>NW_024581089.1:1280578-1333003 GCF_017639235.1 Corvus kubaryi | reverse complement strand
CCAGAAGTGCAGCAATTCAGAAGTGGAACTATTAATGTAACGCATTGCCTGATGCAAAAACTTCATCTGCTTGCAAACAGACACCTACCTGCATTTACACAACTCCTGCAAATAAAAATCCATCCCCTTTTCCCTTTAATTCACCTATTCACAGTGCTACTGGGCTTCCTTGAGGATTGAGTCTAAGGGAAGGGAATTAAGGGGGGAAAGCAGTTTGAGTTCATGCAGGACATTTTTGTACAAAACACTGATGGGTGTTATGGCTGTGACAGAATCATTTGCAGCACCTGAAGCTGAAGTAATGAAACATCATGATAGGCCTGAAGATTCTCAGTAAGAAATCCAGAAAAATAAAAATCCACATGAAGCACGGAATTATGGGCACTTTTTGAAGGCCATCAAACCACAAACTCATCCCTCCTGCTCACTGGCACATGCAGCTACACATTAGATTTGGAGAAAATAATCACATTCCCAAAGTGTTGTTAAAGCACACAGTTAAATGCAGCTTGAGTCCCGCAGGGAAGACACTAAGACTGAAATTTAAAAATCTGGTGGGCTCTGTTTCATACAATTTTGGGGGGGGAGGTATTAACATCACAAATATATCACTACTGTTAAAGATGACATAGAAGCAGTTCTGACAATTTGATGAACGTATCACTGTCCTTTCATTCTGAAATTCAGATTAAAGCTGCACCATTTGAAAGCCACTGGCAGCTCCACAGCCATCTCAGCTACCAGAAGCTGTTCCCATATGTTTTATTCCTGTTAGCAGCAATAAAACTAATTTAAAATAACATCATGAGACTCATCAGATTCCACTCTACTGGAGAGGGTCAGCCTGACATTTATGTAAAAATCTATTGGAGGAAAATTTTGGGGGTTTTAAAATTACTAACAAGTGACAATTTTGCACATTTTAAGGACTGGTTATAAAACTGTAGCAGAGTCATTATGAAATGATTAAAACCAGCCAGAAAAGGCCATCTTTACATACAGTCACTGAGTCATTTAGATGGCACAGCAATACATTCCAACTTGAAAATTAGTTTTACAAGTCCCTCCGTGTTTAATTGCCCAGCCCTGCACTTTGCAGGTTCTCGAGAGGAGGCTGAGTCACAAAGGTCAAGCAGATTTTCCTGGAATAAAAGAAAACAAAAAGGTCCCAAAACTTTGCTTCCTGCTGGACTTTCTCTGCTGCTGCATCCCTGCAGTTTGTCAGGGTCTGTTTCACAGCCAGCCCTCCCACTCCACCCAGCACGAAGTGAGGCTGATATTTTACAATTCTCTCCTGCTCTAAAGTAAATTAGACAATTACTTTTCCACTTAATCTAATGTGCACCTTCACAAGAAATCAGCCTTTCTGTGTGATCCTCAACAGACACAATTCCCCACATCCTCCATCTATTACAGACTGGGAAAAATCACTCTCTGCTTTTAGTTCATGTTGTCCCCATAATTTGTACTTCAGCTGCCCTCTTTTTTGCTGCTTCTTTTAAAATTAACCTTCAGCCTCTTCACTCTTTCTGGGCCTATTTCATAGCTATTCCTAGGACACCACACCTTTTTGGCAATAGCCTTGGCACTTCTCAGCTCAGGAACCATGAAAGCCTCTCCTTTTATGCAGTTTTATTGCAGCTTCCCTCATTTTGTACCTTATTTCTCTTTTAAAAGCACACAGCTAGGAAGGAACAACTGGAAAGAAACAAAAACCCCTAAAGGTGTTGTTTCTGGGCAGGTTTCAGAGGTTTGCTCATCAGAGCTGCTCCCTGAACCCCTCTGCCCCTCACACACTGCTCCAATCCTCCAGCCTGGTGATCTCTAAACACACAAGGTCTGCAGAGGGAAAAGGAACACCTACTACCAAACCTTGAGACAATCTTTGCAAACTTTGAGAGGGTGTACTGCACAGACATCTTCATCTTGGCTGTCACATCACACCACCAAATATCAAAATGCCTTGTAAAACAAATTGCATTTTCTCCTGAAAGCATGTGAACAAAGACAGTTAATTAAAGCAGCCCATCACACTGACAGCTCCACACTGCATGTGTGCATTGCACCTCAGAATGCAAAGTGTTCAAAGTGATCCACCCAAGTGAACAGATGTAACAAATACCTCAGCTTGGAAATGACATTCACCAAAGGGAAACCAAAGCGAGTCTATTACAGGACAACTGTATTTAAGCAGAAAGAATTTTAAGGGCTTGTACAAGGGGATAATTCAAGACTTTTTGTCACCATGAAAAAGACAAGTTAAAGAAATAAAGCCAAGCTGATTTTTGACTGTTTTCATCTATTATTTGGAATCATATTGCTTTGCTGTGTCAACCTTGTCTCTGCACAGATTCTGTGTTTTCTGCATTTCACAACACTTTAAAACATCTTGTGGATGCAATTTCCTCGTTACAAGCAGCTATAAAGCTCCAAAAACAAATCCACTGGGGCAATATCCTTTGCAACTGAGCAAGAGTGTAAAATTCCAGGGCATCACTTGTACTGGATATTCCAGTCCAGCATGAAAAACACCAGCTATTCCAAACCAATCTCTTGGTCAGGAGTCTGATTACACCCACCCAGCTGGGAGAGACCAACATCTCTTGCTGCATCTCACTTTATTTGGAGTGATCCTTTTATCTTCAGTGTCAGTGGTTGAGAGTCAGTCAATCCTAACCAATACTTTCATTTACTGACCACAAACACAAGCCCTTCTGATTTCACTCCACATGGTGTCTGTCCAGTTACTCTGAGACAGGACCTTTTATCCCTGGTTTCTCACCTGCTCGTGGCTCCTTGCTCCCCTTGATTTCATGGGACCATTTGGCAAGTCAGCATTTGGATCTGCTGCTACTTTGCTGGTATCTCAGGGAGCAGGAACCACCATCTCTTCAGAGATTAAGCACTATTCCCCAGACTGCCCCAATCGCTTCATTTGAGATAATTACATTTCATCTTCATTTGCCAGAAAGAAAGGAAAACAGTGGGAAGCAAATTAACCACAACATAAAGATGCTGCCTAAACATCAATAGACCTCAGGGAGCTTTTACCCAAGACAAGACCAAAGCTGACCAGGATGTTGTGCAGGCAGAAACACAAAAGCACATCCTCAGTGACATTTCACCTTGGAGAAAATGCAGTTTAAGAGGGAGGATAGGAGAGTTACACTGAAAAAGCACTTCAGAAGTGTGGCTCTGCCTCCTGCTTGCACTGCCTGCTGCTGCATCAGCCTGGTTGAAATCAGGCTGTCAGAGAAGTCTGGAGCTGTCCTGGAGTAGCTCAAGCTCACACCGAATAACAGAATTAATTCACTGAACAGCCTCAAACCACAGGATGGTATCAGCACCCCAGGGCTCACCCTGACTGCCCACAGGTCTCTGTGGGAACACAGGGTGCTGATTCCCACCACCACAACCCAGCCAGGGCTGGGGTGCCATCAGGGGTTGGTTTTCAGGCAGCACTGCACCAGAGCTGGAGTGAGCAGCTTTCAGCTGTGCCTGTGTTCTGCTTAAACCCCCCCAACACGCTCTCCAAGAGCCCCACTCTTACCAGGTGATGCCACACATCCATGGGAGCAGCCAAATCCCACACGGGGCTCAGGGACAAACAAGAGTGGCCACTGAGGCTGAAACGTGACCACACTGCTGTAAATCCACATGCCAGGGCCAGCATTTTCAGTTTGCAACAGCTGACCAGCATTAGTCCTTCCACAGCTTGCCAGCACATTGGCACCTCTGCTGGGAGCTAAAAACCCAAGGAATAAACATAGTGATGCCCACAGGCATCCTACTACAGCCTCGGGATTTGATCCAGTTCAGCTGCTGTGCATTAAACAGATTCCCAACTCGCCCTCACAGCCTTGAGCTCGGGTCCACACCAGAGTGATCTTGAACTCTGTCATAAGAAGAAAAGCATTTCAGAGGATCCTTAATCCCTTCCTACAGACTTCCGGTTCTCTGATATCTGACTGTTCTGCAACTCACCTGTTCTTGGGGCTAGTCTGCACACCTGTGGGCAAGAACTGGATTTTAATTCTGCAAGGGAAGGTCCAGCCTTTGCTTTGGGGTTTTACAGTAAATAAACACAATGCCTTAAGATGCAACATCCTGACAGCCCCCAAAACAAACTGCAGGGTATCATGGTGAAGCCACAGTCAATATTATGAACCTTATTATCACTGATCAATAGTCACACTGCTGGAGAGCCAAGGCATCCGCTTAATGGCAATGCTCTAATGAATATGGAACGCTTTCGGATTCAAGGATGGAATTTTCACATCTCAGTCCTGTTGAGAGCACTTTTACAAGCTCTACAAGTTCGACTCAGTTTGCAGAGAGGTAGGAATAAAAACCACCCCTGAGGTAACAAGTATAAAACACCAAGGGAGTAAGCTGGAAGGAAAGTGTCTGATAATTACATGAAATTCTGCACATTATCTGAACCCTCCAAGTGTATAATGAGCATTGCAATAATGAGTCAATGAAGGTTCTCCCTGTCACGTGAAAAAGAGGACTGCTAAGAAAGCCAGAAGTCATCCATGGACTTCCCCCCAACACAGATGCTGCCCCAAAACTGGCAGGCAGCTGGTTCTCAGCTTCCCCAGTGCACTGGGCAGCCGTGAACTTTGATTAGGAGCACCAGGAACTAACCACAAATCCTTTGTAATGATCCAAAGTAATCCCTCATTCTTAAACCACACTGGAGATAGAATCATTCAGTAACTTATCCAAGGCAGAAGATCCTTTACTCAAAACACCAATGGCATGCTAAGCACAACCAATAATGCCCGCATTTAAAAAAACCCTCTATTTCTATGTAATGCTTTTAAACAAAGAATTTTCTTAGAACAAAGACATCAGATGATGTACACATACCTCAGGCTTCTTGAGCTGTCCCCTTCAGACCTGTAAAGTAATACACAAATACTTAGGACACAGTTGTTTCCAGCATTTATAATTCAAAAGCCATTCTCTCCCTCTGTACTTCAAGTGAGTGTCTCCAGGGCCTGTTGGACTTTTTCTGCTAATAAGACATTTAGAAAAGAAACACGTCTACTTAGGCTGTGAGGAAATCTATTAGAAGCTAAAACCCAGTTAACAGCTGAGGTCAATAATTGCAATATTAAAACACGTGACACCCTCTGAACCCTCAGTATAGATTTTCCTCGAACATGCTCAGAGATTTCTGTTCCATCCTTACAAGTGGAAAGCAACACTCTGGCACTATTCTAGTAGCAGATTAGTTTGTACATTTTAATTTTTTTCTTCACCTCTTCTTCACTCTTTAGCTGAAAAGGTCACAGGCAAATAGGTCTGGAATCCAATGCCCAGCCTTATCAGGCACTACTCAGAAAGGGCCAAGGTTGGCAAATAAAGGTAATTTAAAATATTTTAAACCTCGAGCTTGTCTGAATTTCATAAATGTGCAAGAAAGAGGGATAATATATAATAAGTTACCCAAGCTCCTGAGGGGCAGTTTTTCCTCGGGTGAGATAATTTCATCAATCAAACTTGGAACAAAACCTCCCCTCTTTCCCCAATATTCTTTAAGCAAAGAAACTTAATTCAGGATCATTCACACTGAAAAGGATTCATCTCTGAGGAGAAACGGGAACATAATATTCCATTTTCATGACCAAACAAAAATCCAGAAGCAAACATACATCCACTTGCCCAGTTCCTTTCCTCCCTCACTCCCAAAGCTGCCTCCTCAAAGACAAGGGGAGTTCTTCAGGAACCAAAGAACAGATCCAAACACAGTTTTTTAACAGGCACAGCAGCTTCCAAGCAGTTTTCTCAACACAGAAGTCCTGTGAAGATGAGCTCACCCCTGCACCCCCAAGAGAATGAAAAAATTAATGAATCCAGTGCTTAATTAAGTGACTCCTTCCCACACTCAGATCTCAGCAAATTCTGTCTGGCAGAACACACACCTGAAAAGATGTCCATGTAATTGCTTGTGCTTTCAAGTTTTCAAACACAGGAGAAAACTGCTTTGTAGTGTCTTAATTTCCTGCCTTTCCTCTGGATTGGAATAACAAACTCATCCAACACGGAAAACGTCTCCAAGTGCTCAAAGCATTCCCATGTCCCTGGAAGCAGCACCAGCCATCCCAAGCCACTGCTCCAGCAGCACATTTTCCCTCTCATTAGAATTCAAGAAGTATTTTCAGTGAGGTGAGGTGAGGGTGATCTCCAGCTGATCACCTCCCAGCCCAGCAGCAAACAGACAAAGGGGGCCCACCCACCACCTCTTCTTTATTTTCAGGATTCCCAGAAAAGCTGGGAAATTTCACAACTCTGCTAAATTTGCATTTTCAAGGCTAAAGATTTACTCGAGTAAATTCCAAAGAGTTGTTCAGGGCTGGTCAATTTTGCTCAGGGAACGAGTAATTGATGAGCAGGGCTGAATGAACACAGCGCTGAAAGAACCCCCTACGTGTGGTTTGAAATAAAGCATTCGATTTTCTTTGAGCATTCTTTAAAAGGCAGGATTGGGGATCAATATTTAATGTTTCTGCTCACACGGGAAGCATGCGCTGGGCTCCGGGTTAATTCTTTTTCCTTTTGCCCCAGACAAAAGAAATGATACAGGCACTGCTGAGACAAGGAGAAAGGTGAAAAGACTTCTGGCAGTATCTTGCATTATTTATTTCAAGGTAGACCTTAAAGGAGAAAAAAAAAAGCCCACAATATATAGAATATCTTCTGTGCTGTAGTACTTGGAACAGCACAGATTCCATTTAGATATCTGAATTGTATCAGTGATGAGATAAATGTCAGGCAACGTTCTCCAGGATTTCTCCTCTCAGCCCTGGATGGTTTCCAAGATTTCATTTTGAGTAGAATATTACAGTATTATTACACTCCTATTGAAGTACAAGTTTGTCTTCTTCCTGACCCCAGGAATTTCATTCTCAGTAGGAAATACGATAAAACACATCCTTTTTGAGATGGTTATAGCCAAGAGAAGCAGAAATTATTTTCCTACCAGTAGTAATTACTGTAATTTCATTGCAAGCAGAGGCCAGGAGGAACAGATACCATCATAACAAACCCTGAACCAAAAACCAAACGTAAAGAAAAACAAAAAACCCCGTACTTGAAAGGCTACAAACCAAAGTGACCATTAAAATCCGGAATGATTTTTGAGTTTAAGTACTGCCATCACCCCCTGTCAGTCCATATCCAAAACATGGATATTTGAGAAAACAGCTCCGCTCACGCTACCAAAATGATTTATCTTTGTCACCACCATCTTCCTATAAATAACCCATGCAGGAGAACAACAAACCAACTATCTTGGCTTCCAGTTGCTGACTTGGTTGGCAGTTTTCCAACAAACCATCCTTGGTGGGAGGTGTCAGCTCCTACAAATTGGAAGCCATTTATAGGAATAACACAATTTCGAAGAAAATGTTGAGAAAAGCACGAGATGGAAAAGCCCTTCAGATTGGGAATGCGAGAGCTTCCCATTCCCAGGTCTCTGCTCACTGAGGTGACAGCAGGACCTCAAATCCCAGCAGCAGCAGAGCTCCTTCAGTGGCTTTTCCTCATTCCAAAGATTTTTGCAAGCCTCTGGCTCACAGAGGGCAGCAGGAAATGTTCAATTCTCAATACTCCCCCAAGAGCCATAATAAACAAGCTGGAAGTCTGGTGGCATCTGATTTGTTGTTCACACCTAAAGCTGCACTTAGAAGTGGAACAGCACAAGGTAAAGCTGCTTCCAAAGGCAGCTTCAGGACCAGCTTTCCTCTTGCTCGTTAAGGTAATCATTTTCCAAATAAAGCACTGCACAGGACCATCAAGGAGTATGATACAGACTGAGACACACAGCTACCCCTGCAACAATTCCTAGCTGAGCAGATACTTTATTTGGGCAGTGGGTTATGGCAATGTCTTACAAAATTATACAGCAAGTAGTTTTAACAGTTTTTAAAATTGTTTGTCTAGGATTCATGTTTGGGAGTGCAAAATGTGGTACAAAACCAGCCAAAAGCAGAACTGAAACCCTTCTGTAAGAACCCACAAGTGGACAGGGCTTTAAATAGTTCACAGAGCCACCCCTGTGGTAGGAATCCCACTCAGATCTCACCTCCTTAGAGCTGTCACTTCCATCAGAATAAAAAGAACTGGGGAAAAGCCAAGGTTTCTAACAGCATGTCAAACATCCACTGAATAACCAGGCTCCATCTTCTCACAAGCCACAAGAACTGATGTCATTGTAGGAGACTCTAAGGTAGAGTGTACAGTAACCACGTATTAAAAAGCATTCCAATTGCATTTTTCACAAAAGGGAAAGACTGAACCCAATCTGTACACAGCAATCCAAGGATCAATGCATTTGACTAAGCCTTGCTTTGAGCACAGAACGTGCCTCAAAAGCCAAACTGCACCAGCACAGGTTGTTCTTCTGTAGTGTATTAAATCTCTCAGCATCTGTAATGCAGAGGAACAGACTACCTTCAAGGGACAGAGCTTCAGGGAGGATTCATTGACGGCTACAGAAATGATCCTCCTTGTATGAGGAGCAGGGAATAGTGTGAGGTTCCTGCAGGTGAACGTTCTGAGCAGCAATTCAAAACAAGGCACGTGTTGCCAGGAAACCTCCAACCCCATCTCAAGGCTATTAGAGCTTTCCAGGACTTCTAGTTGAGCCTGCTGGGTGTGAATGATGTTCTGTGCCCTGTGGATCCCAGCAGATGTGCAAAGCTCTGCCAAGGAAAGCAACACTCTCCTCTCAGGAGTCTGGGAAGAGCAGCCTCACGACAGCACTGAGCTGAGTTGGAATAGAACCTCCCCAGCTCAGACACACTCGCTGTCCTGCCCTCATCCCCGTGCCTAGAGGGTCTGCATCAGCACCAGAGCACTGCCAGCAACGTAAAAACATGGTTTGGGTTGGGAGGGACCTTAAAGCCCATCTCATTTCACCTCTGCCACGGGCAGGGACATCTCCCACCAGATCAGGCTGCTCCAAGCCCCGTCTCACCCAGCCCACATCCTACAGACACAGGCAGTGGAGATTCTCCTTTCCAAAAACTGGTGTGGCCAGCAAGGCTCTCTGTGTTAGACAGAGTCAAAAGATTCTGCTGGGCTGAAGACTTGAAAGAAGTGGTAAAAAACCTCGTAAGACCTGTCCAGTCAGTAGCATTTTAACAAGGCAAGCTTCAGGATGAGAAAAATGATGAATTTCACCACTAATTAAGCCCCTTCAGCAAAGATTCTGTCATCATGCACAACGGGGTGAACACCTTTACATCAACACAATTAAACCCACTCACCACAGCCTCCCACAAAATCCCAACTAAGTTATAATGGTACCAACCTCACACCAAGGTCCCAGGACTCTTGGTCACTTCAAAATAGAGGAAAACAGTATCTCAGATCATATTCCATGTTTTTAAACATGGATTTGATGTCATGATGAATGCATTGAAAGCCTTCTGCCTAATTTGTCTCAATGTTCCACACACTTCAGCTCCCTGGGCACCAGTCCACTGCTCACACCCTCAAAAAAAGCCATAAATACATTCTGAGTGCAGAGAGCAGCGGGAGTTTAGATGTGATTTCCCACCACCAAGCTGAAAAAGAAGTTTCAATCAAGTCCCAGACAGTGTAAGATTTAAAAGTCATATCAGCAAAATACATACAAGCTAAATTTGGGCTGCTACTTGGACCATGATCTCGTGGCAGCTCAAGCATGAAAGGACACCACCTCCCACATGGAATGGCATCATGCAGACAAGTTAATGTGAGCTAAACCTGTGAATCACCCGCTGCAAAATCCAGGGTCAGTTATATAAGAAGCATTTTCAGGCACCATTTTGAAACAAAAGCCAGCCAGCATGTGCCCAGTTCCTGCTGTGTGCTGGGGACAATCACCAGGTACTGCTGGAAGTGCTGCTCTGGGAGACACCCAGTGCTTCCCCTGAAAACAGACAATTCCCAGGTACAGCTGCTCTCCCCACGAGCTCCCACACAGGGCAAGGAGCTCTGCTGGGCTCTGGAGGAGGGTGTGGAGTGAACTCTGTGCTAAAGCACAAGACTGACTGCTTAAAAAGGACCTGTTTGCTAAATGGACTCGATTTTAGACCTACAAACACCAATTAACCACGTTCACAGAGACAGCACAGTATTTCACCCAGAACATCATCAATTACGTTCTTTTTGTCCTTATTTTCTCCAACTCCAATTAAGGAAACTGACCTTTCAGCCATCTTAAGTGACAGTTAATATTGCAGATGCCCTTTTTTAATACAGATTTACTCTGTGCTGTTTGCATGCACTCCTGTTTGTGCAGAGCACCTCCAGCCTCAGAAGCATCCTCCCATCGCAGCTCTGGGAATGCACTGCTCATGTGGCAGTCACTCCCAGCAGCTCTTTAGTCCTTACAAAGCTATTACACACAGACCATGGTGAAAAAATAGCTTTTTTTTTTCTTTTAACCTTTAAAGCGAATTCTAACTGTGAGCCTGGACAGGAACAGTGAAAAGAGCCACTTCTACTTCCATGGATTCCATCTTTGTCACGCTAAGCCCAAGCAGACACGTCTCAGCCCACGAGAGGCAGCAGACACTTATCTCCTACAGATAACTCCCTGTACCCTCTACTCCAGCCTGGCCATCTGGACACAATCCTGAGCACTGAGCTCTAGGGAGCCCTGCTTGAGCAGGGAGGTTGGACTGGATGACCTCCAGTGGTCCCTTCCAACTTGAACCATCCTGTGATCCTATGATAAATACCGTGGAAATGCAGCTCCTGGCACATCGCCTCCATAACAAGCTTGTTATATCCATTCCTGGACTGCTTACAGCCACTACTGTCCAAGAAACGTCCCTTCCAAACTCTCAGTGATCTCTGAGGAGGGATTTGCAGAAGCCCAGCCTGATGCCACTGCCCAGCCACTGCTCTGTGCCATATGCTGCGGGCTGGCTCGCACTCGGGCGGAACACAGCCCTCCCCACACTCACCTTCTTCAGCCAGGATGGGTTTTATAGTAACCTGGGTTCTCTTGATGCCTGAAAATAGTTTGGAGAACGGACAGGCTCCAAAGCAGGCAGCCTGTGCTTCCCATCAAGGTTATTGGGACCATCTGTGCGCTCGGCAGGAGCGGGAGCAGCCTCCCCCAGCAGGGAACAGGGACACGCCGGCAGGTGCTGCATCCCAGCACCACCTGGGCAGCCTGGAACTGCCTCCCAGACCAGAACATCAACACAAACAGCTAAACACATGGGAAATGCAGCATTCAAGTGGTGCTGCTTGTGCCTAACCAGAGGACTGCCGCTATCCCTGTGCACAGCAATCCCTGTGACCCCGGCAGGGAAGGGATGTGCCATCGCACTGACACCCCTGTGGCAGCCCAAAGCAGCTGTGCTCCACACACAGACAAGCTGAGACATATTTTGCTTCTGTCCAGAGTGTTTGGTGTCACCTGTGGAAGGTGGGGCAGGAGCCCAGCAGCTGCTCTGCCCCGTGCCCCCCGAGGGGCCTGGCACATGTCACAGCAGCCTCACCGATTCTGGCCAGTCCTGCCCAGCTCAGTTACGAACACAATCCTTTCATGTGCACTGCAGGAACACAGAAAATGCTCCCTGGGATGGAAATGCAGCCAAGCAGAACTCACAGGAGGAAGCTTTGCTCCCCATAGTTCTCTGTTCCCCTTCCCGTGGCAGGTGGGAAGTTCAGGGCGTGGAGGGCATGGAGATGTGAAAGCCTCCAGGATAACACATCCCTGCACCAACAGGGTCTGCAGCCTCCCTGCCTCCCACCAACACCTGTCCCACGAGATGAAGCCATTAGACTGCACGGAGCAGCCTGCTGATGATCTCAGTAAGAGCACTGCCAAAGAGCCATATGGAAGGGAAGCAAATATTTCGCTTTGACAAGCGAGGGGTGATCTTAAAGTCAGCAGCAGAATGAGGACTTGAATCTCAAGTGGTGAGTAAAATATCCTGGGTTTATGAGTTCCCAAAACCATTCTACCTCTTTTCCTTACACTCCCCTTCAATTGTTTACAATTCGCAGTAGCTTTTAAGAAAACTAATTACAGAATCCTGAAAGGCTGCCTCCATTCTGTTTGAAAAACACCTCATTCTTACTACATTTATCATTTCACAAATCAGTCGATTCCTTACTTTCCCCTGCAGCCAAAACTTTCCAATCCAGTTGTTTCTGCCCCTTTGACCTGCAGCCTTGCCTGTCCCTACCCCAGCTCAGGGACGAGCAACTTCACAACCAAAATTCCTTTAAATGTGTCTTTCCAGCTCAGTTCATTAACTGAGGTGTGGAGTGGGTTTTCAACAGCTGAGGAAGAGAACTGCAGCTTAACCCCAGAAGTACTGAAGAGCTGTGCAGTAAATTTTTAATATCTAACTGCACATCAGAAATCTCTCTCCAGTTTCAACATCCTTGTGACCACTTTTTTCTGCAGAAGGACAAGGTAGTGTTAAGCAGCATTAGCATATGGGGATCACCTGTATTGAATGTGGAATATTGAATACAGAAGGCATTATTTTAGCTTAAATTAAGGGTGATCAGAAGTGGAAAGCCACTGGACAGGATTATTTCAGATTTCTATTTCCAGGTAAGGCCTTAGGAAGAAAGAAAAATCTCTCTAAAACTGGGGTTTAAACAAGAAGCTCATCCTTTTATCTTACATTCAGTAAAGCTGCAAGTGTGGCTTTTCTACAGTCATGGCCCCAATTATGGTCCCTTTTAGAGACCCTTCCTGCCTCCAACAGCAGCTAAATGGTTCTCAGACTATGAAGACACAGCAGAACACTTTATCATCAATTTAGCCTCTCAACATGCAATCATTGGCATAAACATTTAGAAAATTATCAAGTTTCATCTTTCATTTGTATCGAGTATTCCCTATTTTCCTTAATAAAATCCTCTGCCTGCAGAGGCTTGTTGTCAAAATGTACTTTACACATACGTGGGATCAGAGAGTTAAAGGCCAAGAACCTTCAACAAGAATGAGACATTTTCTGCACATGAAATTTATGCCCTTAATCCTCAGGCTTTGGAGACCATTACAGCTCTCCCCACATCTTTCATATAAGACAAGATCTGTGTTTATTCCATAAGGAGAAAGAACAAACTGTAACACTGATGGGGACAGCTGGCACCAACCCTTCACCCCAGGAATTCATCTGCTAACCCAACAATAACTACAAAACCCAGCACTGGAAACTTCCCTATGCAATTTAAACTGAGGTACTTTATGGATTAAAATTTCAGGGTAAACTACACCCAATCCTATTTCCAGAGGCATCTGCTCGTTAAATTCCACACACAGGTTATGAGATGTCTGAGTGACTTGCCAGTAAAATGGCAAAGTTATTTTTTAGAGAAAATTGATGGTGCTTCTAGAGAACAAACTGTTGAACACAAAGATGTAATAAAAGTATTAAAGCCTCAACAAACTCAGCCTCTGGATTAACCTCACTGCCTGCACTGGCAGTGTTTGGGATGGTGCCAAATGTGAAGAGAACCTGAAACCTTCGGAGTCATAAAACCTGCCCTCTGTGGACTTGCTGTGACTTGCACTGGGAAGAGCCCTGTCACCACTCAGGACAGGAGCTTCAGGACTCCACAGACTATTTCTGGTACATCACAGAATCCCACAATGGTTTAGGTGGGACAGGATCTTAAAGCCCATCCAGTGCCACCCCTGCCATGGGCAGGGACACCTCCCACTGTCCCAGGCTGCTCCAAGCCCCAATGTCCAGCCTGGCCTTGGGCACTGCCAGGGATCCAGGGGCAGCCCCAGCTGCTCTGGGCACCCTGTGCCAGGGCCTGCCCACCCTCCCAGGGAAGAATTTCTTCCTAAAGGATGTTTAAGTGCAATCCCTCTTTGATGAGGTGTTGATCTGCCCCGAAGCCAACCTGATTTCAACGGCCACACGGGAATTCCAAATGCCACACGAGTTCTGCTGCCATTGATGTAACTCTTTCCTCCAATTAAGACCAAATTAGAAAACCTGAGAAGATTAAGAGAAAACCAAGTGTGCATTCTACTACTATAAATCACCAAACAGACGGCATAAAGAACGGAATTTAAATCTTCAACTTGTTTTATTTCAATTCCCAGCTAAATCTGTAGAAACACTGCAATTTGTAACTATTAAGTCTGCATGCAGAAGCTACAAAAACACC
The DNA here is from genome assembly GCF_017639235.1 of Corvus kubaryi. NCBI lineage: Eukaryota > Metazoa > Chordata > Aves > Passeriformes > Corvidae > Corvus > Corvus kubaryi. The sequence goes on along the minus strand of NW_024581089.1, from coordinate 1,318,843 downwards.
CAGCTCCACGAGACAATCCCACAGACAGGATTCTTGGCTTCTCTCTGGGTGCCTGGAGGCCTCAGTTTCAATTATAATGGTTGTACTTACGGCTAATGGTTTTCTTGCTATTAGTCAGCTTCCATCTGTCCCACAACCTGCAGTGGTTACTGGCACAGCCACCCCCATATAAAATGTCCTTCCTTTGAGAATCTGGAGGTTACAGGTTTTTGAAATTATGTTGGCACTGAATGGAGCAACACAGCCCAGTTCTTCACTTCTGAGAACTGCCTTGGAAAGGTTTTGGTGGGGTTTTTTGTTTGCTTTGTTTGAATTTTGGGATTTGTTTCAGTGAGGTTTTTCCATTCTTTTTTTAGGGGGCTGAGTGGGGAGAGGCAGTGTTTAACATGGTTTGTGGGGTGGCTTTTTTCCTTTCTTAAAATCAGTCCCCAAACAGAAGCTTCAGTCCTATCACAACTTTCAGGGAGAGTTTTAACCACTAATCCAAACAGCTTTTAGAAGCTTTACTTCAAACACCTTCTTTATCCCCCACAAGTGTTACTCGAACACTCCCTGAGAGATCCCTGCACTATCAGTTCTACCTGGTTTTCCCTCAATTCACAGTTTGGTATTTTCAACTGCCTCTTGACATTGCCATGTCTTGTTTTTGTCCTTTAGGTCAAAGCACTCTCCAGCAGCTCACACTGACCTGGACAAAACCAATGAGTCTTCAGAAGTTTTGTTGTTGAATGAAGGTTTTTTGGTTGTTTGGGGTTGGTTTTTTTTTTTTTAAATCCTCAGAGCATTACAAAAATAAATTGTGTATCGCTGTTCACAGTAATGTATTTCAGTGCTGGTTCTTGGTAGCATAACCACCTCAAGGGAAAGCAGATCATGTCTATCTCCCTTCACCACTAGCAAGAAAACATGCACAGTTCTGTACCTTGGAGGTGAGCTCTTTCTGCTCAAAACCACCTCATAACCTTTCACACCCCTCCTATAAAAGAGAAAAGCAAAACACCAGGGACACCAGGATGGCTGCCCCTTCCCTGGGAATGTCCAAGGCCAGGTTGGACAGGTCTTGGAGCAACCTGGGATATTGGAAGGTGTCCCTGGGGTGGGACAAGATGGACTTTAAGGTCCTTCCCAACCCAAACCAGTGTGGGATTCTGTGACTTCATTAAGCATTATCTCATCAAGCTGATTCATTGCATATTGGCCCATCTGCTGCACCACAGCTACAGCAGCCCAGCTTAGAGGGCCCAAGCCATGATTCCCACTAAGAGAGTGACTTGCATGCTTGTTTGTTCCCCTGGCACAGCGAGCAGAGGGCAGGACTGAGCAGGGAATACAGAGTCAGCTGTCAGTTTGTGCAGGAACTTTTCCACACATCCCTCAGAGAGAGAGGTACAGAAGCCCAGTTCCTACAGCAAGTCAGGCTATTCCCACTGTGACCTTCCCAGAGTTATTTTCACTGCCAAGACATTTTGTCTCAGCATTTCCCCTTCTTATAAGAAGCATTTGTTCATTCCAGAGCTCTGCAGCTCCAGGACATCCAAACCCCAGTATCTCACAACTGGGGATATCACAGCTGATGTCATTTGTCCTCCTCGTTATCTTCCTTCACCTCCTCCTGCCCTTGAGCTGAAATAACGTGAAGATTCTCACTGCTGCCCTGCCAGAAGGTCCAGGTGACCTCTGGAACAGCGCTGAACTTTCCTGAGTTCACTGCAGCACAGCTCCTGTGCCTGCACTCCAGCACATGCAGCCCCCGTCCCTCTGGTTTATGGACGTGCACTCAAGGACTCAGGATCTCTGCCCTGGATCCCCAAGCATTAACAGTTCCCCTGTTGCCACTTTTTAGTCTCCTCTTGCTCTGTACTCTGCCCCACTAGCACAAAACAGGGCCTGCTGCTCACACTGCAAACTACACCTATATTTAGGTAAGAGTACATTAATATGAAAAAGGTTTCAAGGGAAATAAAACAGGGGTGGGACGGAAAAAGGGCAGGTGTAGAACCAACCTCAGCCATGTAAGAGCATGTTTTAGCCACATTCAAGGGGAGCACTCAGTTGGCTTCGTGCCTTCTGTTCAAAACAACACAATGTGGGTTTATTTGGCTGTTGTCAAAGAAGTCTATAAACAAATGAATTTATTTTTAGCTGTGCTTGAGCTGCCAGTGAAATTTAAGCAACACCCAAATGAGTGGTACTGGCACAAGCAAATGAAATCATGATAACATTTATCTGGCACTCAAATTGCTAAAGCAGGCTTTGCCTTCTCAGGGGTCAACACTTAGAGCGTGTAAGAAATTTAATACCTTCAACTCTGTAAACCAACATGAGTTTATATTCAATAGGTGCAGAGCTGGGGGAAGAGCATCCTTTTGGATGCTCATCCATCAAGAGCCTATTTTTATAGTACTCTGACATTACAAAAGCAGTAACATTCCACTCATGGAAATAGCCAAGCTCAAAGATCAAACACTGATGATACTCCAGAGGCTTCTTTACATAGATACTGAAATTTAAGATTGCTTTCCTTTTACAATAAATCAACTGTCCCCACCTGAACAGTCACTTTAGTTTGGGAAGTGATCTTGATGGATCACTGCTACCTGGAGCAATGAGCTCCCAAACAAATCTCTCCTCGTGGAAGGCAGCTCTTGTGGATAATGACTCCAGAGCCCCAGCCTGGACCCTGCAAAGGTGGCACCAGCTGGATCCCTGCTGAGCAGAGGCCAAGGACAGCAGAGCTGACAGGACAGGCCCATCGTGCTTGCAATTATCTCTGTGCTTGCAAGCTGCACAAAGTTTGTGCTGCACAAATGCTGCTCAGAGACACCTCTGCAGGTCCAGAGCAGCTCACACACAGTACCCTCAGTACAATTCCTTCCTCAGGTAAGCACCACCTTCTCAGGGCTTAGCAAACATTAGGCAGCCACCCATGTAATGGCAGGAAATTCGTGGGCAGGGGCAGAGAGGTGGGGAGGTGCAGGGGACAGGATATTTCTGTGTGTTGGGAGCCTGTCCTGCTCGTTACAAGGATATAAATGTTAGGCCACTATCAAGAGGTGCAATTCCTACACAAAACCAGCAATTTTAACTTCAACCTCACTGGTGCTCTTGCTCCTGACAGCAGCAAGGACACGGTGATTCCCATGGCAACATCAGCACAGAATGTACCAGCTCTACTGAAAACACTTGGTCTTTCCTGGGGCAACTGAAGCATTTTCTGCTGCATCCTCATTGTTACAATTATTTGAGCTGTACTGAGGAGTCAGGAACCTGCCCATAAGTGGTGGCTTGGGTTTTTTGACCTGAAACAGAGATGTATATAAGATTTTGCAAAAGAACTACAAATGTCCCAATAGAATGAAACTTAACTGCATAATAAATCCCATAATATGGGGTCAGAGGATATTTCAGCTGTGTTATTTTTGCACAGAAAAGTGCACACTGGACAGACTGACCCCTCTTTAGAACCAATTTGCAGCTCATGAACACCATTTCCTTCTGGTGGGAAGGATGAATCTATTTCTGTTTCAGCCCTTTGCACCAAACTTCCAGGGCTGCACCTCCCATGCATTCTACTCATTTCACTCCTAGCTTACACTGATTATTTTTCCTCCTCACATTGGCCATGTGGCACTTTTATCCAGCCTCTGACTCTGGTTTTGATATCCTCAGGGTGAGCTCACAGAGGATGGAAAAACACACCTGAAAATTCAGCACTGAGCTTGTCCGAAGAAGATAGCAATGCAACATAAATTCAGATCATCCAAACTCCCACTGTTGCCACCAAAACTACTGATTCTTTTCATTCACTCAAAAAAAGAGAGCAATGACTAAAACCTTCTCAATGCCACTCCTCTGGGCACTAGTAGAGCATTAATGTTTAGGAGTCCTTCCCTTAAATAAACATCTCTAGGAAAGCTGGACTGCTACAGGTGCTTTGGTATTGCATTTTTAAGTGAACCAGACCAATTGTTTGCTTTCTAAGACCCATTTAGCTCAGCCACCACATTCTAGGAAGAAATACCAATTTCTCAGCTTTTTTACCATCCTAGGCAAATTTTCAGAATGCAGAAATCAGCACAGGACAGGCCCTAAAACACTGTCCTACTTACTTTAACCATTGTTCCAAGACACTCCTAGAAGAGCTCTAATCAAGCCTAAAGTTCAAAATGAGAACGCTAAATCTTTGGCACTAACACCAAAGCTAGCACTGAAGGTAAATTCCTATAAAAAGCTTTATTTTAGTGCCTCCAAGTGCACAGCCCCTACCAACCCCAACGAGCTCAATTCCCACAGCTCTGAACTGCAACACAGGAAGTTTGCCAAGCTTTTTTCTTCCTGATGTGGAGAGACCACAGTAAATGCAGGTTTTTTCCAGCAAGATGGGAGTCTTTCCACTCACATCAGTGTTTTAGTTTACATCAGCAAGCTCAAAACCTTTGGACAGCAAATACATTTTTCCTGTCATTACTTAATATTTCACTGTACACAGAAAGCCAGGAAGGAGCTGAGCAGTGTTTATGTTCTAAACCACAAGAACACAGAGTTCAAACATGATGAATTTTATTTACAAGTGTAATTAAGGTTTGACGAAGTTTAATTAGTTGGCAGATACTAATTTTGACATAATTATTTTTTCCATGCCAGACATAGCTTGTATTTATCTAAAATAGCTCAGCCAGTTTGGTTTCCCTTGCCCACTGGCCCTGTCCTTTCACAGAGCACTGCAGATTTAAGTCATGTCTAGGACAAAGAGCAAATTCACCAGGACAGAGGGATCAGGAGCAAGAATGTCACCATTAAAACACCCAACAATCAACTCACACAGTTAAACCCACACATTTTTAAAGTGGTGGCAGACACTACCCTTTTGAATCATTTACAAGAGGTTGTTTACTGCCTGGGATATTGTACATGGAAATTTCCATGTGGAAGCACTGACCCTGCTCATCTTCTGTCTTGGTAATCAGTGGAAGGTTAAAATTCAGTTACTGGATGTAATTAGTCCCTGTTTCAGGTTCTAAGAGAATAAAGATTGGCTGTAAATTGAATAAACTGACGCCATTACAGATACATTCCATTTCTCCAACCATACCCAGTTTTAGATAATTCAGACTAAGACAGAGACTTCACTGAAAAGTTTATGAAGTAATATGGTATAAAAATGTTCACAAAGTGGGAAGATTTGTCTCCACTTTTTCACTCACAGCCAAACATTCTAACACAAGTTGGTTTTATTATTTCACCAAATGTAACTCTAAGCTGGGAACATTACACCAACATCACTATTAAATCACAGAAATGCTGAAGCACTGCAGTATTTTTATCCTGCTCCTCAAATGATGACAGCAACTTGAAAAGCCAAGAAAAACAACAGAAAGCTTCACCTGAACAAACATCAAGGTAAGGTCTCATTACAGAAAAGTCTGCCCCATTCTCCAGGCCAGGTACCCACAATTCAGGCTCTGGAAGAAGAGACCAGCAAGTATTTACTAAAACTGCGATTTTTAAATGGACTGATGGAGCCTTGAGAAAGTGGTTACTGAGCCTGGGTTATGTTTAGTGGCTCCACTTCAGATCTGTACAGACATTAGAGCATTTCAGTAGAAGCTTATGGAAAAACACTGGTGAATCTTCAGATACGTCCCAGTGACTTCAGTACAGACATTCCACCCCTTAATACGCCCTTTACAAAGTTTTAGCACTTCAAAAGCAATTCCAAGTCATTCCAGCTCCAACTCAGTTACAAGACTCTCCATCATGACTTTCCTCACCTGCTTCCAACACTTGTTCCAAGTATTTACAAGCAAATGGAAAGGCTGTGGTAGGTTCCTGTAAACAACTGAAAGAGCAGGATGCACAATTTTTGTCATTTCCACAGAATGGGAATGGAACAGTTTGAGAGCTTGTTTTCCGTGCTCTTTACGAAAGATGCCTTGTCACACACACCTACAGTATTATTAAGTTGGATGATTTCATTCTTGACATTTAAACTTAAAAATTAAGCTTGTAAAAGACTTGAAACGCTTTTGTCTGTGCCTCGTAAGCTAATTCAGAGCTGCAGGTGATGGCTGAGAATGTGTGAGGAGAGGAGTGCACGGCACTGCTTTCACATCCTCTGAGTAACATTATTCATAGGCAAATAACTCCATGAAATTCCCACAGACCATTAGAGACAAGGCATAATTTCCTTATCAAGGTTAGAACACGTCATTACATTGATGTTTGTTGATCATTTCTGCTTCCTTTTAAATGTGCAGCAATGAATCCCCACATGCAGCAATGCTCAATTCTAACATATAATAGTGTTTAATTGCCTTTCCCCAAAGAGAAAGCAGCAAAGGGACTGCATTCATCACTCTTTGTCAGGTAGTCAATAATACTATAGAACTCATTTTAAAGAAAGAGACAAGATATGCTATTAAGTGTTGATCCTGAATTTACAGTGTTTAAAGGTTCATTTTTTGCATCTATGCAAACAATAATCTGAACAAATGAGCACCTAGCCAGTGGTTTTCATCCCTCTCAACACTTCCTGGTATTTATCTGCTGTTCAGCTGCCACATTAAAACCACTACAGAGGGTTCAGAGGAAAAGAAAAAAAATCACAAAAAGAACATTGTAGAGGCAGCAGGGCCTGCAGGTTTCCCTGTGGCTACAAATCCAAAGCCCTGCCAGAACTTCAGGGGGGCATGGAAGGGGTTAAGTCACACTTCTGCCTTTCTGATCTCCCAATTCTAAATAAAAAGTCACGAATTCTGTTATTCTGAAAACAACTGACTGAGCTTGAATGTATTTTCTCTGTGGACTTCGTGCAAGGTGGATGTTGTCAGGACAGAGCCAGGACAAGCTGGATCCCAACTCAGGATCCCATCAGATTGCACGGACAACACAGGAAGATTCAGGGACACTTTTTCAGCTGAGACACTTCCAAAAGGTACCAAACCCAGGATGTTTGGATCCAGATGTTTCCAGAGCCAGCTCAGTTGTGCTTTTCTGCAGGCACATTTGCAGAAGTGAAAAGCTTGAAGAAGAAACTGCAGTACTTGGATGCTGAAGCATATTGAGATACTGGGGATAACCCAAATGATGGCATTAGGTAAAAGCATCAGTAAAGACACTTCCACAGAAATCTGCCACTTAATAAGGGAAAACCTTCGACATCTAATGCACAGGAGTTACATAAGTTACAGTGCTCTTCTCCATTCCTCAGCGCAAAGAGTTTTCTCTCAGGTAGTACAACATAACCTACAGAGCAGCTGAGTTGTGTGTATAAGGCCAAAGGACAGCAAAAGTCTGCATTATTCTACAAATTACAGAAATGACAGCCTCAAACACTGTGTCAAATATCACCTTTTAAACTCACTTCTGCTCCTTTCTCCCCACGTTCCCTTTTCCCACTCACAGGCATTGTGGATCCACAATTTTCTGTGCAACCTGGAAACACATTTGGAACCCAGCCAGCTGCATCTCGTTCTGTAAATGCTGGTTTGTGGCTCATCTTTGGCTGTCACCAAACCATCCTGGCCATTCCATCCTATGGACTTCTGCTCCCACACCTGCTCACATGGCAGCAGACCAGGGCTGCAAACCAGACAGGAGCGATCCAAACTCTTCACTGGGAATCTGACACAAAAGGTTTGAGAAAGGCTGCAAAAAATTCCTGCTCAACATATGCCCCAAGGCACCTGCCTCCTGGAAAACATGGCAAGTGTCACAGCCAGAAACTCTCATGGTTTCTATCCTGTGAAGAACTATGATGTGGAAACACTGAACACAAAGAAGTCCCACCTGGATGTGCTGCACACCATCAGGGTGTTTGTGTGCTTCAGAGGTGCTCTGGGAGACACCACATCCTGCTCATCCCTGCCCCAAATGGGGTTTTAGATTGGGCTGACAGCAGGGTTTGACAGAAACAGCTCAGGAAAATAATATGGCAATAAAATAATTTTAGATTTTAATCAAGTATTCTACAGGGCAAACCATCCAGCTGAAATAGGAGTGAGGGGATTTCTGTGTCATGAGACTACTGCTTGTGCCAGCACGAAGCTGATGAAAGCCTGCTCCTTCAGGAGGAAAGGAAACCTATTCTTTTGGGCACCTGGAGCTAAAACCACCACTTGACAAAGAACCCAGGATATATCTGAGTATATTTATTACCAGGAGCTTCCTCGAGAAGGAGCTCACTTCAGAGAGGACAGCTCAGATCATCAGCTCATGTGGGATGGTTTCAGTCAAGGTTCCAATCTGCAATATTCTTGGTGTAACTACACTGAGAGAAGCCAGAGCTCACACTGGACTGTCATTCCCACACGAGCACCAAAACCGAGCCCTCAAACTCACATTTTCAAATTCAGGAAAGGTCAGAGCCTGGGTTTGCTCCAAGTCCACCTCTAGCTGGAATCTGCACTGGGAGGATTTAGAAGAACCTTTGTACAATGCCACCAAACCACTCTGGGCTGGCTCCACCAAGGGAGCAGCACCCAGCCCTTGTGCAGCACTGCTGGGGACACTCCTGGTGCTGGTGGGTTACTCTTGACTGAATGGGACCAGGAATGTTCTCTGTCCCACAGCTCATCCCCCCCAGGCAAGTGCCAAAGGCATCAAACCAGCACACGAAGTTTGGTAAGCAGCAGAAGCAGTAAAATAATGAGAAGGTAAAGCCTCAGTTATTCTACAAGCTCTAATTATTTAAAACCACTTATTTTAAAATAATTTTAAATGGAAAGGAGGTGGTACTAAAGGATAAAAGTGATCTTGATATGAAGTGAATATACAGAAACACCATTTATCACCCACCACACCACACTTACAATAAGGCAAATATTAATATCCCATTTTCCAGAGGTCCATGACATTTTTTTCACACAGTACTTAAATTTTTAAGAGACTGGTGATGCACAGATCATTCTTTATAACCTGGAGTTGTACAATGCAGGTAAGAGTCAAAATACTCTATATTCAGAAGGCAGTTGCTTTAAGAAAATTAACTTGTACAAAGTTAGGTGTGTAAAGGAGATTACCTAATCTAGAACAAGTCTTCATGTAGCAAATCTTCAGACAACTTGAACTGCCAGATAAATTTTCCTTCAGTGAAGGATTTTTCTCACTGAAGAATTCCCAGTGCAAAAAGCAGATTAAGAAGTGGGAAAAAAGAATGTACAGCACAATATTTTTAATATCTATCCAAACCTATATCCTCTAACAAGCAAGCTGGGATATATAAATTTATATGTTGTCTGTGACAAGAGGGCTTTTGTATCCTTTGCTCCAACAGTTCCATACATCACTTATACATTTATACAGCAAATATTCCCAGCAAAGGGATGTTCTACAGCCTCTGACATTTGGGCAGAGCCTAAGCTGAAATGGAACAATAATTGTTCTGGCCATTGGGGTGCAAAAGGCAGAGTTTATCGTGGTTTTCAGGAGCATTCACATTAAAGGCAATCTTTTATTATCTACCCGTGTCAAATAATTCTAATATCAGAAAACCTGAGCCATGTCCTTTCCAAACTCTTGGTGGAACAGAGACTACCTGAGATCTACCTAACACTCCCTGCCTGGGCAGTGTAAGTAATTTCATTTCCATCAGTGGAACTAATGGAACAGATGCAACAGAAGCAGATCAGATTAAGAAATAAAAGCACTTTGACCAGGCTGCATGCCTGTGAAAACACAAGGAAAATTAGGACTTGGGTTAGGAATATTCTATGACTCTTTTAGACAATTTAGTTCAGGACTGGAGCAAAAGGTAGGTTTTACATATATATATATAAAAACCAGGGCATTCCTCAGAACAAAAACACCACAATAAAACTCAAACACAGCAGAGGAAGCTTCAACAGAATTGGCAAACAGATCTTGAAGAGAAAACCAGAAAAGCCTGCTCCCAGCAAAGGGAAGCCCCAGGCCTTTATCTCTGCAGCTGCTGCCCAATCACTGGGACACCGAGGAACACCTTGTCCTGCGCCCCCCAGCTGACACAAACAGCCAACACTGGGATTCCTGCTGTGGGCTTTGGGCTTCCCCATTAGGGAATCTCAGGAATTAATGGAACCCACTGGCCCACGAGGCTGATCCGAAGGATGCACGTGAGCAGCTCCCTGGAGCAGCCAGTCCTGGTTCTCAGCAGGAGCAGGATTAGACATTCCCCTGCTGCAAGAGAAATTCAGGACGTGGAGAAGTTTCTCCATCAAGCAGCTTTATCCCTTTATGCTCCTGTCATTACAGCTCCCCCAAAAGCACATCAGCCCCTGGCTCTGCTCTCAGACTCCTGTCCAAGCTGCCAGAACACCTTGGCATTGGCAGGTGCAGGACCCACGGATGACAGATGCTACCACAGGATGCTTGCACCCTGTGATAAGTCCTTGCTTATCAATTATGCAAAGCTGGCCAAACACACGGCAAGTGCAGGTGCTGAGCCAAGGCACCACTTCCATCCCCAGCCCTGAGTCCTCCCCTGCAGCAGGAGGAGCTTTGGAAGCCGTGGGGACAAGCTCAGGTGCTCAGCTCCTGTCTCCTTGGCTTAACCCAAGGAAATGTGTTCAGGTGTCTTCCCTCACTGCAGCATCTGTGCCACAGCAGGGAGCTGATGGGCAAAGGCACCACCACAGCCAGTGCCAGGGCTGCTGAGGGCAGGATCCAGCACTTCCAGCTGGTATCTAACAGCAAGTACCAGCTGGCACATTCTCTGTGCTGGTGGCTGAGCTCAAAACGCCAGCTCAGGTGAGCAACAACTGCTGCCATCAGCCCAGAGCACAGGAAAGTAAGAAGCCAGAAGAAGTAAGAAATACCTCTGGATATCTAAGTGATGCCAGGTACCACTGCTCCAGCCCACATTCCTTCTGGAGCCAGGAAAGGCCGGTGCTGCTGCTAAGTACAGGGATGTAAAATGCAATAAATACCAACAGAAGCACAGATGGTTTTGTGTTGAGTATTTGTATAAATACTTGCCACACTTCAGATGTCAGAGAAGGTGCTCACCAAAGGCCAGGACGGCCCCACTCACACATATCCAGCTTCACTACTGTGGTACAGACAGGAGAGAGGTGAAGCTGAAGTTTGCTACAAATTGCCTCCCCTACCAAAAGAAAAAAAAAAAAAAGGGGTTCTGAACCTCAGAACTGCCTCCCCCCACACTCACACAGCTTACTGAGAGCTCTGCTTAGCTCTGTGGGATGCAAAGGGGTACACAACAGTTCAAGCAGTAATTTACGTGACAGCACTGCCAGAACTTCATCCCTTCATGGAATCACAGGACTGTTTGGGTTGGAAGGGATCTTAAAAATCCTCCAGTTCTGACCCTCTTGCCATGGGCGTGTCAAACACACAAGTATTTCTCTATTCCTCATAAACATTCACTTCAGTGAAAGAATTAAGGCATGATTTTACAAACTTGCAGAAAATAAAAAACCAAAACTCACTGCCCGCAGTAATTCTGTACCTTAATCATCAGTTTGATACTCAGGGCAGCAGAGCACAGTGTTATCCCCCCTTCCAGTCTTGGCAAAGAGTGATTTCCCCCTCTGGGGCTCCACGTGGAGCTGACCCAGTGCTGGTCCAGCCAGGGCTCCTCCCAGCTCCATGTCCTGCATGACTGAGGGCAGAGAGAGATGCTCAGCTACTGAATCAGATCCTACCCGTTTTCCTCCCATCAGCCATGGAAATTTACCTCCCAGCCAAGACTAAAGTGATTCCAACACAGAGAAAACTGATGAGGATAATTTATTGCAGCAGGATTTATGACAGGTCTTGATGTTCCCCAAGATGAGTCAGGAACTGAAACACAGGAGCCAAATTTTCCATTTGTGTTGTGTAAGTTCTACATCAGGAAAGCTGTTTTATTTGAAGGCATTTATGAGTGGTTTCATAGAAAATGCCATTGCACTTGTGTTTCTTAGAACTAGTTTTTGTGATGGGCTAATAGCTTCAGGTATTTGAATCCATTTGCATTTGGAAATGGCTCTTGGGCTTTTATAACACACTCAGAGCTGGTGTCTGGGCTAAAGGCAAGAGGCACTGCAGCTGAAAGACATCCTCCACCTCAAATTAATACTCAGACCAGTCAATAATGATATTGCTGGAGATCTTTAGTCAGCTATGCGACCAAAAGTTCATCAAGTTTAACTCAAAGTGCTTCCTAACCCCCTGTCCCTGTCCCTCTTGCAGCTGGGTTTCCTGGGAAAAGGAGGGGCTGGGATTTGTCCAGAGCCAGCAGACAGGGTGTAGGACAGCACCAGGAAAATAACCATGCCCTCCTCACCCCCCTTTAGCCAAGGTGCCAACTGAAGCAACAGTAACATATCAAAAGTCTCTCACTGGCCATTTTGTCCTGTAATCCTCCATCATTTGATGCATTTAGGAAATCAAATAGAGCACCTCCAGGCTGATTCATTTCCCACCAAAACACTGTGCACAGAGTCATTCTTTCCAAGGCAGCAGCATCTCTGCATGTGATTTTTCACCTGTAATCTGTGTCTCCTGTCTGCATAACTCGCTCAGCTTCCAGGGGTTCAGATCCAAAACAATTCAAGGTTGGTGGCTATTTCGGGTAAGTACTTAGGAGAGTTTTGCCACAATGATGAGTGATGTTCTCTCAATGTCTGCAGCAGACTAATTTTCTGTTCTGGTTTATCTCAACACCATAACTAAAGCCAGCAATAAAGAAGCACAGAAGTTATTTATCACACATGGAACACTTCAAATAAAACACCTGTTTACATTCACACTCAAAGTTGAAACAATTTTTTTATCTGAAATAGCAAAAGGAATTTGTTGTTGTTGTTGAGACAGAAGAGCAAATTTGGTTTTGTTACTCTTTTTCATGTTTGGGTTTTTTTTTGCTGCAGTAGAGAAATGTAAAACAAGTTTTCTCAGCAGAGTACAGCTGCAAAAACCCAAAGATGCTGCCCCTCCTGCTCACCTGACAGAGGCTCTGTACAGAAGCTCAAGGACAAGAGAACATTTCAACACCTTTGCCAAGGTATTTCTCAGCTCTGCATCCCCAAGGCTTGGCTGCCTTTTTGCCTCCTCCCTATTCTCCTAAACATTCCCTTCCCAGGGCACTTGTGGAGTCTCCATCCCTGGGACTGTTCAAAAAACATGGATGTGGCACCTGGGAGATGGTTTAGTAGTGAGCAGGGTGGTGGTGCTGGGTTCGTGGTTGGTTTTGATGATCCTAAAGGTCTTTTCCAAGCTGAATTCCACACCCCTGTGACTGGAGGGCCGGACAGTCTGTGCACCTGCAGTGCCAGGAGGGGCTGGAAGTGCAGGGTGTGAACACAAACACCACGGGGTAGTCTGACAAAGACATTTTCCAATGAATATGTAAATTATCCCAGGTTTCTAAAAATACCTGGATAGTTCTAAGCACAAGCTGAATGCATAAAATAAAGTCTGATTTATCAACAGTATTCCCACCGTCAGCACATCCACTCCATTAAAAATCCAGCTCATACATCAGTGTCAATAATATCAATGTCCTCCATAACTCAAACAGTTCATTAATTACCCTCACAGAAAATGATCATTACACAAAAGGCACAGGCTTATGGTAACCATTGACCCCACCAAGACTCCTCATTTTGTCTTCACAATTCAGATGACAAGAGCAGCACTTGCCCTCTGATCAGGTATTAATCACTGACCTGTTATGAAAATGAGCTTTCTATTGAACACTGATGGGCAGCAAACAGCCTTGTATGGCTTGGTACAGATGCTGTAAAGGAATATTCTGATTTATACCCCAGCTGGACTGGGTCACCACTAAACACTGCTGCTGCAGAATGTTTTCTATGAAACACCAAAAATTGTACCTCAAATCTGTACAGGAAGAGGAAAGACACCCAAGTTCTGGTCCTCTTGTTAGCCAGGCTTTTAGTACATTCCCAGGGCACAAAGGAAAGACTGAGCCTTCCTTCAAGGGATGCACTGGCTTCAAATTCAGGGAGCCTCACCCAAGCACCAGGCAGGTACCCAGGGCATTGGAAACAACCTGCTGCCTGCCCAAGGAATTGTCAGGAGGAATAAGTAAATGAATAAATAAATATTGTAATATTTAGCATTTGAGTTTCTTCTCGGTTAACCACAGGTCTGACTCCAGAGCCCCACAGCCCAGGAGGAGAAGGATCCTGAGGTGCAGGAGCTGCCTTGCCCCGCCCCGATCTTCCAGGGGAGGCTTTGGGCAGCTCTCCCTGTCTGCTGGCACTGGGAATTCACTGCAGGCAAGGAAGCAACTGGGAATCTGAACTGTCTCCTCCCCAGCCAGGCCAGGTCCGGTGTGCTGTCAGTGAGAGGCAGAGCTGGCACCCCACAGGAGCTTCTCTCACTCGTCTGCTAAAGAGATCCTGATCCTATGTCCCACCAGAGGTTCATTATTTTGGATTGGGCTGCAAGGGAATAATGGAATCATTTAGGTGGGAAAATGCCTTTCAAATGTTAACCCAACACTGCCAAAAATCCATCAGCTCTGATCCAGCATCCCCCAGAAACAAGTGAAACAATCCCAACAGCACAAGCAAAACCACAGCAGTTTTCCTCTGAAAAAATCAAACAGAACCAACTTTTCCCTAAACAGTTTTCCAATCCTTGAAGCTGAGCACTTCTGCTGAGTCCTGCAGAGATACAGAGCTGCTTCCAGCTCAGAATATCCCGAGATGGTTTCAAACATCAGCCTTTGAGGAGCAGCACTAGAAGGACAAACAGGAGCAGGTGCCCAGCCCAGAGGGACACCTGGAGCTGCAGGAGCTCTCCAGAAGCAGAGAATGAGCCGGCAAAGTTAATGAGGAGCAAAATCCATCACCACACCAGCAGAAAACCTGGGGACCCCTCCTGTGTGCTGGGGAAACACTGGATTGAGCAGGAACAGGCATAAACAGTGAAGAGTCCCACAGCACATCACAGCAACGATCCATCAGAGGGACAGGAGCAGCTCCTGATGCCATGGAAAGATGAGACATAACCCCAGGCTTTTCAGAATGTGCAGAACAGGGGCTGATCCAGCTTCCAGTCCTTCAGCTTAACAGCCTGGGGAGCCCACAGGGTCAGGCAGCACTGCTGGCTTGTCATTAAGGGAATAAACCTCTGTTTCTGAGGTGAAAGAAAGATGCAGCAGCATCTTACATTGAGTCTCTGGATATAATGTGTGTTTTGCTTTCCCATCAAAACAAAATTTTAAAAAGTTACTGGTGAATTCCCAGACTTTTTTAGAAATGTATTTTAATTACTGCAAGTCTCTATTGTCCATTTTAAAAAAGGAACAAGTGAAAAAGCCAAATATTTCTCCCAAAGCAGAGTTTCAAGGAGTTATTCTGTTATTTAATTAGAAACCTGTTTTGGTTGGGAAACAAAAAAAGCTGTCCTCCTCACTGCTCAAGGAAGGGAGGGAAAAAAACACATCCCCTTATTATTTCCCCTTCAATACAGTTAATTAACATGACAAAGAGATATTATTTCAAATGAGCAGTAAATTAATTTCTAGCAGACAGTGAAAACCATTAGATTGAATCTCAAAACCCACAGCCCATGATTTCATCTCCATTTTAACACAGGAGGAAAGCTGACCTGTGAGCAAGCAGAGCAGGGCACCAGAGCTGGATGGGTCTGATGTGAGGAGGAACAATCCCCTCATCCCCCTGGGCCAAGGACACGGCCCTTTCTGTGCCAGGAGGCAATTTAACACCAAGAGCAAGAATAAAAACTGCTCTCCTGCCACCCCAGAAGTGCCACTGAATGGCCATTTTGTGATTTAATTCACCATCCAGAACGGCTGCTCATAAATCGCTGCATCCAAGGCAGACATGAGACAGAGTCCTGTGTGAGAGGGATTGAATTTACATCTGTCTGTTCCAAATGTGACACCTCCTCCCAGAAAAAACGCCAGAGAAATGTATTCCAGGAAGGATTTAACAGCAATCTGTCCCAGTCGAGAAATTATTTTGGGAGAATATGGCACATGGATGAAAAACAACTGCTACCAAAAAGTTATGGAATAGATTAAGAACATTTCACACCCAGTATTGAAGATGAGATATTTCAGCCGTGGGGCCAAGAAGCTGTTTCCTTCCCAGGTAATCCCACTCCATGTTTCCATGTGGCACTCATCGTTAACATGACCAAGTTTAACTTAAGATGATGATCAGCACAGACTCCTCACACTCTACACATAAAATGCTGAATTGAAAGACAAATTTATATTTATCCAGCACTCCCAGGCACTGAATATCTGACAAGAAGTTTCTCAGAAAACCAAATTCTACAAACTTTCCCATGTCCTCATCTCTTACACTGCTCAGGCCTCTTTTTCTTCCCTTTTTTTTCCATCTTTATTGCACTTACAACTCCACTGCATCATATATTTATAGCTATTGCATTACATTCATACATGAAAGTGCCAGAAGCTCTCCAGTGCATGTTTTCAGGTAGAATTTACAGCACAAAATCTGATCACGACCAGCACAATCACCGTCAGCACTCTGGAATCTGTCCCATGAGAAAGCAGAGTGTAATTAAAAAGAGATTTACCTGGCCCTTCATCTGGCCACCAGTGAAGTCACCACAGAGCCCAAATAATCTGCTTCAGAGTAATTTGGTACTTAAACCCCCCAAACCACATCCTTCTAGCAAACTACATCAGGTGAACTCCTTTGAGGATCCCAAGCCAGCTCCAAAAGCTCTGACAGCTCAATTTTCATGTTATGAAAACAGAGTTTGGGTCTCTCAAGCACATTCCAGCTGTGCTTTGACAGAGTTGTAGGAGTGCCTGACCCCACTGAACACCCAAGGGCTTGGTTTGAAAACCTGGGACACAGACTGGGATTTGGCTGCTCCTGCAGAGCACTGGGCTCCCTAAAAACCCCAAGAGGCAGAGAGGTCTCAAGTCAGACTTTAATATTGATCTCAGCTACTAAATATACTAAATATACTAAATATCTCAGCATCTAAAAATACCAATGACAGAACTGTTACATAGCAAAATACTGGTCACCCCAGCACTGAACCCAAGGAACCTCAAAGCCATCCCAGTCCAGGAACAATTCCTGTGCCAGCACAGCCCAGTCCCATTAAAGGCCAGGAATCCTGGAAAGCACCAGGCACGAGGATTAGCTGCGAACTGGAGAAGGATCAGGGCAGAACAAACCAAAATCCCTGATCTGCTACAGCACACAGGGGGGTTCTCTGAAGTATTTTCACTCACTGGCAATCCAGAAGGGCACTTTCCTTGCTGGAACATTCTTCTCCAGGAGGTCAGTACCTCGGAGCAGGGGAAATCCTGGGATTCCCACAGAAACAATCCCACATTTAAAAGGGATAGTGCTGTTCACATTTAGAAATGGGAATTGAATGTTAATAGTTCTGAAACTCAAAGTTGCAGGCTAAGATGTGGTTCTGTTAATCAACATCATCGTGAGTAATTTTCAAAGGCTTAATTCCCCAGTCCATTTGTTTGACCCTTCCCCTCCCAATTTATTCAAGATTCATGGAACAGCCTGGCCTTCCTTAACAAAGGGAGCTCTCACTTCAGGCTGTTTTATTCAAGTATTTTGAAAAGGTACAAAGAAAGAACATATTCTGGATGCATTCATTCACTTAATTTTTACTGTGCCAACCAGGATTTGCGTATAGCATTCAGCTCAAAGTCCTTCTTAAATTATCTTGGGAAGACTGTTGTTACATTATTTTTATTTTTTTCACAAATTGTCTAACAATAATTAGAATTTCCATTGCATTTGTTTTTCCTATTCCTGACTCTGCCCACCTGCAAATCTGCCAAAGACCATTACAGCCACTGCTCTCCAATTTACAAACAGTTTAATTGTGATTCTTCATGGTGCTACTCAAATCACTTTTCAAACAAACACTCTTCAGTCAGACTATTAATTGAGCCTCAAATCACAGAGCAAATAAAACAGGACATCCAGAATTAGCAGTTTGATGCTGCAATCAAACACCTACAACTTCTGCTGAGTTTGAGACATTTTATAGATAGTTGCTCAATTAGCACAGAGCTCCTGTCATAGCTTGGTAACAGAAATGCATGAATTAATTTACCAGCCCTCTGAAGTGGAAGTGGGGCTTTTTGTTTGTTTGATTTATTTTTAATTTGACATCTCTTTACTCATCACAATTAAAACAGCAAGTAATTCATTCAAGAGTTGAAACAGAAACCTCAAACTTTTGGTGCTTAGGTAGATAAACAAATGAGGCTAAAGGAACAAGGCTTTCCAAAAAAACCCAGAAATATCAAGTTCTTGCATGGCTGTGATGCACTTAAAAAGTCAGGCTTCAGACAGCTTCTACCAAATCCTAAAGGACAATTCTGTGGGATTATGTTTACAGTGTTTCTCATCACTGTGTTATTAAGCATCTAATTTTCATCCAATTACTTTCATATTAAATTAATATTAATTACACCAATTGCTACTAATTATAAAAATGATAAATGATACAATTTCTACTGTGGTATAAATTAATACCAACCCTATAAAGCAGTATTTATCCCCTTGTCACTGACACCACGTGGCTGCCCCAGACAGGTGATTCAGGAAGCTGTTGTTGAACATTCCCAGTTTTACCAAGGGCTAAATGAAGTCTCAAAGTTGGTGATCACGGTTCACACTGACCTATTTTCCTCCTACTTCACATCTTCTCTAATAATCCCATTAAGAGCTCTACACTTCCCTTCCTGTCTCCCTTCCTCCAAAATTACTTTTGTTATAGCAAACTGTTGTTCATCAGTCTTCATTGGTTACTTTTTAATTGACTACAAACACACACAGGACACACCCTGCAGAGATGCTCCAGGAAGGGCACTCTGGGAACACATTCCAGCAGCTCAGCAGACACAAAATGGAAACTTATCCAGTTCAACCAAGCTGGCAAGCCTCGAGTCCCACACCTTGCTCTCCTCATGAAGACGGAGCGGCTCTGCTGCGGTGCCAAACCTGGAGGTGCTGAAAAATTGCCCTGTTTCAATGGAGTGATGCACCATATAAACAGCTTGTGGGTGTCTCCTTTAATATCCTGCATCCCCTCTGCTCATCCAGCAAGGAAAGGGATGGGCAGGAAGCAGGAACAGCCACTCAGCTGAGAACGCAGCGGGGGAAGATGTGTGTGGGATCTGTAAACCACAGAACTTGATTACTTTTCCCACCCTTATACATCCAAAATAAACTAATACTATAACATATAAACTAAAACTGGTACTTGCAATACGTGAGAGCTGAGCCCCAAGTGAGTGAACTTCTTGTGCTCTCCATTTCGCACACAGTGCAACTTCCATAAAGGTGTGACAGAATAAACCCTCCAAACCCCACAAGTTCTCGCTGTACCCTGGCCACGAGGTGCACACCGAGCAGTCAAACAGGCCAGGAGCCCAAAGATGGTTCAATATTAACAATTAATTGCTGTTATCTTGCTCCTCACATGGCAGTGCCATCGAGCTCCAGTTACTGATGTCCCTCCTGCTGACACACGTCCCAAAGATGTGTAAGGTCAGATAAAGGGTGGATAAAAAGGCCATGGATGAGTGGGATGGGAACAGCTCCAAGGGAGTCAGTCCCTCCTACAGAAACCAACTGCTCTTATGCTGACAGCATTTGTTAAAAACCAGCTATTTGGGAAATAGTGTTTGGATTTGCAGGGTGAACTGAACAACAGTTGCTGCTCATCAGCAAAAGAAAAGCACATAGTACCCAGCTTCCTCTGAGAAGCAATTTCTTCACTACTTTTTAAGAATTTACTTTCAAATTAAGTTCCAAGAAGTTTAAATTTTGAAAGGCAAAGGAGAGAGCTCTCTGTGTTTATAAATAGTCAACACTGAGGCTTTGAAAGCCTCTAGGAGGAAGACGCAAAACATCACAAGCTGACCAGCATCCTCCTAAAGGAGACAACACCGAGTGGTCCTGATAAAGCCTCTCCAAGGAAGGTCTCAAAGCCACACGTACCCAAATGTTGCATATTTGGTTCTAAAATCAGTTGTGTTTTACTCAAAACTGATGGTCCGTCCCTCCTCACACTTCCTGAAAGTCAAATACCCTCTCCAAGAAAAAGTGAAGACGAGTTTAAGTCTCTTCACAGTACTGCCAGTGCATGATGTGCATTCTTTTATTAAAAACTGATATGATGAATTTCAACCACCAAATCGGGCTGAAAAATCCAAGTATCCTTGAACTTTGCTTTAAGTCATGAAGCTTTGCAGCTTCAGACAGGAAATGTAGCAGCAACCACTTCTGTTTGCAGTGTAAGGAAATGAAAGGGGAGCAGAGAAAAGTGCATAAAACAGACAGAAATGTAAACCCTTAGAAAAAACAAACCAGAAAACCTCCATGACTATAACAGAAGGTTTTATTGGATTAAATCCACCATGAAAATAGGATTGCTGGGTTAACATATCTATCCATTTGTGCTGAGAGAGAAGAGAATTCCTCTTCCATCCCATCACTTTTGACAGCACAGAGGAGAGAATCATTTCACTGGTGCTGACAACCAAATGGTGCTAAGGATGAGATGTGGAAGTACTCAAAGTGCTTTAAGTTGAAATTGAGGTGGTACCACACACTAGTTCTGATCAAGGCTTAGAGTTCTCTGCCTAAAGAAGCTGCAGCAACAATTCCTAAAATTGACTTTTGTTTTTAGAATTTTTGCAACCTTTTTTTCCAGCAGACACCAGGTGTTTCAACAGCACTCCTCCCTACAAGCCACCACCTACTCCAACCCCACGAACTGAAAACGTGTTTATGAGCAGATCCTTCTTCATGATGGCAATTCCCGTTTGCTCGCTGCTAGCAGCTGTAAAAGGATCTGCTCTGCAGTAATTGGGTTTTTAACCAGCTCAGACACAACCTTCCAGCCCACTGCCAGTAACATTTGTTTAATTTCCAAACGTGCAGCCAACGCTGCCTTTCCCACCACTGCTGAGAAGGGCACTGGATGAACTGTTCTAAACTGCATTTTTACAAAACAGGACGTTATAAATTACACATAGATGGGAATATTCAGTTTAACTCTGCCCACAGGATTAACTAATGCTGCCCATAAAGGCTAAACATGCTTTGCATGCTCTTAAGCACCTCTGCTGTTCATCATGTTACTAAAAGCTGTCTTAGACAGCAATTCCCCTTCTACTCTGAGTAAGACTCTGTCCTTCGAGCCAGCAAAGCAGCAGCACTCAGACTGCAGAGGCACATTTATATCTTTGATTGCACAGTTAACTCCCAATTTGCTTCTCTAGTTTATTTCTCTGTAGCTTTTATAAGTAAAAGCCAGGGCTCTGAAGTGTAAATTGCCAGTTAATCACATTCAGGGATTATGGTATAACCTAATAAGGAACTGCAAACATCATTAGGGTAAGGACTACCTGTGCAAACTACTCAAACACCATTGCTGCTCCTCTGGCAAGAGCAAGAAGGGTAAGACTGTTCAAAAAGAGCTCAAGTTTTTATTTCCACAGGCACTTATCAACAGAATTACTGTTCAAAAGTGGTTGTAGTATCAAAAAACCCCAAGCTGGTCTTGCTTTATCGCTTCAGAATAAAAAGAGAAGGAGTCAACAGGCTGCATTTGAGCAGGTCCTTCCTACTACGTGTAAGACCAGACCTGGAACAGCCTGCTCAGCTACTGAACATCACCTGATCAATACCAGAGAGCGGCTGCACAAAAGGCATTTTTACAAATGCTGACATGGAACAGAAGGATTGGGGCAAAAAGTTAAGTCATTCATAATCATCCAAAAGATAAAATATTAGGATGTAACCTTCTCAAGTGCAACCTTAGAAGGCCGAGGAGGAAAAACAAAGCTATTTAGAAGCAGAAGAGTTTTGTGTAGTATTTAATTTCAGTACAATCAGATTAAAAGCCCATTTGCTGTGTCTTGTGCAGTGACAGCTGCAGGAATCCCACCTACTCCAGCAGCTCTGGACACTGCTCCATTGTTTTCTGCCAGGACTCCCGAGGAGGCAGCACAGCTGAATTTTCATCACTCCATGATTCACTGGAGGAAAAGGCATTTTTGCTTGTGATGGCTTGTGGGCTATTTTTAGGTTTGAAGTTAATCCAGCTCTGAGCTGCTCCAGCAGCCTCCACACAGGAACTCCAGACACTGCCGCGGGGAAAACTCTCTCCAGGCAGCATGAGAAACCAAACCAACGCTTCTAATGAGTGACTCTGCTTAATTGCCTCTGCTCCCGCCCAGCTACTCACAGGCACAGGTGCCTGGTCGCAGGGAGTGCAATGCTCTCCCCCAGGGAAGAGTTTTCAGTTCAGGGAGGCAATTTTTGTCACCTAAATCCTGTCCCAATGAAGAGCTCTGAGCTGGAGTTTGACACTGATATTCCAGCACCAAGCAGAGCTGTGAGGACGAGCTCAAGGCACAGAGCATACACTGCTAAAGATACAGGCAAGCCTTGCAAAACAGATTCTGCTGAAGGGAATGGATTGTTCCATGCCTCATCCCCTGGGAATTGCTAAATGACCCGGCAGAGCACAAAGCTGGCACCAGCTGGCAAGTGAAGATTCCTCAAAGACGGGGTGAAAGCAGTTAATTTTCCCTCTGGTTTTAGGGAGAATGGAGATACAAAGTACACACTGCAAGAGGTACTCCAAGTACCAGGTAAAAGGGCAGGATTCTCAGAAAGGGCTTTTAAAGCCAAAGGCTAGTCTGAGATGGCCAGGCCAGTGGTGTGTTACAAGGGCATGGAGTGCTAGAATAAGGGGAATGGCTTTGAGCTGAAAAAGGAGGTCTAGACTGGTTATTAGGAAGGAATTGTTCCCTGTGAGGGTGGGGAGGCCCTGGCACAGGGTGCCCAGAGCAGCTGGGGCTGCCCCTGGATCCCTGGCAGTGCCCAAGGCCAGGCTGGACAGGGCTGGGAGCACCCTGGGATAGAGGAAGGTGGGTTGTACCTGGATCATCTTTTAGGTCCTTCCGACCCAAACCATTCCATGATTTTATGATTCTGTGTTACATTCTGTTCACCCCAGGAGCCCGAGAGCAAAGGCATGAGGGACAGGGAAGGTGAACCCTAAGGCAATGTCTAAAGTTAAACCAGGGTGCTTACATCCCCTTTCGTGTGCTGAACAAGTACACACACATGACTTCCCATGAGTTTCATAACCATAATCCTACAGGTATTGCACTTCCTACTTCAGAAAAAGGCCTACAGAATGCTGCTGCAGGAGAAGGGGTGGGACTCTGTGCTTCATTCCAGACTCTCCATCACTGGGTACTGCCCTTACCCATCTGGGGCAGCACAACTGAGCACTCTCAAGCGTGCAAAACACATCCACAATTGGGGTCTTTGCTTGTGAATCCAAGGGATTACTCAAAATCGACCTGAAGCTGCAGTTGCAGGTCCAGCAGCTGAAGAGGCACCAGTGCTGCCCTTCCCACAGCTCTGCTCAAAGCAGCACTGGAATGCAGAACAGCAGGGACAGCTCTGAACAGCTGATGCTCTTCAAATGCTGTGCAAGAGCTCAACTCAGGGTGCAGCCTGGGGCTTCCTCAGCCCCCAGCACCAAAATGGGGCAGAGGGTTTCACCTGCTTTTACTGAGAGTGAACCAAACTCTGGTGCCACTTGGTTTGTGTAGCTGTGGTCCCTCCTCTCAGACCAGTGTGGGACTTGTTCAGTGAAACTCCTGTTTTCCTGCTGAGGCAGAGCTAGGGAAGGATCCTGGGAAGGATCCCTCGTGGCAGGCCCGTTATCCCCAGCCTGCTCTGCAGGAAACGCTCCCACGCAGGAGCTGCACGGAGCAGCTGAGCCCTCACCCAGCACAGACAGTTCTCAAACCCTCGGAGCCAAGGCACCAAACTCACTGGAGAGGGATAAAAGTGAGCCACAGAACCAGTGGATTCTAAGCTGACCTGATCTCTCATCCTAAACATCCTTCCCAATTCCCTTCCCCACATCTCCTGCCTCCCAGGCATTTATTCACACGCAACGAAACACGAACAAGTCGAGGTGTTTCTCCCACGGGCTGAGGCAGAAACAGAATTGCTTCCAGAAGAATATTCCTTCCAGAAGAATATTCCAAAGGCACTTTGCTCCTGTGGTGATGGGGTCCTACCTATGACCTAAGGGACCTCCACACAGGACCACAACTGAAAGGGATAGAAAAGCACATTCTGGATCCAAATCTTTTCCAGTTGTTCATATGTGAATCCTCAGTGAGGTAATTTTTTCCTACTGCAAAGAATCATAGGAGTTACTGCACCTACTGTTACTCCAAGTGCCATTTAAACTCTACCTGTATTAACAAAATTGGATTATATTAAGGAAATTTAAATTGTTTCCCAACACATCCAATTTTCAGCTTAAAAATCAAATCCCACTTTATACAATAACTTTAGCTATAATTATACAAGGATACAGAAAAAACACAGTCACTTGTAACTCAAAAATAATTTCTTCTTCCCTGCATCACCTTAAGGATCCATATTGGGGCAGTAGTTTTGCTTGGGAATACCAGTGTGTCCCATGGAACAGGTGGAAGAACAAAGCAGGGAAACAGCCCTGCTAATCTGGTATTAGCAGGGATTGCTTACAAAGAAAAACAATTTATGCATGGGTTTAAAGATTAAAAAGAATTTTATGCTGAGAGACTGTTCAGGTTATGTTTTTTATTTTAATATGTGAGGGGTTGAAAAAAGAACTGTAGAATCATTAAGATTGGGAAAGCCCTCTGAGATGATTGAGCCCAACCATGAACCCAGCACAAAACCAAGACCCTCAGCACCACATTGACACTCTGAGCACTCCCAGGGCTGGGGACTCCACCCCTGCCCTGGGCAGCCTGTGCCAGTGCTTGACAATCCCTTCCATGAAGCAATTTCCCCAATATCCCATCTGAACCCCCAGCTTGAGGCTGTTTCCTCTTGTCCTGTCCCTTGTTCCCTGCGAGCAGAGCCCCACCTGGCTCTTGGAATTCAGCACCCAGCTCTGCTCCAGAGGCAAGGAGTATCCAGAGTACCCCAGAGCACTGCAGAGGTCCCAGGAACACAGTCCACATCCTCTTTAGCTCGGCTTTGACTTCAGACACGCTACAACCACAAACACACTCAAAGCTGTTGTTTTCCTGAGGACAGCTGAGAAGTTCCTGTACAAGCTTAGAAATGAGAGTCTGGTTTAATGCAGGAAAGCTTCTGACAGTTTGCCAAGACTGCTTTTAGGTTTCCCTCTCTTCAGTTTCTTTGATCTCCCACTACCACCAAAGAAAAAATTAAAATATAACCCTTAAATTTTTGAAAAAGAAGGTCAGTTTGTTATCCAGCAGATCAGCTACGGGGAAGGCTTCTACCCTACCCTCCCACGCTTCCAAGGCTCCATTCCTGCTCATCCAGGCACAGCTTAAGCACATCCAAAGCCCTTCCCTGGCTCAGCCCTCACGTTGGACACGCACCAGTACAGCCACAGGTGAGCTCTTTGGGGCAGCCAAGGAAGCTGCCCCAGACACTGAGCCTGGGCAAATGGGATCAGTCACACCTCATTTGGACACGGCCCTGTGACGAGGCCAGTAACAGCTGGAGATGGACCACGTCCCCTTCAAAGTGTAATTACAACAGGAGCGCCCAAAGCGTCACACAGAGTTCACTAACAGCAACCAAATCAATTTAAATCGTCCTGGTTCCACTTAAATCACAGTTATAGCAATTTAATTATTCTCCCCTGATGCAGAGCATTCACCTAAGAGCTTTGCATGGGTTGAAAATGACGGTATTTAAATAACTTTACACTGGTGCCCTGGGAATTGCTGGTGAGTTGGGGGAGCACAGAAATGGGTCACCGTGACGTAACAAGAGAGCTCATCACGACACTGCCCCTGGGAGCCCTGAGAAACATCCCCTGGTACAGCCTGGATAATGCTTAGGTCATAAACTGCTTGGAGATCACCTGAGCTAGGGCATTCCAGGGCTGCTCCAAAGCCTGCTGAGCTCTAACCTGTGATTTATATCCTGGGGTGGGGGACAGGGGTGTGCAGGGAAGAGACGTGAGGAAAAGAGGCCACAAGCTGAACGTTTCCATCTGATACAGATCAGAGTAACTCACTTTATTAAGTAGACTACTTAATAAAAGTCTATCTCAGCAAATAAAAAATGGGAATTCAATGCTGTCCCATTAAGGAGTTATTTGTATTTCAGCTGTAAACGCTGCTGTGGCTCGTGCTGCTGGTGAGGATTTACTGGTTTTTAAAAACTGCACTAACCCCAATGCTTCTGCAGAACAGATCTGTTGTGCCGGAATTTAAGAGCCCTATCTGTTAAACCTGAGCTTTGCAGTGAGGAAATCAGTGGCTTCTCTAGCAACCAATTAAACTGAGCCCCTGCCCTGAACGTGGCAGGGTTTTGGCAAAGACTTCAGCAAAATATTCTCCTTCGCAAATAAAAACACGGGCCAGTCTCTCACTTCTGGCACTTCACTGCAAGCCAAACATTTTTCCCCAGAGAAGCATGAAAATCTAGTGTGTGCCACAGCGAAATATACCAAAAACACAGCCTGAAAATATTGTCTCTCAATAAAGCTGGGATTCTAAACAGTGACTGCAGTAGGTGGGAGTTCAAATATTAAATATTGTGAGATTTGACAAACATTCCCAGCCCCTCTGTGTAACAATCTTTTCCCTCTTTTTTTCCCAGTCCTTAACCTGTGCTCTGGAAGGTGGCTGAACTCTCCAGCTTCCTATCCCTATACTGTAGGTACATCTTACTTTATTAATTCCATGATGTACTGGAATGACAGGATAGGAAAGTCGTGAGAGCTTTCCCTGCATGCTCCCCAAACAATTATTTTAAAACATTTCCCCAGCTGCCAGCTTCTCCTCCTGACAGCTGGCCCTGGCTCCCTCCTGGCCACAGCCTGCCTTCCCTCCACAGAAGATTCAGCCAGAGGCTGGAGAGATGCATTTGGAACAGAATGCAGAGATCTGAAGCTCTTTACAATTGGTTTATTATCTTTTCTCCTTCAGTTCTAGAGTGCACCAGCATGCTTCTTGTCTGCTGAGTGCTCTGCATGGGAAGGAAAACAACAGTGCAGAGCCCTCAGGCAGATGAACAGGGGCAGCACCAGCACTTCTTGGTTATCCCCGGAAAATACACATCCTAATTCAGCAAAACCCTTAAATGCAGGGCTCCCAGTAGTCCCACTGACTTCATTAACTACCTGTGTGCAGTCTAAGTGTTTCTGAAGGATTAGCAAAGCTTAGCCCTGCCTGATGCCGAGCTTCAAATGAATTTGGCAAGACAGAAGCTGAACACTTAGAATCAAACTGTTCAAGGAACTGCACGGGAGCATTTATTCCTGACAAGCCACACTTGAACTTACAGCCTGCAATTCATAAGCCTCAGCTCCTTTAAAGCCCAAAGCAGTTATCTTCACAGCTTTAAAAGAAATACAGGAGAGTTGTGAGGTCAGCCCCATCATTGGAGCATTTTACTCCCCAGAAAACCCTCTCCAGCAGAGCAGCCCTCAGCTTTCCATTTCAGAGCATACTGAATTATTCAAACACCATCCCAATTTCAAAGACAAAGTGGGGTCCTGAACATTTCCTATGCAAGTGTTAATGTTGGGTTATTTGCAAACATCCATTGGGAGATTGCAGGACAGCTACACATTCTCCTACATCAAGGATAAAGCCCTTCTCTGTTATTAACAAACAGCTCCCCACTTCACATCTGCAGCTCTTGTGACAGAAAAGTAAATCATGACACTACTCCTAAAATTCCAAGTGAAAATATGCAGGTTTGTATGAAGAACATATTATTGCCAGGCTCCACAATGTCCTTTTCATGCTTCTAAACCAAGAACTGCTTCCACACTGCTGACACTCAGCCTGCTGATCAACCCAGAGAATTCAGATAACACCCTGCAGTGTGCACTAATTACCTCAAACATCAATTACAAGCCCAATAAAGCCATTTGCAAGGAGTGACAGTCAGGATCTTGGTAGGACTTGATGTCATTCAGCATTATTAAATTTGAAATCCATCCTCATCCTGTGTTGTGCAAGCCAGACCACAGCTAAGCTGATTTACCACGTCAGGTTACACTTCGTGGCCCTGAAACACATGATCTGGAAACAGGAGGAGGGTCTATAAAAAGGCACACAGAAGCAGCTCATAATCTACCAGAACACACACAAGATAGGAAAAGAATCATTAGTTCAATATCAACACTGTATTTCAAATTTACTGGGGTAAGAGAACTGTAATCTCTTCCAAATAAAGCTAAGTCAACATCTACAAATAAAAGCTACTATATTTATTTTATATCATATTTACTCTATCTACTACCCCTGGTTTTTATAATATGTTACACCTGTAAGAACCCAGCCAAACCTGAGAAGATGCATCAATGCATGACAATCTCAAAGATCAAGCAAAGATGACACAAAGAACGTGATGGAAACCTCTGAAAGCCAAGCTCACGTCTAACAGAGTCAGAAGAAATTAAGAATTAGAAAAAAAGTGTCCTCACTTATTTGTTTGAACAAACAGATGTTATTTGGCCCAGTACTTGTATCAGCAACTGAGAGTCTATAAAACAAGCCCAAAATTTCAACACAGAAAGGGGATGCCTTCCTAACAGGTGGAAATAGCAAGAACATCTGCTCGTGTGCTCCAAGTGTTTGAGGGAAGGCAAAGAAAACACGAGCAACAACCTTGGTTAATTATTGACATGCAGAGCCAGCCCTCAGCTGAAGGCAGAGCTGCACTCCACCTCTGAGAAACTGAGCACGTTTTCCAACACCCTCATCTGTCACTGAGGTGGGCACGAAACCAGATGTACAACCCTGGGAATGTGCAGAGCCTAGGAGCCTGCTCCTGGTCCTGTCCTGGGAACACCCTTTCCAGCAGGATGCCAGGAACACAGCAGCAGTTTCTGACTTGGGATTAAAAATACCAGTGAATGTTTTCTAAGCAAGATGAGACATTTAGTCACAGACACCTTTTAATTGTGTTTCACGTGGCATTTACAGTTGGGTTCTCTGAATCCCTTTTCTGGGGGGGAGGAGAGGAAAGAGAGGGAAGTCCTATGTTTTCCAGGCTGACTGTTCTGGAAGGATTTTCTTCCCTTTCTTACATAAAGAGCAAGCTTTTCATTAATGCCAGGGATCCAACACCAGATGGTTCCAGCAAGAAGCACTGGTGCTATAAGTAGGTTTGCTACGCCTACTCCATGGAACTCGAATTTCAGCAACACTCTCGACACGTGAATGGCAGAGCTCCCTCAGAAGGGTGGTACAGAGCCTCCCAGGCACACCCCATGGATGAGGACCGAGTCCTTGCAGCTCCAACACTCCTGTAAACAGTGGGGAGGATGCACAGCACAGAGAGCCCTAAGTCAAACAAGCCACTCGTGGCTACTCGGGGATTCTACTGGCAGCCCAAGCAACAAAGGAAATACAGACTCAGCAATTTAATAAATCTACTGATGCTTTGTCAGCAGCACTGGCTACTGAGAGTCCTGGGTAAACCTGCCACACTTCCCAGTGCTTCAAGTTGATCCATTTACTTAATTATAAACAAGAGATCAGACAGCAATTCATTTTGCTTTGTTGGGAGGTGGAGGTTTTTTATTTCAGCCATTAAGTCCAAGCAACAGCAAACTTTTCATTATGCCCTTTTCTACTGCAGGGCTAAGATTTTTCTCAGAATAACCTAGTTGGGAATTTTCTTTAATTTCACTGTGTGCTTTAAGTGTCATATAGTAGCAAAAAACTTCTGAACTGGAGCAGCAGCTACCCACAACTGCAGGTAGCTCCAGCTCAAGGAAGTCTGTCCACTTGCTGGATCTTACCAGGTTTCAAAGGATGAATTACCAAAATAAAAGGAACATCAAGAAAACACAATTCTAAGAACACAGAGCTGCCAGGGTACCTGAAATCACTGTTAACACCAGCTGTAAAGTGTTCTTCAAGAAAAAAAAACCAAACACCTTCAACTTGAAGTACTGAAATACCCAAAAGCAGAAGAAAATCCAGCTGATAAATAGAATGTGGCCGCTGTGCAGGAGCACGGCTAAAGGCTAAGGTAAAACTGTATTTGGTATTTCATGAAAAACCCAAGGTGTGGCAGACTGCTCAGTCAAATACACTGTAGATACTACGTCAAAGTGTATTTTTTTTAACAAAAACATGAATACCAACAGAAAACCTCACTGCAGCTCATTTTCATTGCCTCCACTCAGAAGTTGTGCCATATCACTTTTGTCTGCAAAGCTCTACAAGTCCATTTTCATGAGGGGAAAAAGAGCAGCTGGGGCATCCAGGCCCCTGCAGCCCCTGATCCAGGCAGGCTCCGTGTCCCAGCACGAAAAGGCAGGAGAGAAATGACACCTTTCCCTTCTGCACAGACACAAACACCCAGAATTACAGCGATGATGCTTCCAGGCTCACGCTAAGAGGCAGCCAAAACACTTAAAACTCATTTCTCAACCTCACCTTGGCCACCCCAGCCCAAATGAGCTTCCTCAGCCAGCACAGGGTGACACCAGCAGTGGCTGCACAAGGGGGAGATGGGAAAAGGAATGATCCTGGAAAACTGGGAGCAGGGAGAGGTGTCCAAGGCAGACAAACCTTATTTCTTCCTTCAGCACTATCCATGCTATATTTAGCACACACAAGCTGTGCAACCACCATGGGATATTTTGTTGGATGAGGAAGGACAAAAGGATGTCAGTGGCTGTTTTCCCACGTTTGGTCGATTGAGGTAAAATAAAGCACAGGTTGTGAAAGCCCCCAGAATCTGAGATTTTTTTGGTGGATTTGGGTTTTTGGGTTTTTTTGGGGTTTTTTTATGGCTTGGGGGGCTTTTAGTTGGTTGGTTTGGTTTTGTTGGTTTTTTTCATGTGTTTATGGGGTTTTAAATAAAAACCAGCACATAAAGGGAAGGGAAGTTTTCCCAAGTATAAATTCTTGTCCACACTACTTTTATGAAGGGAAACAGGATTTTTTTTTCTTGCTATCAAAGCAAGTGAGTAAGCAGGGCTAGGGTTTTTCAGTAGTGATGTATTCCTTCAGCTCAGCCTGCATCATGAAAAATCACATTGTCAGAGGTGCAGAACATAACCCAGCCACCTCAGTAAGAGCCCTTTTCCCAGAGCTACCAGAGCAGCAAACCCTAAAGCAACTACTTTACACAGAAATACCATAATTAATAGTTAATGAGTTGGTGCTGTGCAGCTGCCTTCTGCTGTTTGTAATCCTGTCCTGCCAACAGGAAGCCTTCAACGTGGACTTTGATGCTCGACAGTGGATTACTGGTCACACGTAAATAAAAATATCTGCAGCTCCGTGGGGAGTGAGACACCAAAGAATTAGACATTGGTGATAAGTTTGAAAATAAATGTAAAGAACTCCCAGCCCCATGAAGGAAGTGAAAAGAAGAGCCCATACAAAACTGTCATGTGAGGCCAAGCTAACAGATGGACCCCAAATATAAACTCCTGGGAGGTTAGGAAAGCTAAGCAAAGACTAAGTTAAATTTGGGAGGGGTATCTGTAGTGCTTTTAAGGAGCTAAGCAGAGCAAGGATGGCAGGAAGCTGCCAAAGCTCTGCCTTCCAGCTACAACTGAACGTGGAGAAGGGGCTCTGCTCTGAAACGAGGAAACGCCTCAGGGGCACCAGGGTTTGCAGCAAGAGCCTTGGCCTTCCCATCAGAGAAAGGGATGGGTCAGTAGAAAGAAAAATTCACAACAAGAACAGAATCACTTGCTCTCCAAATGCTGCAGTGCCAGGGAAGGTCATAAATTAAGCAGATAAATAATTTAGTCTTCTACCTGCTCTGTTTGGGGACGTGGTATTTTGAGACAGGATTTTTTCAAACACTGAGGAATAACAGAACAACTTGGTTCTCTGGGTACCCTGTGCCAGGGCCTCCCCACCCTCCCAGGGAACAATTCCTTCCCAATCTCCCATCCATCCCTGCCCTCTGGCAGTGGAAGCCATTCCCTGGGTCCTGTCCCTCCAGCCCTTGTCCCCAGTCCCTCTCCAGCTCTCCTGGAGTCCCTTTAGGCCCTGCAAGGGGCTCTGAGCTCTCCCTGGAGCCTTCTCTCCTCCAGGTGAGCACCCCCAGCTCTCCCAGCCTGTATTCTTTACAAGAAGTCTTCCAATTCAAAGAACAATTATCCCCCAGGAGGTCTCGAGCTGCAGAGCAGCAGCTCCTGCATTCACCCCTGCTTTACTCACACCTTCTCAAGTGCATGGGCAGAGACCCAGCACATCCCCACACTTTATATTAAACACAAAATTAGCCAAGAGAGAAGAGAATTTATCAGCTTTGACAGCATCCCAAGCTTCCCAGTCCCCAGGCACTGCTGTTTATTTTGGCTATTTCCACATCCCAGACAACACTACTTATTGCAGCTTAGAAGTCTGACTTCTTTGAAACAGAAGGCTAATTAGATATTTGAGCTTCTCCATCTCCCAGGCATCGAACACATGGAGATCAAGCCACCCCACACCAACATTGCTCTTCAGAAATAGAAGCATCCTGCTTAAGCTAAAGAAGAGGAAGATATTGTTGATTCTGACAAAGAATTCTAGTAAAATCACCCTCTGATCAGCTGGCAGAAAGTCACAAGCAGCACACTTGAGTCTTTTCTGTTACTTTCCCTGCCTTAAAGAAAATATTCTAATTGGTGAAGGTAATATTGTACAGTGGACATTGGTTATTAAGGCAGACTGCCTGACAGCACCAGCAGTAGCTCCTGCCTGAGTGGGAATCCTGCCCAGTTAACTCTCCAACACTCCCAACAACCACTCTGCTGAGCACAAGCAGCAAAGTGGAAATCCTGTGCTCAGTTGAGCAGGTGACATAGATTTGAGATATTTTGTTGGCATTTCAGCTACCAAGGAGCATGATGGCTTACAAATTGGCTATTTGTCTCTAAACGGTCTTTTGAGGTCCTTTTGTAGGAGGTTTAAAGGCAAGCTTGAAGGGTTTGGTTCAAAAGGCTTTGGGTATTAAGCTTGTTCCAGTTCATCCCTGTTCCTGGGGGAAAGCAGAACCAGTTGTGATTATTGGTCTGTCTTCTGTGGGCTGGAATCACCCCCAAAATCACAGAGCACATCACACCAGCTTCATGGCCTTTATTATTACAACAGCAGGCTGCTGAACAGCCACTCTACACAATCCATTCATACAGAATACCAGAGCATAAATCAACATAATGCACAAAGGCTGATGAAGTTACAGACCTGCACATGCTGAATTATTAAGCAAAGCTCTGGTGGCCTTTGCCAGGTACCTTTGTAAAGTTAGCTAGGTGTGCTGGGGATGCCAAGGTTCGCTGCACTGTTAGCATGAGGGAAGTATATTCTCAATTAAATCTCGTTAGCTGCAAAGGACTCTTATCTCGTTCTGAGACCTTTCATGATTCCCTTCACTCGCAGCAAGATGACTCATAAAACAGCCTAAGGGGGTCATGCCATGCCACACAAACCATGGCTGCTCCTTTCTCAGAAGCCTGGGAAGCACCTATTTAAAGATGCTCACACAGAACAACTCACTTAAAACAACACAGGAGTAAAGCCACGAGACTCAGACCACACACGCCACTCCCTCAGCAGGCAGGACAGACTGGCACCTGATTTACCAGCAGTTTTCCCTTCTCCAGAGTAAAATACTCAGATGAGTTCCTGATAGTGCCCACAGCCCCCAGAGCCAAGCAAGGTCAAGGAAATAATACGTTTTTCATGAGCAAGTGGAGGTGAAGATCATGGCTTATGTCAGCAAGTTCTGGTGATGTATCACATTACATAATAAGGAAAGCTCGGTGCTGGAAAGCACTTCCATCAAGAAGTTACATAACTCTGCAATGTGTTTAAAAAAATTATCCTTTCTTGCTTCCAGAGGGAGCAGGTGAGAGGACAGAGGACAGCCCTCAGTCCCCTGAGCAGGAGCTGCTCTGATCAGAAGCATTTGGATGGAGATAAGATCGCTGTAGGAAGTTGGCAGATGGGTGAAAAAAAGGCTGGGGGGGGAGGGGGGGGTGGAAATCACCCCATGAGATGAGAGCCCGGAGCACCAACAGCAGCACCAGGTTCTCAGTGATGAGTTCCAAGACAGGCACATTTCTACCACCCTAAAGCTGTCACTATACTGAAGAAGAGTAGAGAGGGTAGGAGAAAACACCCAAACCACGAGGTTTTTTCTGCTTTTCCAAGGATTGTTGGCTTCCCCCAAGGCGTGAAGCCCCACTGGAGATCCTGAAGTGTCCTTGATCCCCTTGGACAGCCCCAAGCCCTGACCAGGCTCCAGCACACCCCACTGAGGGATGTGTGCTCACACACACTGAGCTGCTCCTGCCCTCACCTCCACAGCCCAAGGCTCAGCTCCCAGAGCTCCCACAGCCCTGCCCCAGGAACGTGTGCAGGTCCAAGGGGGGACACAGGGACGCTCCACTGGAGAGCTCATCTTGCAGTGCTCCCCTGGGTCCCGGCAGCCTGAGGCTGCAGCCACCAGCCATGGTAATGCTGCACAGGACTGCACTGCTGGAACGCTTGTGCACAACCAAAACCCCATTTCATCATATTGCTCTGAAGAGAGTTCAGCAAATCTCCTTTTTAGGATTAAAAGCAACCTGTGCTGCTCAACAGAGAATCCAGATCCAAGTCCAACCACTCTCTTTTTTAAGCATCAAAGGCCAGGTAATTTATAAGGCACAACTGGGGAAAGCAGGAGCAGAAATTAATTTCCCTGCCTCCCCTCCTTCAGTTCCCAGTCACCTGCACATCAGGCTCTGATTAAATATTGCACCAGCACTGAGGTGTGCTCCTTCTACACCAGGACACAGTCACAGGAGCCTGGCATGGGCCTGGCAAGCTTCATGTCACTGGAAATAAATATGAGCAGCAACTCTTGACCTTTGATTCAAGAGGTCTCTCCTACCTTATGTGAGGCAGTTTTTATCACCCTTTTAGAATTCCCTTGCAATGCAAGCCAGGAGCAGCTATTGAATTACATTCACAGTCTCAGATCACTGCCTTCAAAGTTTTCCTCCCAAGCCATTTGGAAAAAAGGTCACAGGTAAGTTCCTCACTACTGATTCTCCTCCCTTCCACGCCTGGCACTTTCATCTCCACGCACTTGACTGGCACAGGCACAAACACAGCCCACCAGGCAGGGGGAGTGTTCCATGTCAGCACTAACACTGTACTAGCACTGGTGTCACAACCTCAGCAAACCTGAAATAAAGTCAGCTTTCTCCTTTCCTGAAAGACAAAGTCATTCTCTCAACCCTTGACAACATCAAGCACTCAAGAAGTGGTGGACTCAATTGAAAGCTTAAAATAGAACCAAGCCTGAAAGCTGAATATAGATTTTCTACCTTATTCAAATCGAGCTGGTTCATTTGCAATAGGTCCCAGCCCTCCCCCTGCACAGCAGGGCCTCAGTCAGGGAGATCAACACCAGGAAAGGCTGTGCTAAATGGAGAGGAAAATCCTCCAGGAAGGAACCACAGGAAGGGTCAGGCATCACCACTTTACCTTCCTGTAATTAGAGCCTGCTCACCTCTATGGCACTGTACACTCACCCAAGTTATGTGCATGAATTAAGACACAAGATGAGAGAGGCTGGTTTTGCCTAAAAAAGATCAGGACAGAGTGTTTGGTTTTAGCAGTGAATTTTACCAAGAGTTACACTGAGGGTTGAAGAATCCCCACCCACAGGCCTGCCTAGGTCAAGCAGAAAGCCAAGCAGAGTGAACACACTAAAGAACACAGATGTTCTTTGGAGTGCACACAGCTGCTCCAGCTTGAAGCCAAGATCAAATGCTTCTGCCATGGGGCTACATAGAAAGATGGAATGCAAGGAAAAGTCAAAATACACCTGCTCTCCACAACGTAGAGCCATTAATCATAACTCCCAGCAGCAAATAAAACCCCAGAGGATATTCCTACAGCTGTGAATTCCTTCTTTACCATCACCACAAGGACCTTCCACATAACCAGCCCAACGTGCTCACAGAGGACAGCACTGCAGAACCTAGAGAGAGCCAGCCCAAAACACAGGGCACAGACAGCATGCACGCCCTGGGGCCATGGTGCCACTGAATGCTGGCACCTAACTCAAGAATTTAAAATAATGGTATATCAAGGTGCTTTGGATTTGAATAACAATGCTTAAATTTCCAGAGGAACACCTGCCTGCCTGAAAAGGAAACCATTAGGGGAACAAAGGACTATCAAGCAGAAAATGTTTCTGAAGCAGCTCCTGCTCTGACTTCCACGGTGAAAGGACAATGAAGGGGCTGTAGCAAGGTGAGCAGCCAGGATGAAGAGGAAGGATGGCCCAGGACTCTGCAATGCCCTGAGCAGAACCCCCCGAGGCCCCTCGGAACCCAGCACATCCCAGCTGCCCTGCAGGAGTGAATCCCAGTCTGCAGCCTGCCCTGGGCACGGACAGGGACCTTCCCCTTCAATTCCCTGCACACAGCACGAGTTACCAACACGGTGCCAAGGAGAGCAGCCCCAGAGCAGACCTGGCACCCAGCCACTGCCACAGGGCTGGTGCACCCAAAGGGTCAGTGCTGTGTCTGTCCTACCAAGAAACCATGCTAAAAGAATATTGTTGTCTACCACAATCCATTACAAGAGGGTTTGCTTGCTTTTTGTTTGTCAAAAAAAAATTCTTAATTCTAGTAAAATATAACTTTCTAAATTCAGAAAACCATACCAAGACATCAACACCACAGGTTGATGGGACCTGAACTGGAAGACAATCATTTGTCTGGAATGACTCACATGCATCCTTGACATTTTGCTGTATTTCCAGGACCATTAATAGCACACAGAAGACAACCAGACAAGATTTTATATCCCCACGCATGAGCAGAGAACCATTACAGTCACAGAAAAACAATGAAAAACAAAACACTGCTGAAGCAAACCTCTGGAATTGAGGCAACCTGGACCACTCAAGCAAAGAGAGGCTGTGCCCACCTCATATTAAAGTGCTTACTCACGTTAAAACATCCCCTTTCTTACCTGTAACCAGCCCCAACGAGGCACTGAGGTCTGCTCACCGAAGTCTGCTCACCCAGCTCTGCTGCTCAACTCTGCTGGGCCCCAGGGCTCCCCTCCAGCACTGAGTCCCACCTGGCCACGGGCGGGGATTCCAGCAGCTCCTCCTGGGACAAACACCTGCAGGCACTCAGGGTCCCACTCACACCTCCTGAGAGAAGGTACCACTCCACAGCTGTGTCTTATTAACTCCCTGATAATCAACCGCTGCTCTGCTAATTGAGGCGCAGCCAGAACTTCAGGGACATCCTTTGGTTACCAAAGAGCTTTGTGGCCTCAGCCCCTCCTTGTCCCAGGTAACCAGGTCTGTTTCCTTCTGCAGAGGGCCCACATTTTCCCAACTCTTCCCTTTATCGCTGACGTTTCTATAGAAGCTTTTCTTGTCCTTGATGTCTCTGGCCAGATTTAACTCTAGCAGGGCTTCAGATTTCCCAGCATAATCCCTAGCTGAGGACAGTCTCCCTATATTTCCCCCATAGCTCCAAGTTCCGTGCTCAAAAAGAGCAATTAAAAGCTCCCAAGTCACCTGCAGCCATTGTCAGCCAGGAGAAATCCAGCGAAGATGGAAAACCCTGACAAACATCAGCTCCCAGCTGCATCCCAAACCCTGAAGAAGGCCAGGAGATTGCTCCCCCACCTTCCCCTGCTGCTTTCTTTGCCTCGTTACAGAATGAAGTGAATTCACACTTAGGAAATCTGAATTACTCTGGTGCAGTTAGAGATGTATTACATACAGGTCTTTGTCTCCACTTGCGTTTGTCGGGGAAGTCTGGCTAGAAATCTTATTAACATGCAAATAATGTATATTATATTTCAATCAGTTGCTATAGAGAGCTGCTCAGTAGCAGCATTTTTCTTATCTAGCACAGCAGTAAGACTCCGTCTGCACAGATGCCTTGCAGCAGAATAATTTCTTTCCTGCGAATATTTTAAAATGGCACCACTTGAAAAGAAAGTTTCCCTCTGCACTTCAAGACAAAACTTAGCTCATGAGGAATCTTCGGCTGCATTCGCAGCAGCCTTTCTAACGTCTGAGGAGGTGCAGAAGGAGCGGAGATGCTGCCATCAGGAACAGGCTGCACACTCCAGATGCGGCTCTGTGGCTGAGCGCCGGGAGCAGCGGAGAGCGGAGCCGGCAGAGGGAGCCCGGCCCGAGCCCGGGATGGGCAGGGATGGGCAGGGATGGGGCTGCCCCGGGATGGGCAGGGATGGGGCTGCCCCGGGATGGGCAGGGATGGGGCTGCCCCGGGATG
>NW_024581089.1:1271986-1280568 GCF_017639235.1 Corvus kubaryi | reverse complement strand
GGATGGGGCTGCCCCGGGATGGGCAGGGATGGGGCTGCCCCGGGATGAGCAAGGATGGGAAGAGATGGGCAGGGATGGGGCTGCCCCGGGATGGGCAGGGATGGGGCTGCCCCGGGATGGGAAGAGATGGGCAGGGATGGGGCTGCTCCGGGATCGCAGCTCCGCCCCGACAGGACAACGGCGGCGAGAAACACGCGCGGGTCAGGGTTTCGGGTTCTGGTGTGAGCACTGCGCTGTTCTGCAGCGTTTCACCCTCCACAAATATTTGGGCCGCTTTGCAGCAGACTCAGCTCTGGAGCCAGGCTGGGAGAGCTGGGGGTGTTCACCTGGAAAAGGCTCCAGGGAGAGCTCAGAGCCCCTTCCACTGCCCAAAGAGGCTCCGGGAGAGCTGGAGAGGGACTGGGGACAAGGGATGGAGGGACAGGACACAGGGAATGACTTCCCAGTGCCAGAGGGCAGGGCTGGATGGGATATTGGGAAGGAATTGTTCCCTGGGAGGGTGGGCAGGCCCTGGCACAGGGTGCCCAGAGCAGCTGGGGCTGCCCCTGGATCCCTGGCAGTGCCCAAGGCCAGGCTGGACACTGGGGCTTGGAGCAGCCTGGGACAGTGGGAGGTGTCCCTGCCCATGGCAGGGGGTGGAATGAGATGATTTATAGTCCCTTCCAACCCAAACCAGTCTGGGATTCATTCTCTGATCCTAACATTAGTTTTTCCTGCCACCAACCATACAAACATCATTAAACAAGTTGGTTTAGAGCCACGAAGGCACCCAGGAATTTAAGAGGCTTGTTTGTCTCAAGTGTGCTGTTTAACACAACCATTTCTCACCTCAATGTCTGAGCAGCCCATTAAGACAAGATCATTAACTCTGACTTGCCCAGCTGTAAAACAGCCATCAGCCCCAGTGCTCAGCTGCTCCGAGGACAGAGAACAGGTCAGCAGGAGGGACTGAGGAAACACCTCCTGCTCCTGCTTCTGCCCCTGTCCTCAGCCACAGGGACACGACCATTAACAGCAACAATTCCAATCCACATTTCTGGTCAGCAAAACCAGCATCTCTCCCACTGTAGTGCAGCAGCTACAACAGCTGAGAACTCCAGGATTTTAGGGAAATGCCAGAAGGATCTGGAGAGGAGTACCCTAGCAAGGAAGGTGGGAATAAAAGCAGCCCAGGGACAGGTACCCAGCAGCCAGCAGAATGCACCACCACATCCATCTCCTCAAGCCACGCCGCTCTGCTGTACCACAGCCTGCTCACACTGTCTCCATTTCCAATTCAACAATTCTGCTGAGAAAAACAGTGCAATTAGGCAAGGATATGGGCAGAAGGGAATTATGACAACCTCATTCACGGGCTCGCTGAGCTAAGATGAAAGGCAGGAGCGCTGGCAGGTACAGCCTAAAAGTATCTGCAGGCTGCAAAACACAAAAAAAAAGGTTAATTAACATAATAGAGAGGGTCTGAGTCGGAATGATGGGATCAAATTAGAATAACGCAAGTGTGGGCTGCACATCAGGAATTACTTCTGACCTGCAAAATCCACTTACCTAAGCAGCTTCCCACACACCCCCTTGGTGCCTGGCACGGGATGACATCCCTGCACCTGCAGGCAGGAGCCTCGGGCAGAGCACAGCTCCAAATAACCAACGCTGGACTCACCTGGTACAGGCTGCCT
This sequence comes from Corvus kubaryi, assembly GCF_017639235.1. Lineage (NCBI taxonomy): Eukaryota > Metazoa > Chordata > Aves > Passeriformes > Corvidae > Corvus > Corvus kubaryi. The sequence continues at coordinate 1,278,892 of NW_024581089.1, read as the reverse complement.
GCTCTGGGGGCAGCTCTCCCCAAATGGGGACTGTAACCCCGGCTGAGCCATGAACTCCAGGGAAATTCAGTGCTCTGTGGGTGTGCACCACACAGGGACCACCAAACTGAGCAGTGTCAAACAGGGGCTGCTCCTCCTGCCCTTAAGGGAGCCCTGGAGGAGCCCACAGACTCTGCAGCCACTCTGCACAAACTCTGTGTCTGAAGGCCACATTCTGGGCACGAGACACTGCGCTCAGCACAGCACCACTGGCCAGCACAAGAACAGCCACCTGCTTCTGCTGGGTCTAAAAAATAAAACAAAGCTTTTTGAGATGCTACTTGCAAGGAGGATTTAAGAATTTACTATTTCAGTGTTAATAATTTAGTCCCCCATCCGTATGCTGGAGGAAAACACCTTGAAATGCCTTGCTCTTCTTCTTTCAGAGCTTCTGTGATCTGCTCTCAAATCAGCTCTTCCTAAAGATACTTCTTTGGGTGTGCTGTATCTTGCTTCAGGTTTTCAAAAAAGCTGCAACTTATTTTTGTGCCAGAAGACGCCTCCCCTAAGCACTGAGGGAGCCTTGTCCTCCTGAGCAAATAACCAGGGCGAGAAGGCTGCAAGGTTCAGAAATGTGCATGTCTGTACTTCACCTTCTCCCAAAGGTTTGTCACTTGGACTGGACACAGCTCAGCATCCCTCACTCCACAGAAAGCTCAGTTCTTCAGAAGCAACGCTGACTTTTAGGCTTGAGCCCAAAGCCATTGCCTGAGGCACCATCCCAAACTTGCCCACCTCTGAGAAGCCAAGGACAGACAGAGCTGCTGCAGGGAGAGCCTCCTTCCACAGGGGCCATCCTGCTCCTCTGGCTGCTGTGGCTTCTGACAACAACCAGCAAAGACTGGCAGTACAAACCAGGTAAGGGCTTCCCTTGCCCACCCTGGATGGGAAGGGGATTCAGCAGTGTCCTGCTGTGAACTCCACGTGTGTGTGCACAGAGCAGCAGATCCAGGCTGGCTTGGAGTGAGGGGCTGGGAGAGAGGGAAGGGGATGTTCATTCACACACCTGGCTCACAGTAGTCACAGCAGCTCTCGTTGGCTCACCCAGATCCACACACATTGCCAGATCTTTTCCAAAACCACATCTCTGGAAGCGCTTTTCAGTTTCCTCAACAGTGAATTCCTAAGGAAGGCCATCAAAGCACCAAGGAGCACGAAAATGTACTTTGTTCGTAAAGCTCAGAACACCACTCCAAAGTTGGGAAGCTCAAAAGCTGTGTTGTGTGTCAGCACAATAAAAGGCTTCATCAGAGGAGGATTCCAGATCCAGCGAGTCCTGGTAATCCTTTAGGACTGCTCTGCTCTGAATGGGACATATTTACTTCAAGTTCTGAAACCATCTTTAAAGCTATCGTGTTACAGGATGGGTTACTTTCTGCTACACTGGTTTTCCTCTCCCAAAACAACATGGATTTCTGCTGTCCTTTCTCTGGACCATGTTTTCCCTACCCCCCCCTCTGACTTCCCAGGAACTTTATTGATACCAGCACTCTGCTCTGTCATCACTGCTCCTGGCACCCCCCTCCCTGCCTTGTTTTATTGATTATACAGTACACATCAGTTTTCAAATGAATTTGTCTATACGTGTTATCATTTAGCTTAACATTTAGCAGATATTAAGTACAAGAATTTACCAATATTTCAGAGATCCAGAATAATTTAGCTGAGTTTAGTTAGCAAGTTCACATGTTATTACACATCCTCACACTATTGATTTCCTGCAGCCTGCCAGAACCACAAATGCCTGTTCTAAGGGATGCTCACCCCTGTGCTGCTGTCCAAATCACACTAATGACCCCAAAATGAGGGCTTCAAAAGCAAAAGCAAAAGCACTCCCTTCAGTGTGAAACCCTCACTCTCAGGGCTCAGCAGTCACACCATTCCAGTTATGCATTGAAAATGAACGGAACAGGGTTCTTTTAAGTTATTTGAAGACAGAAGTTTCTGCCCGAGGCTGGAATTACACCATCCCTACCTGCTACAGGGCTGACAGAACACACAGCGCCCTGTAGGAATAATCTGTTCATCCTGGACACAGCCTGTGCTTTCCACATGGATGTATTCCTCGGGAGCTGGGCCAGATAAACCAGCAGAGGTGCATCTCCTGCTAAGAACTGCACTGGCACTGCAGACTCACAGCCACAGATCACACTTCCCCACGCAGCTGATGGAGAAACAGGACCCAGCAGCAGCACTTCAGCTCCATCCTTGCTGCCAAGCAGGCAGAGAAAGCAGAAGCTTGCCCAAGCACGAGCCTACTTTAGCAGATGCTGGGTACCTCCACTTCAGCACAGCAAACAAAAATAAGCTGCTGCTCAAGCGCGGCGCAGGCAGGGAAATGGGATTTACGTCATTTGAACAGCCTGTCTTAGCAAAGGACATCTCTGGAGGGAGGAAAAAGCCCTGCTGGTCTCTACACTAATGCAATCTTTGGCTTCTGCTGAGGCTGTGTGCAGGGCAGCTCCCAGCGCCGGCAGCGACAGGCAAAGTCACAAGCTCGGCTTATGTAGGGCACAACGCAGCCTTCACATGTGACTGTCACCAGAGCAACAACTTCAGCTACTCTGCTGCTCCCAGCACACCTCACCCAGACCCAAACACACCGAGGGTGTCTTACAGCTCCAAACCGGGGCTGTCTTGGCCCAGAGACCAAAACCAGCCCTAGATTCATTTAAAAATAAATCAGCCAGGCCAGGTGCAGAATTCAGACCGAGCTGCGAACAACAGCCCCTTCAGATTGTTCTGTCTCAGCAGACAACTCTCCTCTCCCTCCTCCTCAGCCTCTCACCAGGCACTTTCTCCGTGGAAAGGCAGCACAGTTTTTAACTTGATTAGGATAAGCACAAACATCCCTCCCTAAGCTGCGAGGGGACAGTGCTGAATTCCCAGACACAAAAAACTATCCTCAGATAGAGCTGAGAAAACACAGTGCATGTGGTTTTACACCCCAAAAAAAGGGCATTACTGAATTACACCGAATGCTGTGCTCTAGAAGCTCTTGCTGCTTCTCAAACGTTAAATGAAAGGGATTCACTGAAAATTAGCCTTACACAACTCGGAATTAAACACCTTAATGAGTTAAACACCTATTGTTATCCTAATGAGTTAAACACCTATTGTTATCTTCCTTATGCTGATTCATCACATCTAACAAAGCCTTGTAACCAACTATTCTCAATTCCATCTGTGCATTTTAACGTTGATTTGCTCTCAGCCAGTTATTGCAAAATTAATGGGACCGCCCCCAAACCTTTTTTGGTCTGTCCTTGCAGGATAAGAAGCACACCTGCACCCAACCATCCAGCCTTCTGCTCCTCCCTCCCTTCTTCCATCAGCAACTGGCACAAAAGAAACTTTCTTTTCACTCTGGGATTTTCTGGAAGTGCATAAACCAGATTATTACCATATATTTATATACATACATTACTGGACTGGGGTTTTTTTTCTTCCAGAAGTCTGTCTCAAGGTTCATTAACAGTTCCCCTCCTCACAAGCTACAGAATTTCTACAATTACACCAGCTTTCCCAAATTATTTAAGCAGTCTTCACCTGTATAGTCTTTCCATTGTAAGAACTGAAAACTTTTAGGACTTGTGGGGATTTTGTTGTTTGGTTGTTGGGTTTGGGGTTTTTTTTACTATCTTTTATTAACCATAACCATATTATCTTGTATAGCATTTCCATACTTCCTTTTATACAAGGTAACCACATCTGGCAATATGGAACCCCTGCCAGGGAGCCACAGCCACTTCACACAGGTGGAACTGCTGCAGGACTGCAGTCTAAGCAGTTTAGAAAGACTGTTCAAGTCAAGGTACAAGAGAACTTCTAAAAGCACTGATTTCTCAGTGTATTCGTCTAAGAGGAGCCTGGTTTCCTTTAAAAAGGATTCCATTCTTTTTAGCTGTGAAGTACTGAAGGGTCAGGAGGAGCAGTGGTCACTGATGGTGGCAGGGCACGAAGCTGCTTCTGGAGAGAGAAGGATGGGGAGAATGTGCCCTGGGATAGGAGGGAACAAGGTGGACACACCCCTTCTCTGCCAAAACCAGAGATCCCCATTTCAGCATCACTGGCACCTGACACAGAACGTCAGCAAACAACGGATCCCCATTCCCCACCCAAACATACCCAAGGTGAATGGGACATTTAGGTCTGAGGAAACTGAGGCTGAGCTTCTGAAAGGCAAGCTACAGACCCCTGGAACCTGCAGGCTGGGCTGTCAGGAAGCTGAGGGAACCGTAGGACTGGGAGAAGTCTTAAAACAAGGGTATCCTTCTCTATTTTCCAAGTTGGAGACTTCCTCCATCTTTTGTATCCAGCCAGAGAATAAACTACTGCCACGGGTGGCTCCTGTCCCTGCTCCTGGCCAGCGTGGGACCTCAGCAGCCACTGTCACAGCTGCTGTGCCAGGCCCACAGGGGTGAGCCACCCACCCAGCCAGGCAGGGCCACCCGGAGAGAAGAAGGGGCTCCCTCCCAAGGGAGGACAATTTTGGAGAGGGGGAGAGGGGACAACAGCATTGCTCAGATGAAGGTGGCCCTGAAGCTGTGGCTCCCCAGGCACGCACGTGGGCCAAGGGCCCGGCCAGATGCACAGGGCTGGCTCCCAGCTTCCCCACTAAGCCTCCAGGCTCTGCCTCAAAGCAATACAACTCTGCCATAAATATCCCAGATTAATTCTGATCCCAGCATCAAATCCACTTAAGAGACTTAAAAGCCTCCGAGTCCCCAGAGCTGCCTGCCCAAGGAGGGCTCTGCAAAGGACTCTTGGGCTGCAGAGGAGAAATATTATCAAACAAGGCAAGCCATTTGTACAATTTTTGGTAATGTCATTTACAAGAGACAAATGGGACAAGATAGCTGAGTTGACATCTTGTACTACAAGCACGGCCACAAAAATCCTCGGGTACTGGACATGGATACACAGGATAGGATTCGTGTAAATAATCCATGTTTTCTGGAAACAGCCCTTTCTCCGTAAGGGATTGATTGACTCATAAATGACAGCATGCTCTCCAGATTATTAAAGGAGATATTCACTTTCAGAGAGACAGCTCTGTTTATAAAAAAGCCTAAAGTGATTACCCCAGCTCCACAGCCTTGTTAACATTGACAGCAAGGAGGGCGCTGGGGAGGGAGAGCCCCCCGTCCCTTCCCACTCTGCTCCCCTGGCCAGGGGCAAGGCTTGGAAACGGGAGCAGGCACAGGGAACACTGAGTGAGTGACCGGCGACCCTCCACAGCAGCAGCACGCTGAGAAAACGCTGCTTCGGAGCACCAGCACCCCCGACTCCGAGCACAGATGCAGCGCTTCCCACCCTGCCGGCGGGAGCTCCCGGCATCCGGGACAGCTCCCCGGGATATCCCTGCCCGACACCGCTCTCCGGAGGGAGATGCGGCCGAGCCCAGCGGGGGCTGCCCGAGCCGCTGCCCGGGGCCCCGGCAGGGCCGGACCGAGCCAGCGGAGCCTCCCGCAGCGGGACGGGCATCCCGGGCATCCCGGGCATCCCGCAGCCGGAGCACGGCCCGGGGCTCGCCCTCCCTGCCGGGCATCCCTCGCCTGCCCGGAGCAGGCGATCCCGCATCCCGGGGGCTGGCGGCGGCCGGGAGCCGCCGCGTCTGTATTTATAAACCGAAGGAATTCGAGCGCAGCGGATCACAAACAGCCCATTGTGCTGTGTCAAGCAGCGGAGTGGGCTCGTAATCCCATGCATGCTTTTCCCACTCCGCTCCGGGAAAGCCGAGCCTGAAATACTTTTCCAGAAGTAAAAACACTCCGGGAAAGCGCCAACCTCAGCTCTTGCTATTCCCGAATCCCTACCGCTTCGGAACGGTGCAACTAAGCGGCTTTCCCAGCGCTGGAGAGACGCAGACGATTAATTACAGCTTAGAGAGGCTGGAATAGATGCGGCGGCCGGGAGCGAAGGCGGCCCGAACGGGGCGAGCTGTCTTTGGCTCGGGCCAGCCCGCCGGTGGCGAGCGGCCAATGTTTACTGACCCCTGGCCGGGTCACTTTCGATAGCGGCCGGAGCCAAGGGCCGCTCCTCGGCAGCGCCCTGGGGCATCTCCCGGGGGGCGAGCAGCTCCCCGCGCTGGGTACCCCTGGTCGCCACGGCGCTCGCAGCGGCAGCGAACACGCTACGGGCGGAAAGGCAGGGCTCGCCCCGCTGCTCCCAGCGCCCCGGTACCGCGGCTCTGCCCAGGGCATCCCCCGAGCGCCGCGGGCGGCGGGGCCCGGGGCAGTGGTGGCCGCAGGGGCAGTCGTGCGCCGGACAGCCGTGTGCCGCCGCGGCTCGAAACCCCCCGGGACCCCGGCCAGAGAACGAGTGAGACACGGGCACCCGCACGGACTGGGGGACGGAGGCTGGGGCCACCCCTCCGCACCCCATCGCTGTCCCCCGAGCCGCCCGGGGCTCGTCCCGGGGCACACCCCGCAGGGAGTCCCGCTGCTCCCAGCGCGGCTACGCGGGGCGGCTTCGGGCACCCGAAGGCAGGAGGGGAAAGGGAAGGGGAACCCCGCTAGGGAAACCCCGTCCGCGAAAAAGGGGCAAAGAAAGGCGGGCAGCGCTTACTTCTCGTGCCTGGCGTTCTCCTGGATGGCGCTCAGCACCCCCGGGGGCGCGGGGGGGACGCCCTGCTGGAGCCGGCATGTGGCCAGGTGCCTGTGATGCTCGTCCTGCAGGCAGGCATTTTCGTGGTACAACTTGGCCACTTGCTGCTCCAGCTCGTCTATCCTCCGCTTCTGCTTCTCCAGCAGCTCCTGCTGCGTCTCGATAATCTTGTTCAGCTCCTTCAGGTACTCGGCCGCCTTGCTGGGGTTCTCGGCGGGGCTCTCCATGGCCGCCCCGCACCTCCGCGGCGCGGGGGGG
>NW_024581089.1:1219149-1271586 GCF_017639235.1 Corvus kubaryi | reverse complement strand
GCCGCTCCCCGCCTCCCCCGCCGCGGCCGCCGCCGCCGGGATGCGCTTAAGTAACGGCGGCCGCTCCTCCCGGGGGCAGCGGGGGCTCGGCGAGCGCCCCATCCCCGCGCCCCATCCGCGCATCGCATCCCCGGCTCTGCATCCCATCTTCGCATCCCATCCCCGCATCCCATGCCCGCGCCCCATCCCCGCGCGGCTCCGGGCCCCTTTCCCGGCGGGGAGAGCCCCGGGAGAGGCGCGGGGAGCGCTCTCGGGAGCGGGGCCCCGGGGCGGCGCGGGGAGCAGCGCGCTGTGCGCGGGGGCGGGCGGGGACCCGGCCTGCGGGACCGGAGCTGTCCCTGCAAGGGCTGGGGAGCGGGATCCCACCGCGGGGGTGGCAGCGGGGGTGGCCCCCCGAGCCGGGCACCCCAGCAGCACGCCCCAAGTCAGGTAGCAGAGCCCTCCGCCTCTCCCGTCATCATCCCTGGCGCTAAAACCTCTGTTGGTGAAACGCTGCTTCCCGCTAAGACTGCATCAAGCCAAGAAAAGTTGCTGAGGTTTTGGGTCCTGTATCATCCCAAGTGTGTGTTGGGAATGCTTGTGAGAACCGGGAGTAGGAAAGGGAAACGGGGAGATACTGCAGGAAGAAGATAGGAAGGTGAGGACGTGCTTTTCTCCTCCCTTCCTCTTTATGTCTCCTTTTTTTTTTTTTTTTTTTTCTAATTTTTCTACCTCTTCTCTCCACCTTTCCACTTTTCAAGCTTACCGCTAATAAAATTTTCTGAGGGGTTGTTCTGCTGTCACTGAAGCCCCGACCCTTCGTGGTGGAGTGAACTCGTTCTCACCTTTGCCGGGATGCGCCGCTTCAGGAGCGCGGCCGATGCCGCAGGGCGAGGGCGAGGGGGACCCTCTCCTGGGGAGGCTGCAGGCTCCGGGTTGTCCCCATCTGTGCCCCGCAGGTTTGGGAACGCTGCTCCCAAGCACAAGGTGTCTGTCCCAGCCTTCTCCCTCTGCCTCTCGCAGTCAGGGAGAAAAGGGGCGTGAGGGGAGGGTGCAGCCACAGCCCGACTCGTCTGGCGCTTTCCAGGGGCATTCTGGCTTTAGGTAGAAATAAGTCATTGGCAAAACTGCTACTTTTGCTCTGACACAAGTGCAGAGAAGGGCTGCTCTGACTGTCGAGGTGACTGAGGTACGGAAGACTAATTTCCAGTCCTAGTGGAGATGCTGACTTCACAGACACGTCTTTAGCTGCTCTCTGAAGAGACCAAGCCTCCTTCCCAGTAACTTGATTAGTATTTTTCATAAGAATTCTTGAAAATATTTTTTTTCCCGAAAACTATTGGTTCAGAACGTATTTGCTAAAGCGCAGTTGACTCGGCTCTGTGTGGAAAGAAGTTATTATCACAGTATCTCACTGAGGGAACCTGCACGGCAGTAGGCAGCCAGAGTATTTATCAGGGGTTAAATCAATAAGTAAAGCAAGTGAACTTGCTTCTTGTATGCAAAATAAAATGCAAAGTAAGACACTCAAAACTCATTAAAGTATGTGCAGACAATAAAAGCTCATTAAGCATTTCACAGCAAGGAGGGAGGAAGTGGAGCAGCACAGCTCCTACAGCGAGGATCTGTTTGGAACACCCCTTTTTAGGCAGAAATGCCCGAGTTCACGGGACCCATGAGCACTGCCGAGGGAGGCAGGAGGTGTGTTAAGGGTGACAATTTCCTTTCTTTCTTTTCCCGGTTGCAGGAAAATGCCTCCATTCCCACAGGGAAAGCTGTATCTCGTTCAGCTCCAGCCGCGGCGGGTGAGCAACCGGGGAGTGATGGCTCGAGGAGGGATGGGCTGCTCCGGGTTCTCGGCCTGATTTGGGAGGGTTTTCTCACAGGATCCCAGTAACGAGATCATGAACCTGACCTGCCCACAAAGGACATGGAGCAAAACAAACCTACTGGGAATCCTCTCCACAGGAAACCATGAATTAGCCTGAAAAATACATTGAGCCCTCAGCAGTGCCCTGGGGTTGGCACCTGGAGCCTGCACCGTGTTCCTGGTGTGTTCTGGGTGTTGCTCGGCACTGAAAGTGCTGCTCGGCACTGAAAGAGGAAGGAGGACTCTGTGTCTCAGGGATTGTCTCTGCCCCTCCAAAAGCCTGTATGCTCCACCACGCTCCTTGAATTAACAAGGCGAGGTAAACTTAGAAGATAAGCATATTCATAGAATCAATAATATATTCAATCTGCATCTGTGAAGACAACAGATTGTAAAAGCAGACCCAGCTTGTTCAGATTTGCTCAGTTAGAAAATTAAGTGACATCAAGCCTAACCTTTTAAAATATGAAAATCATCAAAATAGCATTCTTATTACTTGCTAACATCCTACCTCAGACTGTCCCTTTCCATAAGCTACGCAGCACATGGTTAATTCTTGCCTGGGAAAGTGCCAGGGAAGATTTAAATATGAAAGGGAATGTTGCTCATAAGTAGGATTCTCTTACTCATTTATTATTGGCAAGAGATAAATCACAGAGCAGTTGGGGCTGGAAGGGACCTCTGGAGGTCATCTACTCCAACTTCCCTGCTAGGACACCCCATTACCCTTTGGAAAAATCTTAGAGAGTCTCAAGTTTTGGTATTTTCTGGCAAATCAGTATCCTGCAGAGGACCCTTTTTGAGTGTTCAGAGCCTGGTCCAGACTCAGAGACACATCCCTGGTGCTCAGAGGCTCATGTGCTGTTTGATGCCCACCAGAAAGCAGGCACAATCCTGGTCCTTGAGCCTGCCAGAGCTCCAGGAGCGTTTGGACAATGCTCTGAGGCACGGGGTGGGATGGTTGGGGTGTCTGTGCAGGGCCAGGAGCTGGACTGGATGATCCCTGAGGGTCCCTTCCTGTTCTGTGTTTGCCTGTCCTGTTCTGAGAACCTGGCTCTTGCACTTGCTGCCTAACTTGGGTGGTTTGTCGGAGTTAAATTTATAATTCTGTGCAGAAGCTGAGCATGAAATGTCACTGTTTCAAAAATGGTTTGGTGTGGCTAATAATGCCATGGGTGAGCAAACAGCTGAAATAATTTTTTTCAAAGGAAGATAAGACCAGGAAAAAGCCTCTGATACATATTTTTCTATGTAAAATTAATTAGGTCAGTGTAATATTAAAAACAAGGATCCAGCAGTCATGCAGTGATTTGTGCTCAATCTTAACTCTGCCCTCCATCTCTCTCTTTTAAAATTCTCTTCGAAGCCACATCTTTCTTGGTTGCATTTCTCTCTTAGTCTCCCTCCTGCCCCCTTAATTCTCTCCCTCACTTCTTGGTTCTGCTGCTGTGTTTAGACACTAAGGAATTTTATCCTGCTATTCAAGTTTATCCTGTTGCTAGAGTTTATATGTAGGTCACAGAACCCCTGAATGGTTTGGGTTGGAAGGGACATTAAAGATCCCATTCCACCCCCTGCCATGGGCAGGGACACCTCCCACTGTCCCAGGCTGCTCCCAGCCCCAATGTCCAGCCTGGCCTTGGGCACTGCCAGGGATCCAGGGGCAGCCCCAGCTGCTCTGGGCACCCTGTGCCAGGGCCTGCCCACCCTCACAGCCAGGAATTCCTTCCTAATATCTCATCTAAATGTCTCATCTTTTAGGTCTGAGTCCCTTTCCCACTCTGTACTTAACATGTGTGTCCTCTCTCCTTGTGTCCTAAGGCAGGACAAATGTTCCTGATCTCATTCCATGTGCTCACCACACACCCAGCAGTGCCTGGTCCTCTCCAGAGGATCAGCTGAATAATACCAGAGAACAACATCCTTGGGGGCCCATTTGCTGCACTCTTTGGAGATTCCTGGGAGAAAGAAGGAAATAGGAATCCCACTGCTGACCAGGACCATGGCCCCCACAAGCCAAATAATGCCTGTGAGATGAGACCTGACCCTAGGGTATTAAATAAGAAAAAGGAGAAAGCACCTGAAATCTTTTAGGAACTCTGGTGTTTCTGGCTCAGTTTTTTCCCTCTTCTGGTTAAACATAACCCACTTTTAAGACCTGACATCTTATTTCTCTTAACAGTTTATTTGATTTCTACTTAAAGGCATGAAACTTCCTCATGCCTTTTCCTACCACAAATCTTTTTCATGATAATCTCTTGTAAAATGTGATCATATTACACTTTTTTCTTAGTTAAATGGAATGTCTTTAGACTTGATCTCTGAAGCCCAACCCCTCTTCTGTAAAGGGAGAGTACCTGACCTGCTCTCAGGTCAACCTTGGAGCCTCCTGGCTTTCTCCACCCCATGGTGCCTGTCTGGATTTGATGGCACTGGGACAATTAGGCTGTTCTTACACTGGCCAGCTCCTGAAGTATTTGAAATATCCCAAGCTAAGCATGATAAAAGTACAGACCGTATTTTAAGGCATCTCCACAAGGCAGCAGAAAGTTCAATTTTAATTTTCTGACTCTGATCCTGAGTGGACCAATCATTACTGTTTGTAGGAATTGCCTTTTGATTTATGAGAGAAATGATAAATTGGCTCCTCCAGGTTCTGTAGCTGAATCTGGAGGTTTGCCTGCAAAGTGAGGTCCAGAACTAATCCATCTAAGTATGCAACTTTAACCAAGCCTTCAGTCTAATGAGCCTTTCATAAAACATTTCCTTTGTGCTTTTGTTGGTTTCTGTGATTTGTGCTTCCCTTGTTTTGGTAAGTGATATCAGGGAATGTTAGCAGGCAAAAAACAAAGTGTCCTCTTGTGCAGAGTCCTTGGGAAAGGACTGTGTCCTTGTGTCCTGTAAAATAAAAAGCACTGTTAATGGAAGGCATCAAGCACCTCAAACATAAAAGTGATCATTTAACAGGGATAAATAATAACGATATCAATATATCCCTAATACAAAAGGGACAAATTAGCAAGGAATCCTTTGCTTCTTTGGGGAAAGAGGCAAATCCAGTGCTGGGTCATAAAGGAAGGAGTGTGTTGTTCACAGAGCTGGCTCCCAGCTGTCCTTGGGGAGTGGGAAGTGGCAGATCCAGTGCTGGGTCATAAAGGAAGGAGTGTGTTGTTCACAGAGCTGGCTCCCAGCTGTCCTTGGGGAGTGGGAAGTGGCAGGGTGGCAGTGACACCAAGGGCAGGGCTCACACGGCGCTGGGACGTGGCTCATACTCTGGGCTCTGGGGCTCTCCAGAGAGAAATCAAACAAGAACAGAAAGAATTTTGCTGTGAAAGTGGGAAGTAATTTTGTAAGAGGGACTAAATGGAACTTATAACTCTAATTTAGCAATAAATATAATGAAATTTGGAGTACGGCCTTAATTAAAAAGTTATTTTATAAATGGTGCAGAAAATCTTTTCTCGGTGCTTAAGCTGCGATTGAAGCCAAACCAGAGTTGGAATCAAGGACCTTTTATTACCACATCATATTTTAAGTTGTGGGATAAACTGTGACTGAAGGAGAAGAATTCATGCTGCAGGGCCAAATACCTGGGGCAAGAGCAGAAAAGTGCCACAAGGAAACAGTTCCCATCGCATAAAGATGAAAAACACAGGGACACAAACCACAACCTTGGCATCAGGGTAGGAAGCTGGATACTGGAAGAGGAAAGTAAACAAATAACCCCCCCCCAACAAAAGTAGAGCTTCAGAAATTCCCTGAAAGCAAGGAGAAGTAACAATGCTAAAATAGCTGATTCCATGTTTCATCGTCATTCCTTGTGATTCCATGACTTCATTGCAATGTGCTGCTTTTGTGAGCTTATAAAGCAATGAAGTATCAAATACCAGCATTTCTGTAGAAAACAAAAACCCAAACCAAAGTTTTCATCAAGTCATTTCTGGATGAAAACTTAATAAGCAAACCTGCTCATGGAAAACTGTCGGAGGTTTTTGTGTGTGTTCTGTTGGTTTGTTTTTTTTTCACATCACTTAAATGAATAATTACCTATGCTGCCAGAGTCAAATTCACCCACTATTTTCCATTTTAAGACGTTTTATTCCATTTTAATTCCATACATTTCCATTCTGATATTTTTCTGTGCTCTAATTGGTCAGAGTCAGTTTTTCCATGCTCACCATATCCATGGTTAGACTGAATTATCTTGGCAAATTTCAGCAAACGCTGCTTTTCAGAATAAGATTATGAGGAAACATGAAAATCAGATCATATTCTGTTCTTTTTTAAACATCCATGGGAACAGAAATTAGAGAAAGGTCAGACTAAGCAACTGTGATAAAGTACAAAGCCCTCAGAAATACGGATTTCTTTTCATAGAATCATAGGATATTTCATAGAATATCCTGAGTTGGAAAGGATCATCCAGTCCTGGCTTTGCACAGACACCCCAACAATCCCACCCTGTGCATCCCTGAGAGTGTTGTCCAAATTCCCCTGCCACAGGCATTTCAGGTTGGACACCTCCATTGATGAAAACCAAGGATTTTTATCATTTATTTCTTGTTCTCTTTTCACATCTGTAACTGGCATGTTGCCTCCAAGAATGCCAGGAACAGAAAATCACTTAGATGGCACAGTAATATTTTTACATTAGGAAAATAATTCTGCCTTCCAAGAGAAATGTAAATTAAAAAAAAAAAAAAGGGGAGGCAGGGGAAGAAACATCCTGAAAAATCAGTACCTAATCATATTTCCAGTATGTATCCTGTTCACGCCATCTGAATCCAGTGGATAAAATCACAATTTGAAAGCAGGGCACACCATACCCTGTATGTCTTTGTCATCAACAAAACTTGAAGGAAAAAACCCCATTTACTCATTTCACATGAATTGCAGCAACCTATAAATCCTGCAGGCTTGGGTTCCCCACCTGTCCTGCATCCAGAGCACCTTTTAATGGATATATTCCTATGGCTTTAATGGTGATGTGGAGCAGTTCACCTGCTTTTGCAAATTGTGCAGCCCCCCAGGACAGCTGCACTATCCACTGACAAGATCAGCACGCAGAAATATCACATTTTAATGTATCATAGCAGGCAGAAAAGGGCAATGTTAATTCAGGCAGTCATTAACCAAAGCAGGGCATGAGCAAACAGCTGTGATTAAAGGGGTATTTTCTGATGCCGTGGTCATTAAGGTACATTTGTACCAGTGCAATTAGAAGCGCCCAGGTTTGCTCTGACTCACTGTAGTTCACTCTCATTAGTCTGCAGTTGTTCGGATTTCTACCATATCCTTTTTTTCTTAAGAGAAACTGGTAATATATCACTGAATATAAATATACACATGTGAAGAGAAGGAGAAATAACATTCCATTTGTACAAAAGGGGGAAGAATCACCCCCCATCTTTATCACTGGCAACAGCTGAGGGAAATTTAAGTTCTTTCATTTTATTTGCAGCAAGACTTAAAAATAGATTTGCAAATTCAGACTGGGAACTCTTCTATCCTTTTCCAAAAAAGAAAAGCACATCACAACATGGACAAATCAATTCCAATTGCTTCTTGTCCAAAGAAACCACACTAAACCTCAAGGTGTCTTAGGTAAAGATTCCAAATCAGGAAATGAAAAGCTGAACAAGAAAATGCTGAGGTCAGGCAGGCTCAACCTTTTCTTATCCCTTTTGTTATCCCTTCTCTTTCATGCTGCTGGGGAGCACACGGAGGGGATGAAAGCTGCTGCTGCTGCTGGGCTCCATCATTAGGAACAGTCTGTATTTACAGTTTCAGGCTGGGAGCCACAGCAAGTCCTTAGCAGCTGACCTGGTGTGTGGAACTCCAGCCTCCCTCCCCTCGTGCTGCAGCCGCCTTGGGAAGCCCTGGAGTTAAGCTCTGTTCACCTCTGGGAAGGTTAAAAGGTAACAGACTTACTTCTGTCCAAGCTTACGTGAAAAAAATGTATTTGCTGCTTCATGATTGCCAAATATTGCCTTTTCCTGGTCTTGCATGAGCAAGGGCTGCGAAATGCTGTGGGCGGTGGGGGACTCCAGCCCGAGGGGATGCCATCCTTAGGGACTCCAGCCCGAGGGGATGCCGTCCTTAGGGACTCCAGCCCGAGGGGATGCCGTCCTTAGGGACTCCAGGCCGAGGGGATGCTGTCCTTAGGCAGTCGGTGGCTTTCACTCCACGTGTCCTGTTGCTGCTAAAAGCTCTCAACTAAAATGCTCACAGGAACATGTGCAGCCCCAGTCTCTCGGTGGTTGGTCAGACAAACAGGGCTCTTGGTGTGCTGGTGAGTCAAGGTTTCACACGGATCAGGACTCTTAAAAGCCTTGATCCCACTCTCTTCAGAGACCTGAGAGAAATGCAGTAACTTCTGGAAGCTTTTCCAGTTGAAATGTTAAAAAAAAATAATTTAAAAAAAGAGATGTACTTGCTTTTGGAGGATTTGGGGTTTTCTCAAGAGGAGGCTCTATCACAGCCTGAAAATTTTCATAGGGAATGACAAAAACACTGTGGCAGCAAACCACTGAGTGAACACTTACGTGGGGGAGATTACAGACTGGCAGAGGGAACAGCTCTTCTAAGACAAAGAAGCTTCCAGAACTGACCCTGTCAATGAGTAGCTGGAGGCAAAAGATGAATTAGAATTCTACTCAAAAGGAAAAGTAAAAAGGGAAAGAGCTGCTGCTCCAAAGAAGAGATGGAGATGTAAGTTCTGGAAATGCAATACAAAAATAAGTAGCTACCTTTTTCCTAAGTCTCTTTGTGCATGTTACTTTGTCAAAATTAATCTGGGTCGTTTATCCAGAGGAGAGTAATGATCTGAACCAGCTCTGAGAGCAGCAAAGTGTTAATCAGCTGTTCAGAGGTTTCCCCTTGGGCAGGCTCTTAGAACACAAGGAGGAACTCCGTGTCAAACAAGTCCTTAGTACAAATGACAAATGTAGTTTATTCCCAGTTCCTCAGCAGGAACTGAGATTTTAGACTTGTTAAAACACAGAATGGGGTAACTGGGAGCTCGTGACAAACTGCTGAGGGTTCTTCTGAACTGCAGCTCTCGGAGGTAACTCGCTCCAGGAGCTTCCCCAAGGAACAGCAATCCCACAAAGATGAACTGCCGGGTTCCCTGAGGTTTGTGCTGCTCTGGCAGCCTTGGGGAGGATCCCTGAGAGGCCACACACGGTGGGAGGAGTGCACAGAGATGCAGGGCCTGGGTATTACTGAGGATCCTCGGAGCTGTCCTTCATCCGCGTCAGGCAAAAGCGATGCAAACGTGTTTGCAAAATCCAGGGCAGCAAAGGTTTATAAGGACCCAGATACCAGGAATGAAGGCAATGGTATCAATCTGTGGTTTTAGTCAGGACCAAACCCAGCAAAATCTGCAGGATCTGACCTGTGGTAGATCCCTCCCTTCATGTGTGGGGCCTTCCCTGTATGTGACACTCCAGGGCTCAACCCCAAAGGGAGGACTTGGACTGAAGAAGTGCCTTAGCTTTTAAAACCTCTGCCCCACTCTTCTGGAATGGGCATTAGCTCAGTTTTCTTCATAAGAGTTTTGATCCTCAACCTGTTCAGGACATTTTCTTTTGTCTGTATTGACAACAAAGTGAATTTCTCTCTTCAGAAATGCCTTCTTTGCAGAGAAGGTGCAGTTTAAATTATGTGATAAATCTGATCCATTCCTACACAGAAAAGCTAATCCTGATCCCCGTATAAAGCCTTTTATTGTCCCGAGCTCTGTCTTCCATTGCCCCATGTAATCAAGAAGTATCCTCTGTATCTTGAATTAATTCATGTGAGTAGCTCTTTACTGAAGCACACAAGTGGCACTAATCAAATACTTTGGGGTGAATGATCTCGAAACCCATCTTTGAAGAATACTATGACAGGGCTGGGAATGGGGAACTTGGTGTTGCCTGTCAGTGATCCAGCATTTAAAAGTCTCTCACTGCATTTACTTGCTGAGTTACTACAGGGAAAAGATGCATTATTAATGTTTGGCTCTGCCTTTCACCTGAAAAAGATATTTTCCAAAAAAGGAATGTAAAGAAAAGATCTCGTAATTGTGTTTGTATTACTCAGATCTGTTGAGGAACATAGTTCTGCCATTATTTTAATGTGTGGCCTGGAAAGACTCTTTAACTTTGCGAAAAAAATTCCCTTTGCAGCTACATTTTCTCAAAAACTGGCTGTCAAAAAGTCATCCCTGTGTCATTTCTGTGTTTGATGCTGGCTATAAGTTGACAGTTGAAATAGATCTCGAGGAATTTCTGATGTAGAATGAAATAAATGCATCCTTGGGAACAAAAAGAGCTTTCAAAAAGGTGCAGCTACGACTGCAAGCAGGTTTCAACTCATTCCTTTTTGGCTTCTGTTATTGTCTGTTGGTTTTTTGCCCTTTAAACTCCCAGAATTTCTGCCACTGCCTTTGCCACACTTGCTACAAGGGCAAGCATGAAGTGTTTACCCAAAACAAACAGGCTCCAAAGCAAAAGCAGAGCTCAGGACATCACACAGGCCTTTGCCTGGGTGTTCGTTCCCGTTTCAGAGAGCTCCTGACAAAAAGGGAAGTGTCTCTGTCATGTTCAAACTCAGAAGTGAAGCAGACAAAGCCCTTGTTCTGCTTGCTGCAACCACAGCTGTAACCTGACAAGAGATTTTTTTTCCTCCTTTATTTTTTCTTTTTCCTTCCTCTTCTCCCTTCTCCCCCCCCCTCTTCCCTTTCTTCTTCTTTCCCTTCTCCCCTTTCCTCTTCCCCTTTTCTTATTTTTAATTTTCCTTTTTATTTTGCATCAGAAAGGTGCTGATGACATTATTCACCAAGATTGCACTTCAGAGCAGTTACAGAATCTTGTGAACTCAAGGTCAGCAAAACTGTAATTCAGACACTCTGCTCCTCATCTTGCTCTGTTTGGTGCAAAATTAGGAAGAATTCTTGACAAGGTCTGCACATCCACAGCATCCTTCTCAGCTGATGACAGGGAATGTGCTGCTTGGTGAAACGCTTCGTATCAGCTCTCACAGAATTCAGCCGGCAAAGAAAGCAGGCCCTTGTTATGCAAAATCTTTGTAAACAGTGTTCTGCCCTTAAATTGATTTTAATGCTTTGCCTTGGCGAGCTCCTGCGCTGATTTTCCCAACAGAAGCCACCACAGGGGCCATCTGGTGGCAGCAGTACACTGGAGCGGCACAAAACGTGCTAGGGAATGATCCAGGGGTAAATTTCCAGCAGAATGCAAAGGGATCTAACCCTGAACTTCTCTTCAGGACATATTGTTATAACTCAATCTAGGCTTGAAAAATTCCTGCAAACTTGGAGGGAAAATATAACTTGTTCCGTGGCTGTCATTCCAAGATAAATGTCAGTACAGATATTAGAATGTAATAATTTTCTATTTTATATTAAAAATTAAAATTGTTTCCCTTCCTGTCCCTGTCCCTGTCCCTGAGCTGTCCCCATTCAGGGATTTTTGCTAATGGACTCCTCAATGCCTTCTGCAGGGAGGAACATCTTTTCCTTACTAAAGGGAAAACACCCAGGACTGCTTTGCACTGGTCAGTACTGAAGAGAGGCTCATTTGGTACTCACAACTTATTACAGATACCCCAGACCTCCAGCTTTTGGAGCCAAGACTTTAATAAATTTCATGCTTGAATTTTATTTTATTACATTTACTATTACATTTATAAAAAGGTGAAAAAATCATTACTATTACATTTATAAAAAGGTGAAAAAATCCTCTCAGAGAACTATTTGAGATTCAGCCTCTCAAGGTAAATCTAAGACTTTTTTCCCTGGAATGTTTTCCTGGGCTATTTTGACCTGTGTCTGTGCGTATCTGGCAACAGAGTTTCCTGCAGCGATGTAAATTTGGGGCAGTACCTCTCAGATGGATCTCAGACACAAGTTCCATGTTCTTTTCTTAGCACAGGAGGAGCTGCTCAGGCTGGGGCAGACAGATCCCGTGTGGCAGCCTTTCATCTGTTACGAAATCCTTTCAGGAGGAGAGCACTGAATAATAAGGTGGATTTGCTTTCTCCCCGTGTCTCTGGATGTCAGTTCTTGAGGCAGAGTTGCTGACTAAGGAGCAGTGTTTGGTGTTGGGTTACAGCTCTCCAAAGGAGCTGCCTCCGTGCCTGTGAAAAGCTCCGTTGATCCACAAACACCCCTAAAATCATCCCGGCAAAGCACTTGGGTCACTAATTAACGCCCCATTAAGAAGATAGCCTCATTTTGAACTGCAGACGTCCTATTCTAGCTGGAAACATTTCTGTCTGCAGAGTGACCATTCAGCATATTTCATCAAGCAGCTTTTCCTCAGGGAGAGCGGCTGCCCGTGGTCACAGCGAGCCGTGTCCCCTGCCCTGTGCCTGTCCCTGCCCCGCGCAGGGGTGACAGCCACGGGCTTGGTCCTCTGAAGCCACCCGAGTTCCCAGTGCTGACTCCACAGTGCCGCGACAGAGACCCACCCCGCCCCAATTCACTGCTGCTGCTCATGTGCCTCTGCCTGGGCAGGCTGGGGGCACCACGGGACCCCTTCCAGCCGTGCCCATCCCGGGATTCTGTTCCCGACTGCTCGAGACAACGTGCAGTTGTACCCCAGTCTGTCAGCTGTGTGCCTGACCCCATTCCTAGGTGGTTTTAACTCCCAGCTTTCCGCACCGTGGTGCAAAGTGAAAGTGGCTCAGAACACTCGTGTCTGGCCCAAGAAATAGAAGTGACCTCCAGCATTTGGTGGAAAATTGACGGTACAGACTATTTCTTAGTCTCATGCTTTTATGGATTCAAAACAACCAAAAAAGGATGATCAGAGACAAGTGTGATGTAAAGGATAAAAAACAATCTGTGAAAAGGATCAGAAACCCATCCTAGATAAAGCCTCTTTCAGTTGCTGAAACAACAGCAAGGGATGAAGTCATCCCTCGATGCCTCAACAAGTGCCTGTCGTGTTGTTCTGTGAATCACCCTCAGAGCACAGGAACCTGTAATTTCCACATGCAGAATGTCCAATTTCAATGCAGGGATAAGTGAGAGGGAGGAGAGCACACTTCGTTGAATCATTCACAGCTGTTAAGTGCCAACAGGTACTGCTGAGTGCAAAGAACATGAGTCAACAACCACACAGCGGGGCTGGGCTTGGGGAGGGTCTTCTTGTGGGGTACCTGGTACAGAAAACATCCTTGAGCCCTCTCTGTCCCATCCCTGATCAAGTCAAACGGCACACCCTCGGGGACAGCCAGGCTGCAAACAGGCTGCTCCAAGGGCACCATCGGGCTGCTGGAAACACGCCTGGGGCAGGGAGGGAGAGGGGAGGTGACACGTGGCACTGGAATCCATCCCAGCCCTGCTGCTGCACCCACAGAGCCTTGGCTCTCTTGGTGCTTGGCTCCAGCTTCCCTCATTCAAATCCCAATCACAGAATCACAGAATCAGTAAGGTTGGAAAAGACCTCCACGATCATCAAGTGCAGCCTTTGGCTGAGTCTCTCCAAGGCCACTAAATCACACATGAAGTGCAATATCCACTCGTTTGTGACTCCACCACAGCCTGTGCTGATGTTTAACCACTCTTTCAGTGAATAAGTTTTTCCCTGATATCCAGCCTGATGCCATCATTCCCGTAGCCCTGCACTTTTCCAGGTGTGATCCCACGTGGGCTGGAGGCTGAGTGTGGAAGCAGGATTGGTACAACTGGCTGTGTGCAGCCATAGCTCTGAACGTGGGATCCAGGAGCCAGCAGGCACACGGAGCCTCTCCAGGATGGCCAGCGAACAGAATGATTCCACAGAGAAGTGGCAAGGATTTGGAAGAGAAGCATTAAAAAGGTGGAAAAGCACTGACACACTCATTACTTTGGTAGGATGAGGAAAGAGCCACTGCTCCCAGCACTATCTGTATTTCTGTGATATGGGCCTGAGCAGAAAAGTCTGGGAGAGGAAAACATCATGGAACAGGAAGCTGACAGGGCTTTTCATGGCAGAGCTGCAAAAATGTCAGAGTAACTAATATGTTTTCCATGGAGGATACCAACAAAAGAAAACCACATCAGGAGCATTCAGCGAAATACTTTACAAAATGAACCCAAGTTTAGATTATGAAATTAAATTCAGAGTAAAAGAAAAAAAAATTAAAACTTGGAGCGAACATTTAATTCTTTTAGTTCTCCCATTCCTCCGACATTTTGGTTTTCTAGTTTAGTAATAACCACAGACGCATAGAATCATAGAATACCTTGAGTTGGAAGGGACCCACAAGGATCACCGAGTCCAACCATACGATGGGTTTGGTCCTTTCCCATAGGGAGGTAAAGCCATAATTTGTGTGCAATCTTGTGCTGATTTTCTGAGCTGAGAAAGCAGAGAAAGTCATAATGCTGCAGGAAGCAGGAAATACAGGATTTGCACAGCACTGGTGAGAATGCCTGTGGACAGTGAGCACCAGCACTAATAGTGAGGGATAGAGCAGGAAGGGGTGAAATCCCCATGCCAGAGAAAAGAACAAGATAGAATGATTAGAACAACACATGGCAATTCCAGCATATACCACTGAGGCTTTCTCCAAAACCTGGAGGCTTTGAAGGATTTCCCAAGGTGAGAATCAGGAGCAATCCTATGAGATCACTGAGACATTAAACTGGTCCTCTGGAGAGAGAATTCCCTGGCTGCACCACCTTCATCTGCCGTTCCTGATGCCTGGGAGCAGGGAGCCAAGCACCCTTCTCCTTCCAGCACTGAGTGAAGAGCCCACGTGTGCAGCTGTTTGCCCGCTCTCTGTGCTGCTGGAAGGGACACACCAATTCCCTCTGAAGCGGCTCCCCGGGAGCACTTTGAGCAGGAGCAGAACTGTTGATGCAGAGTTTAACAGCCCCAGCTGTTTGGTACCTCCCGAGCACTGATTAAAGGCTTGGGACTTTCCCTTCTGCTGCCTCTGCTTGTCCTCAGCATCTGAAGATCTCCAATGCCTCACAGAACAACGCTGACCCTTGCTGTGATGAAACCGCTGGTTTTGGGCCCTGGCCCTTCGGCCCCCAGAGCTGCTGATCCTGGGAAGAGCTGCTGATCCTGTCAGGACACACACACACTTCTATCAGGGCCAAAACTAGAAATTATTGGGCTCTATAAGCTGCCTTTCAGCTAAGAGACCTCAGTTCTGCTATAAATAGTTCCAAAGCCAATCCTTCCTCCACCACAATATCTGCTGTAGGGATGCAATCCATAGCAATTCCAAGGGATTGGAAATCACCTCTTATTTTAAAAATCATCTATATAAGAGCTCTTACACCTTTTTAAAAGCATGACACCTTGGCTTTCTGCAGAATAGTTCCTCTACCTGCCGTAAGCAGTGAATGTCTTGGGGGAGAATATGTAATATTTGTGTGTGTTATTAGGGGAAAATGCAAGATTCTGAAAGTATTAAATTTTATATGTATGAATAATTTGACCTAACTCTCCATTGGTATATACAATCATGGAAAATTAATTTGTTGTATTGTGCAGTTTGACACAGTAAGGTAAAAAATATTTCTACCTGACCAGCATTTCTTAGAATTTCAACAAAGCGGTAAATCTTAAACAATCCGTGTTTTTTCAGTGGCTGTTTTCAAGGGCTCCATTGTGGCAGGAAATGCTAATGTTATGAATCGATATGCACTAACATTACTCAGGTAATGTGCTTTTAAAAATGTAATTTAACATAATGGAAATCTCCTAGAAAGGTAGATATTAATTTTCAAAAAACTCTGATCATCCATTTAAATTAAATGCACACCAGCTCATTCCTCAATGCATAATGCAAACTTCTATTTAGAAGACAGATGCCATAATTTACACCGTGCAGAGATACTCAGCTAATGTAACACCTCTGTTTCAGGCAGCAGTAAAACTGTCTTAATTAAGGAAATGCCAACAGATTAAGATGTTCTCATGGTTCATAAAATATTTTAGAGGGTGGCTTGGCAGCATTAGTACAAATGTTGTGAAGCCTGGTGTGTCTGAAGCTTATGCTCTGCACTTAAATTAAAAAAAAAAAAGATGCTGTGAACCATGGAAAAAGATGGCAATGTCATATTTCTGTTGCCATATGTTGATATATGTAGTTATAGTGATTATATAGTGGTCACAGAGTGGGTTCCTAAATGGCCACATCTCAAAGTCATCACTGAGTTTCTACTGTGCTTCTACATCTCCAGGTAAGAGCCAGCCACTGAAGGAGTAACAGCAAAAATTTATCTAAAGGTAAGGATGAAACTGGAAGATAAAAGGAGCTGAGAGAAGGCTGGGTGAAAGAGGAAAATTTACTGTAAGAAGGAAAAACTTCCCATGCCCTTCAGTTCACAGTGCAAACAATGCACAGATAATGGGTGGTTTGCAGATGAATCCACAGCACAGCACCTGACCTGACTGTAAATAATATCTATTCACATGGGCCAAATTAATTTCATTTAAGCCACAGCTGGTAGCAAAAAAGTCTACATAACTGAGGGCTGATCCAATCAGCACTGAAGTTTTGAGTGAGCAATTCAATTAATTATGCATTGATTTTACCAGGCGTGTTTGTTCCAATCGTGCACAACTGCGCGTTTGGCTCCGGAGCTCTGCAGCATCTGTCGGATATTTACACCCAGCTCCTGAACACGAGCTCAGTGGTTCCTTTTTGGCTCGAGGCACAGGCAGAGAAGGGAGCAGCTGTTTGCAAAAGGCCACACAATCACACTGTACCTGCAGAGGATGCTGCGCTCCAGCGTGGCCCAAGGGAGGGAAGATGCCTCGTCTGTCTGCAATTAGGCAAGAATCACAATAGGTGCATGTATTAATTCAGTAGAACAAAATAGAGAGAAGGGAAATATGTGTCTTTTCATAAATTAATGCTGGATGTTGCTGACTAAAGCAGAAAGTAAGTGGAGATAACTTTTCCTTTTTATTTCTGATCTTCACGGGAAAATCTGTCTGCACTTACCCATAAATTCATACACAGAGAGAGTTCTGTGTTCTGTGAACACAATCCTGTAAGAAACACAGTTCCCTTTTGCACTGAATCTGTCAGGTCTCATTGATTTTAACAGTTACTGAGGAAATACAGCTCCTTGCTAGGCACAGAGTGAGTCCTGTACATAAAGCATGGGATTGGAACCTGAGTACAGAGCTGCTGAAATAAGTACCCGAGAAGTAGCTAAAGCTAAGGGAAGTGAATGGAAATATAAATTAATGGGAAGGGATGATTTAATAGGGATAAAATAGAGAAGGTAAAACTGATGTGATGTTGGAAAATGAGACTTTCTAGTTAGGATTCAAATATCTGTTACAGGGAGCTTTAATGAAGTTTATGCCCGGGCAGCGCTATATAAATCTAGAGCAGAAGACAGACTTAATCCCATTAAATATTTGTCAGGGATTTAATGTAGTAGATAATATAACAAGCACTATTAAACCTGGCATTACAATTCCCCATTTTTACCAAGTTCCAATGCCCGTGGCTGCAGGGAGAGCTTTGCCTGAGACAGGGCTCAGTGACTGGACTCGCATTGCTGTTAACGGATCCCAGTCAGGCACTGGAGCCGCTCTGGGTTTCTCAGCTCCTCTTTCCATGCACTCTAAACCAGCTTTGCTCCCTCCCTGCAGAGGTGGCCACTGGAAATGCTGTAACAGGAATATTTCTAGAACCTTCCTTTTAACAGAAATAGGCTAATTTGACCTGCTGGTTCTGTACGTTTTTTCTGTTCAAGAGCAGAATATCATCATCAACCTCCTCAAACAGCTGCTGCCAAAACCACCTTCCTTTGCTAAGATAGTGAAATACCCTGGTCCTGCAGCCCACCTCAGTCAGAATCTCCCCACTGTTAGTTCAGGGAGTGCCTGCCTTCCATGTTGCTTGTACACTTCATTTTCTCACGTCATCCCAGCTTTTATGCTTGGCTGAATGACAGTAAGATAAACAAAAAAAAAGGTTTGAGCTCTGCAGATGTGGGGAAACTTTTGTTACACCCAAAACTGTGGGATGGATAAGGCATCACTGAATTTCTTTTCATTTGTACAGATTCATTTATACTCTTTGGTTGGTTAGTTAGTTGGTGTTTGAGGACTTCTTTGTGCAGGCTCTAGCAACTACCACCACACAGCAGACAGGAACTGCTTTTTGAGAATATCCTACTGCTCTGACCTCAAAAGTTCAAAGTTTCTGGGTTATCATAATCATGTCTGTGGCAATTAAAATACTGGGAATTCAGATACTTGATTGGAGTTTTTCTTGTATTTTTTTAAAATAAAATAGTTATAAATTAATTAAAACAGAATAATTAATTCTTCAATGTTTATTATTCTCTCGTTTAAAACTTTTTAGCTGTCAGAGCTGAAAAAACACTTGGTGATTGCTGATCCTGAAGAGCACTAAGAAGGGTACATTTCATGGCTGAAGTTGGTGGCTTCAGTGCCATTTATTTGATGAACACATGTAAAATGAATATTCCCGACACGGGCCAACTCATAAAACTCTTGTTGTTTCCACTTGTGCATAGTAAGAAATTGGGTTGGAGAACTTTTCGTGCTGCGTTTTGTGGCCACTCATCAGGTGATGTTTTCTGTCTAACAATGGAAGGAAGTGAAATAAAAGATGTGTTATCATGAACTAGAAGTGTTTGGGAAATTCAAGCCAGGTTTCATAGGAAGATAAATCATACCCAGACTGTCCAAGCCTACATTTTCCACTGACAGGCTATCAGCATCCCAGGAAAAGCAAAACTACTGCTGTCTCTTAGAAGTAAACCCACATTTTTATGAGTTCTTTCTCTGTAGATGTAAGTCAGCCTTCCCAGGATTTCCAGCTGTATGAAGAGGCAGAGTTAAACAGACACAGAAAAGCTAATTCCTCCCCTCAGGACAAGAAACACTTGGTACTGCACAGGGAAGCCCACTTTTCCTGTTTTTTAAAGAAGAAGATGAAATTTTGCTTTCTTCCCCGTCTCTGGCACCGTGTTTGAGCCACAGTATCTGCAGAGGAAGGATGTTCTGAGTCTCAGGGTGCCTGGGGTCAAATCCCCAGGGCTTCCTGAGTGATGAGTAAATGAAGTAAATGTTATTTCCCTTCTGGAGCGGGGCACTGGAGCCGTGGAAGTCGGAGCTAAGCAGAGACCCCAGGTAGGGGCAGCTCTCCACGATGTCCCCATGGCTGTGGTGGTGCCAGGCTGGGTCCTGCTCCCTCCTGCACAAGGATGAGGCTCCTGCAGAGCTGTCCCTGGGGCCTCCACATGGAACTTTTTCATTAAAACTACTTGGACAAAGACGGGATTAGAAGTTCTGGAAACCCCTCAGATCTGTGGTGCTGCACTTGCTGCCCTTTCTCTGATTGCTGATCTTGGCTTGTCCCAAACGTCCCTCACGTTTTTTACTTCAGCAATTTCTATCAGAATTTTCTGTTGAGCTGATGGGAAATGTCTCCCTACTCGAGCTCCAAATCCACTACTTTTCCCCTGATCCTAAACATTTCCCTTCTTCCCTTCAGCAGGATGAAGCTCTGATTTTCATATTTTTCATGGTGAATGGGGTGGGAGGGAATGGAGGCATTCCCAAGGAATGATCTGGAATTTGGGTCAATTCTTTTGAAAGCAGAAAGATTCCACTCTAATTTGCACTCTGAATTGAATCAGGATCTTGCACGTGGCCCAAAGTACAGCATAATTCTGACTAAATGTAGTCCTTTTGCTCCAGTGCAAATTGTGGGTATTTCATTACACAGTG
Source organism: Corvus kubaryi (assembly GCF_017639235.1). NCBI lineage: Eukaryota > Metazoa > Chordata > Aves > Passeriformes > Corvidae > Corvus > Corvus kubaryi. The sequence continues at coordinate 1,252,005 of NW_024581089.1, read as the reverse complement.
AATGTTTATCTAAATTCTCACAGTAAAAGACAGATCTCACTCGAGAACTGGAGATACTCACTGGAGTAACACATTTCTCTAAAAGCTGTATGTAAATAGTAATCAAGCCAGAGCAAGCAGGCTGCCATGGGAATGGGGATGTGTTACAGCATTTTGACTACACAGCTTCACTCCTGTAGAGAATCAGGCAGACTAAGAGGAATTTTTAATGGATACAACCATTGTTTACAGTAATAACTTAAAAGAAAAGGTGCTGGGATTAGGGTGTGCCAGTGTCCCCTGGTACCCAAAGGGAGGCCAGTGCCCATGGGAAAACAGGCAAATGAGAGGAGTGATCCGTGATTCCCGGGAGACAGGGGGGTTGCACTTCTGAAACGTCCAAGTGTAGCTTTTTCAATCAAAAATTAACGGTTTTAATGACTCCAATAAAAATTAAATTCCTATGGAGAAAGAAACAACAAGCTGGATTGTATAAGCAAGACTTTCTTTTTGAAAAATCTATTTCCCAATCTGTGAAATGCCTAAATGCTGAAAAAGATAATTAAGAAATATAATTCTTACAAGGGTTATCAAAGGCATTGAAGTAATTTAAATTTCAATCTCACAGTTCAGCAAATGCACTCAAAAAGCTTGGAGAGCTACAAAGGAAAAACTCTTGGATAAAAGGTGGCAAGTTCATGGTAAGTATCATCATTAAACCCAAACGTGTCACAAATCAGCACAACAAGAAAATTCAACTGCAAACTCAAGTGAAAGAGAAATAGCTTTTTGTAAATAGCTTGGTACAAGCTGTCACAACAGTTCCTTTATTTAAAAAATAATCTTAGAAATATGGAGATTCCAAGCAAACTTGGAACAGCCTTTATGAAAACCACTCTTTGCCTGCATGGCTGAAGTGGAATACTGGGAGCACCATATGATGCACGAGGATATTTCACAACTGGAGCAGCCTCACCCTTGCTAGCAGAGATCAGGGGAGGGCCAGAACTCTTGGGTCAGACTCACACTCTTGCTTAGAATTGTAACTTACCCCTGTTGCTAAAAAACAATTTAAACCTAGAGATTAAAATGATATTTTGTCCACCAAGAAAGACATTATGTCTAAGGAGTCAGGAAGAATCAAAATAAAGACAAAACCATATATATGATCATAAAAAGTCCTGAAAGCTCAAATTATACCAGATGCATATAAATTAGCATTATTACTTAGATAAGACATTCTTTAATAAGGGAGATAACACTATTAATGTAATTACTGACTGCCTGCTCCAGCACTGGGAAAGAATTAAATACATTACACTTCTGGATAAAGCCAAAGTAATTATGAACTTCCAGTTCTTTCCAACTTAAAGAACTGTCTAGTGACTCTCTCTAAATGGGTCTAATGCAGCAACTCCATTCTGATCTCAGTGCTGGTCTAAGCCCCAGTAATCACTCAACTCTTCTGGCTGCAAGGCAGAGTCAAAAAATTCACAGTTTGCCAATGCTGGATTGCCTTTTGCCCCTCCTTTTCACAAGGTTCCTTCCCACTAACACTTTATCTGCTGTCCAGTACTCTTCATTCTCTGCAAAGAAAGCCCAGCTCTGGTGGCATAAAATAATGGTTTGATGAAGACTGGGAAGTATTTCTCCAGAACACGGCAGCGATACCTGAGTGGTTTGCACCTGGCCCATTCTGGTTCAGGCTCTCAGTGCCCTGCATTAGAATAAGCCTGGAGTTAATCACTTCTGTTGTTGCTGGGTTTAACACATTGCTTTCAATCTTTATGAATTGTGTGGGTTCTAGATGTCTCTCAAGCTTTGAGTTCATGTGCAGTGGGGCCACAGTGGTTGTGTTTCCTTCTCTTCATGCCTTGTCAGTGATAAAGTGCCCCTGTTAGTGGTGACTTACAGCCTCTGCCACGCTTGGCAGATTTCCTGTTGCTCCATGTGTTATTTGCTATCAAAGAAAACTGCAAATTTCTCCAGGTGACAAAGCTTGTAGTGCAAATCTGTCTTCTCCGTGCTGGAGCCAAGGTACTTCTGTCCCCTGCCTTGTCCTGCCTTCAATGCAATAATATTTTTGTGAAGGAACAGAGCGGTGCAAAGAAGGTGAAGGGACACAGAGGTCGGGTGGGAACTGATTTGTGCAGGTGGAGCTTTCAGGAGCTGGTCAGTTTGTACCTGCACCCAGCATCTGTTCCACCTGTCCCCCCAGAGGATCTCCTTCCTCTTCTGGAAGCCTGGAAAGAACCTTTCAAAGGTCTGTTTGAATTATGAGCAGCGTTTCCCAGACACCTCTCCAGCTGTGTGCCCTGCCTTTGAGGAGTGCTGCCTCCCGCCCCGCATCCCCTCTGTGCTCTGCAGGAGTCCACAGCCCTCACCCTGGGATAGGTACCAGCAAGTGGGCAGTGACTGGATCTTTATTCAATCCAGACAGCTTTGCTGCAGTTATTTGTCCCTCTCCACAGAGCCACGTGCCTGGGAATCTTCCTCGCAGACCGGATGCCACGGCGTGCAGACAGTGCAGAAGGAAGAGCTCCTGTCATGGAGAACTGCAATAAGCTCAGAGAAAACTGAAGAGACAGAGTGGTGCCCTCCAGAGAGAAATCTGGCAGAGATCATTACTGAAGCATCAAAACCCCACAGTTTAGGAGTATGCAAACCTCGGAGGGGAAGGGGGCAGGAAAGTAACCTCAAATCCCTTCTTTTGGGCCAAGTATCTGCAGACACTGAGGATGCTTCGCACCAGTAACTCCTCTTTCTCTTACCCTCACTGTCACCTCGTGGAAGCACTCAAAATGCAGTGGTTTGCACCTGTCTCTATGTGCTTCACACAAAAGATCATGAAAAACTGACAGCTGATTGTTTTCATGCAGAGGAGCACTGAGAATGTGTTCATTCCTCACTGCAACACAAACTCACCTGGAAAGGCTTTCAATGCACAGCCACACCCCTGTGTCTGGAGCTATCTCCCAAAACATGAACGCTTATCAGCATTCAGATTTCTGCTGGGCAGATCAAAGGGTTATCAACAAGCACTTCAGGAAGCCAAGGGTGCTTTAAAGACCTGGAATACCTTGAAGACGTAGTAAGGAAGAATCAATTAAATTACTGGTTTATAGAGAATTAATAGAATATGCTTGAATAGTCAAGTGCAGTAGTTAAAAGATCATTTTGACAACATATCAATATATTTGTAATCATCTGCAGCCCTACTCTCGGGTATTACACCCTAGGAGACACTTTGATTTTGTCACTCAATGACTGAGACATCTGGCACACTTCATTTCCCTGACTCCATTTCTTCTGGGAAATTGTAAATCTTTTGACAGAAAGTGCTTGACAAAAGCTAACTATTACTTCACACAAGTACCCTTAGTTTCCACCACTTTCTGAATAGAGTTTGGAAACTTTTCATTCTTTAAACATAAATTAGATGCCTTCAGATTTTTCACACTGATCTATGGCATTATTTAATGAATTATAGGAGAAAACAAAAAAGAAGTTGGCTCAGAATATATTTTTACCACCAGTGACTAACACTATTCATGTAGAAATGCCAAAGAAATTCATGTAGTCAACTAAACCTTTGTTGTACCACACAGGCCAATCTTCCTGCTTTGGCAATCAAGTAGAACCTGATTTTTTAAAACAAATCACCCAGAGTGCTCAGTTCACTGTTACCAATTGTATTCTTTTTTATTTGTGATTCTTGACCATTTCTATTAGGAGTCCACTGTAGTTTGCTTCAGATATTTTGGACTTTAATTCCAATATAATAGAGCAAACAACTACATTAGGACTTGAAAATAAGCAAGAGTGGAAGAAGTAGATGAATCAATGAATAGCAATGGATTGAGGAGAGTGTAACAGCAGAACCTGCTGTTGTTTTACACTGGTTACAGTTTGTCACCAAACTGGATCAGAGCAAAAAAATCCCCCCACTCACACTGGGACTGGGGAGAGCAGAGCAAGGCCTCATGTTTTGAGATGTAAAATGATTGAATACACCTCTGATAACGGGTGACACTGTCAGCACGTGTGACCCATCCTGCAGCACAGCAGAGCACTGCACCAGTAGAAATACCAGTGGCACTCTCTGCAGTAAGGCCAAAACCTGAATTCTCCATTCCTTGTGTGCCCAACAGCCCCAGAGCCTCCACGAGGAGCTTGGCATCCACAAGAACAGTGGGATATTTTTATCCCAAAGGGTAATAAAGAACAAAGGCCATAACCTTGGCAGATCCCAGCACAAGTGATGGTGCCTCATGCAGAACAGGAAACAGACTGGAGAGGGTTTGGTTTAATCAGGATGTGAAGCCCTTTGTTTCTCATGCCATTAACCTTCGCACTTTTTATGGTGCAAAGCCTCTGGTGGCAAAAGCCTGTTATATTAATGTTTCATTAAATTTTATATTCCTTTATATACCTGAAGTTACTAAATGCAATTCAGTTTAACATAAAGCACTCGACTAAAGAGTCTGTCTCCAATCAAATCTGTATTTACACTGTTGCCCTCCCACCTCATAAAATAAAAACTCCAAAGAGAAGAGAGAACTTTCCTTTTCCTCTCTTTAACAACATCCTGAACTTTAAAATAGTTAAGTGGTCCTCCATTTCCTGTATAATCACTGGCACTAAATGAATTTATGCTTATACATCCTGAACACAGATTCCTATACTCACATTAAAATAAAGATTTTTGTGGTCTCTCATTTCCATCCTGTCATTTTTCTTCTCCCATAACAAGTCAAAACAAAGGACAACAGAGTTTCTGTCCATATTCTCTTTATACATCTTTCCCTTCCTTGGGCTCCACATGTCTGTGCAATTACACAGCTCCTGCACATGCAGGTGCCTCTCCCTAATTTCTTTTTAAGGTTCCTCTTTTTCCCATCCTTGGGAAAGTCCAAGGGGAGCTTTGGGAATTAACTCTAGTCCTAGACCAAAAAGCCTTTGATCTGGACCAAAAAAAAGGAGAATTGAGGCTTAGTTTAAATACATCATTCCAGGAATATATCCTCAAACTTGGTCTCACCCAAACTTTTGACAGTAACATTTGCTCAAAATTCTGCCTCCACTGCAGCCCCAGAAATGTCCTAATTTGACAGTACTGCACAACATTAATGCCTACTTGACTGTAAAAATGGAGCATTGCATGGTATTCACCAGCTGTTCAATCGGCCCTGTCAGGGCGTCTTGTCAAGGCAGGGACAGCAGAACCTTCCTGGAACACCAGACCAGTCACCCTGCTGAGGTCCCTCCAGAGGGAATTCTCCTCTCCATTCCCTGTCTGTCTGCAGCCTCTTGGGTTATAACCAGGCCTCTTTCTCTTTGAGGGGAAGGTCTATGAAACCTGATGGACACTTAAAATTCTGACATTAAGTCTTGGTGACAGGCAGGATTCGACATCATTGCCATGTCCTGTTGTTTGCCTTTCTCTTACTATTGACTGAGGCACAGCTGTCCCTGTAGCAGGAACTGACCTGCCAGCATTTTGGTTTGTGGAGCCAAAGAGGACTCTGACAGTGCAGCACTCAGTATCACAGTGCCTGGATCCATTTTTAGCTCCAGTTGTTATTCACAGTATTTTTTTAGAAAAACCAATCCTCCCCTAACAGCACCCTATCAAAGCAAGCAATCACAGCAGTGCAAGGCACACAGGTTATAGGCATTGTAACCTCTGCAAAAACCAGACTGGGAAGAGAAGGTGACATTGTTTGAAATCCCTGTTTCATATCTTCCACTTCTCCAATCCCTTGATAGAGTGTTCTATCTAAAGTATGAACACTTCTGAAAATATCTCAAGGCAGCAGTTGTTGGAGAAGCAATTATCCCAGTCCATGGCAGGGGGATAGGAGCTAGCTGATCGTTAAGGTGCCTCCCAATCCAAACCAGTCTGTGATTCTATCATCAATAAAACTCTGAAAAAGTATTCCTGCACTTTTACCCTCAAAATATTAAGTCTCTGTCTGCCTTGTCGCAACCTCCACAGAGGGCCAATACAGACTATATCTGTAGAATGTATCTTTTTCTCTCTAATACATCAATGTTTGCTTCAAATCACAGAATATAGGCTGGGTCAGGCTGAAGGGAGCACAGTGGACATCTGGTGCCACCTCCCTGCTCCAGCAGGGCCATCCCAGAGCTCAGGAGTGTGTCCAGGCAGCTCTGGAATATCCCCAGGGAGGACACTCCACCCCTCTCTGGGCTCTGCTCAGGGCTGGGCACTGCCCAGGGCAGCAGTTCTGCCTCCTGTGCAGGGCAATTGCCGGGCTCAGGCCCTGCCCGGTGCTCTGGTGCCACTGCTGGGCCCCGGAGCAGAGCCCGGGCCCTGCCCTGAGCCCTCCCTGCAGCCAGGGACACCCAGGGCTGAGGGCCCCTCTCAGTCTTCTGATCTGGTATCACCCACACAGCTGTTTGGAAGCAAAGCACTGTTACTTTCAGAGAAGCAAAATAAAAATCCATGGGCAAACCCTCCAAAACTGAGAGTTTTCTACTTGGCCCACAGTAATTGGAAAGTGCTGCCTCATTCCATGCCTGAAAACCTCCCTTTGAGGCAAGCCAAGCAGCACAAAGGTGGCACATTTTAAATACAAATTCGTTTTGTCATAGGGCACAGGCACATCCTACATGAAGATGTGTTTGTTCTCATTCAGGACAAACAGAAACTTCAGCCCCACTGAAGATCCCAGGGAAGGGAGAAGAGCCAGTTCCACATTGAATGCTCATGGGATTGAGGATTTGGGAACAACTTCCCAGTTTGCTTCTGAGTTGGCTTTGGATCTTTTCTACATAAACCACAACTGTATTGAAATCTGGCACTCAGAAGGTGATGTTTGGAAGAATCTCCACAACTCCAGTGTATTTTTAATATAGTACAAAAGATAGCTTAAAATGAGCTCAGCACAGTACCTGCAGGGAAAAAGGCACCACAAAACAAAGCCAGGAACTGGCACCATTTCAGCTCTGCCTTGGCTCTGCGCAGCAAGGGAGCAGCATGACCAGCTGCCAGCTCTCAGCAGAGAATAACAGATTAAAAACTCCCAACTCCTCCTCATTACAGGCAGACTTTTGTCACCACAGCAAAGTTTCCAAACTGCAAATCAAGTGTCACAGTGGCAGACACAGAAATCCAGGGACAATAGCTGCTAAAATCTAAGTCTCATTTGTTCCTCCCACAGTCAAGATGATTTTGGCAAGTGGCTGGTGTTTACTACTGACTCCTATTTTCTGAAGTAGATGAGCAGCCCAAGACAGGAATTACTGTTTTAGAAGACTCAGGGAAGCAGGTGGAATATTTATAGCTTGTACCATCTTTTCCAAGTGTCCCTGGCCCTTCTGATGTTAACAGGACTGCAGAGCAGGTCAGAAAGGCTGTACGCCCTGTTTCCCTGTCATTCAGCCTCCTCTGGATATTCTCCTTTGTGACAGGAATCTTTTCTTCAATTTTCTCTTAGACTCAATGCCTAAAGAACAGCTTGAGTGTCTCATGGTAAACTTATTAAAACTTCTACCAAAACTCTCATCTGAAGGCAGACCCACCTTTCTTTGTTTTGCTACTTCATTTGAAAGAATCCTGCTTCACCTGGATGTCACTGTCATGACCCTACACTGACTGATGCCTTTGGGATTGGATACTTTTGGTATGACTCCATTGTTTGAAAAAACTGACCTTTGCCTCAAGGTCCTGGTTGGTGTTTTTGGAAAGTGTCTCTTCTGCTCTCTCATGCTGTAGAGCTACATTAAAATGGGGATGGCAGGACAGCACCACTGGTCTCTGGATTGCAGGCCCTGACATCCCAGTTTAGATGCAGCCATGTATACCTGAAAAACCCAATACAAGACCACAATCCAGAAATGAGTTTTCACTGGTGTTGCTGCAGAACTTTCAGATTCTCCCAGGCCCTGCTGCTCTTTGCTGCTCTTTGGCTGGTGCTGATTTCTCCCAGCAGACTGGAAGGCAGACTCATGTGGGTGCTGAATATTCAGCCCAAGCAGCAGCAGTGGTGGATGTGCTGGGAAATGCCAGCAGTGAGCATCTGCAGCCCAGGCATCCACTGCATTTTTCCAGCTCCAGTGAATCTACAGGCAAATGCCAGCTGGGGAGTGATTAACAGCTGGGAAGATTTAGTGCCTTAAACCCTGGCAGCTGTCTGCTCACTGCATGTGAATCAGCAATTTTCATTAAGGAGGATTCTCCCAGTCAGTACGGATTCCCCTCCCTCCCAACGCTCTCTGTTTCAGCTGCTGCAGTGAGGGATTGTATTTAAATTCCTCTTGGCTCTTTATTTCCCAGTAAGCTGCTTGACGTGCAGGGGAGCAGTGCTGTAATTTTTTATGTTCTTGACATTTTCTGATAGGCTGCTATCAAGGCAGGCCACACATTTCTAAAGATACAGGGCTGGTTTGATCTCCTTCCAATGTTTATCATTAGGAAAGTGAGGTTAGGAAGAAACCTCCACAATTCTGTCATACCAAAAAATTAATCAAAACCAAAGCACACAACATTTACACCCAAAATCAAAACATAGGAAATATAAGACCCCACAAAACTACGTTAAGGAAATGTCTGGATAAACATCTGCAAATGAGCGTGGACAGGATGATGCTTTCACTTGAAACAGTTCAATCTGAATCAATGAAAACATTTCCATTGATTTCAGTGAGAAATTAATTAGAATTCCAGCAGCTTTGAACAGGACTACAGCTATCTGAGGCCAAGAGGTTGATGTTGTGTGCTGACCCATGTAGAATTATGTGTTACAAATATATAATTATTATTATATGCATGTGAAATATATATTATTATATATAATGACATAATCAATATCAGGGTGCAGATGAGAACATGAAACCTACTTCCACCTCAGGAAAACTGTTTATTCTGTTTTGTTCACTTCTTCACAATGGGCAGGAGATTGTGGCTCTTTCATTTTCCAAATCTCAACTGTAAAAACCAATTCCAGGCTCTTGGTTCCAAAGCTCAGAAACACTCTGCTCTAAGAACACAAAGGTAAGAGCCATGAAAGGTTAATAATTGATAGGAAGTGTTTCAGGGCATGAGCAGTGTTCATGCATACTGTACCTGAAGGAAGGAGGCATCCAGGATCTTCTCACAGCCACTGGGTTTTTATGTGACAAGTCCAGACATTGCTTTTATGGAAATGTCAGTGATGTACTGTTAACTACAATGAAATTAAAATGTAATGGGAGTTTTCTGTCCAAGGCTGGGTTGGACAGGGCTTGGAGCAGCCTGGGACAGTGGGAGGTGTCCGTGCCCATGGCAGGGGTGGCACTGGATGGGCTGTAAGGTCCCTCCCAACCCAAGCCAGTCTGTGACTGTATGAGTGAGAGTACTCCACTGAAAAAAACCCAGCTCTTTTAAGGCTCTGCCTGAGCTGTATGGGCACAGTGGTAGGACAGGAGCAGAGGAGCAAAGCTCGTGGATTGGCAGTTCCACATTGTTGAGGAATTCCCTCACTGATTCCCAAAATAAATATGATCTGTCTGAGAAACACCTTGATTTCTAGTCAACTACCCTCATCACTTTCCTTTCTAGCCCTTTTGTCTGAGATACTAATGAGAAAACTACATTTTATTTCATGCATTATAGATGTTTTAATGTTACTAAAATAAAACTCCCCACAAAAAAAATATTGCAAATGGGAAATACCAAATTATGAGTAAGTGTTCACAGAACACTGTGGGGAAAAATAGATCTGGAGTTTCTGGCAGCTCAGAGTAAGGCATCTGATGGCAGACTGTGTTAAGAGGAGATTTGTACACATGAAATAGGAAGCAATTATTCCATGTTTAGTCTGTGGAGGTAGGGCGTCACTTGGAGTGCTACATCTCGGGTTTGGCTGTGGCAGAAAACAGGCACTGCTTGGAATCTTAACCAGAGGAAAGAGCTTGGGTTATGCTAGAAGGGGAAAGAACATGAAAGTCAAGTTTCCCAAGCACTGCAGTAAAGACAATATTGATTGTTCTGCATGACAGTTTTAAATAGTAGAAGAAAATGCAAGGAGGATTCTAGGTCAGCCCCCTCCCCTCCAAAGCCAGAAAACCCACCTCTCTTCCCCACCTGTGTAACCATGGCATAAGCAGAGCCAGGGATACTTCAAGGTCCCAGGAAGTCTGGGACCTCCATCACACATGCTGCTGCCTGGGAGTGCTCCAGCTAATGGGTAACCCAAGACACTCCTTGTCCACAGCTTTTAAGAGTGAGCTTAAATAAAGCATCTGTCAAGAGCAGTCTAGCTTTACCTTATCCTCCTCTGCATGGCAAGCAGAATTAAATGAACATTTGTGGTCTCTACAGTCCTAATTTTTATAGAATCATAGAATCATTAAGGTTGGAAGAGCTCTCTAAGATCAGCAAGTCCAACCATTAACCCAGCACTGCCAGCTCCAGACACAGTCCAACCTAGATTAACCAAAATTATGATTCTGGAACTCCTAGCAGAAATTCATGGTGGATGAAAAGGAAGATAAATGCAAATCAAACATCAAACAGGAAAACTAATGAAGGTTATATTACACTAATCCTAAATAAGTAGAGAAAAGGCCATTCAAAGAAGAACTTGATGTAGCAGCACTGTGGAGATCAGAGAGTGCTGACACGTCCTTTGGCTTTAACATTCAGAAGAGGACACAAGTCCTTCCTCCCCTGTAATGAAAAGCTTTCATATAAATAGAGCCCTCACGCAACAAACACCACCTGGTTCCTTTGCAGTGCTCTTCCCCAGGTCTGAAAGCATTCAGCAGAGTACATGAAGTCTCACTGAGGGTGCTGGCACTCTGTGGGCTGGGTATTGGCACTCCATATGCATCTGCACAGTCTGAACTTTCTCTAACCTTAAAAGGATTCAATGCACTTATTAGCAGAATAATTCTAAAGTTCAAAGAACAACAAATACCAATTCATCCTACTAGCTTTCTAAATACCTTGTAATTAAGATTACTTGTTCTTTGCATGCCACAGAGCAGCTCTGAGCAGTGATCAGGAAGAGGCAGGGGATACTTTCCCTGTGATATCCAGGGCTGATTAACACAGCACCAGGTTTTACTGGCACAGGCCACACCACAGCAGCAATGAACGCTCCTGACAGTGGGACTGTCACTGTGGGCTTGAGTGGCACGCAGGGAGAAGTCCTCAGTGCAAATCTCCTACCAGAAAGCTAAAGCAAGTCTTTCCCAAGGGCTTGTACATTTGCCAGCAGAGCGAAAAAACCCCCCCAAAGTTAAACTGGAGTTCAACAGCCTGCAGGTGATGTTTACAAAGCAGTCACTTGTGTCCTGTCCTGCTAAGCCCAACTGGACAGGGGGCACCCAAGGAAACATCTTCCTCTAGATCACACAAGGCTCTGCCTGCTGAACCAAAGTTCTCTCCAGACATTCAGGTGCTGCCTGTGAATAAAGCTGGGTAACAGCAGCTCTTCCCTCTTTCCAGCTGCCTTCTCTCCACAGGGGGAACAGGATGGGCTCATCAGCTTCCTTGGCATCCCTGCCAGAGACAGGGTAGCAATTCCTACATCCACATGAATTCAGCTCTTTGGTTTTGCACCTTCCCAGTTTGCCAAATTCAATATACAATTATGCCATGCCTTGTAGAGCAGAGGACATGGCCTATATCCCTACAGCCTAAGACTGGCCTCTAAGAGTATTACAGGAAACGGGATATTTAACTATTTCATGTCTCAAGGTCACAGCATTTAGTTTGAAACAATTTTCATCAACTGCTCCAGAATTTTATGGATTTTTTAAAATTTATTTTCTCTTCATATTATCATTTCTATGCAATGCTCTAAAACTTACTTTGTGAGATTCCAACCTGGAGGTTTTATCACTAACTTACAATGAGCCAGACTTTTACCCTTCGTTTAAGGTTACTTTATCTGTGCATGTGTATTTACAACATCCATGTGGGAAGCAAATATTTTCTGTCAGGGTCCTTTTCAGCAGCTCTCCCCAGTGCTGGAATTATTTCCAAGGTTAGCAGAGATAACAACTCACAATCTAACAATAACAACCCAGGCTCGAACTGCTGGCCGTGTCTGCAGGGCAAAGTCGGGCTTTAGAGCTCAGTTTTGCTCATGTGTTTGCACCATGTCCCCTGCTGCCTGCAGATTGCTCTGTGTGACACAGATTTATATGTAAAGATGATAAGAAGTCTGCTGGGTCACACTGTGTCACACAGTGTCTGCACAATCAGACACACACGTTTCTGCTGGGGATTTGTCAGCAAGAATTGCAGGAGTTCCAGGGATGTAATTTTGTGTCACATAGGGTCAGATCCGGGTGTCCCACCAACAGCCAGGTCCCAGAGATGGCATCCAAGCTGAGGAATTCACATGGCCCAACACAGAATCACCCCAGCATCACATCCATGAGAGCAGGATGTGCGGTGACACTGCTGTCTCTGAGAGGGACAGCTAAGCCAGCAGCTCTCACTTCCCTTCTGGCAGATAGTTCATGTGGGACATCAGTAACCAACCCTGAATAATGCAAACACGTTTGCCCTGTTCTGGAAAGCACTCTGCATTCCCAGTCAGATTAATCTCCACAAGAATTTTACCAAAGGATAGCTAATGTGGGTTTGTTATCTGATAGGAAACACTGTCATTCTCAGCAGTAAAATCAGAGCCAAACTTCCTCCTCCTCCTCCTTGCCACTGTCATCCTCATTCTGTTGGGAGAGCTGGGCACCTCCAGCACCAGCCTGTGCCCTTAGCATGTGAAACAGGCTGTACATACAGCAATCCTGGGCACTAAATCCTAAACAGCAGTAGGTAGCTCATCTGCATCTCCTTTTTAAAATAGACCAAACTGGGGAAAACACTCCAACTACATCATCATTAGATTTGTTACTATAATTAACCCTAGTCCAGCACACACTGGGGATCCTTTTAAATTCCTTCTCTTCCCTCTGGGCAGACACTTGTTTCTGCAGACAAGGCTGCTGAAATCTGTACACTGTTACCATTCCAGGACTTACCTATGGGGTTTTTTTACTGCTCTAGTGTTGTCCTTTCATCCGAATGGGGAAAAAACCGCGCAGACAAAACACAAACTCCACCCCCTCCTCCTCCCCACCTCACTGCAGCAGTGCAATTGATGCTAGGTCAGAGAGCTGTTATGTAAGTGGTGCTTGTTGTGATTTTCTGGGCCGTGCCGTGGCCTGCAGTGATCTCCATCTGGAAGGCACCTCCTGCTGCCCCAGTCCCTGTGCACAGGCGCGCTCACAGACCTGAGCGCAGTGGTGTGAACAGAAACTGCGCCCTGGGAGGGAGCGCTCTCACCCAGGACCAGCCCTGCATTCCCCCTTCTGGATTCCATCCCGCAGGACCACTGGGGAAACAGCCCTTGGCAGGGAGTTCTTCACACTGCTCAAGTCACAGAATCCCCACTGGTTTGGGCTGGGAGAGGCCTTAAAGCTCATCTCGTTCCATCCCTTCTCCACTGCCCAGGAATTTCCTGCAGACTGCTGTGCAGGTCAATGCCAACCTGAAGGACCTGCCCACCACCCCATAACCAAGCAATGCCGCTTTTCACTGCTTACAGCAAGAATAAATCCTTATAAAAGATCTCATAAAATCTGCCATTTCAATAAATTATTTTACTGGCAACAGGAAAAAGACTCTGTTTTCAATGATAACTTCAGTATTAGCTACACACTAAGCTTCGTGTACCTCTGCTCCTCTCATTAATTAACTATATTGCTTTATTCTTGGCTAATTATAATTGCCTACACTTTTAAAAATAATAGTACTAATAAAATTTTGTCCTGCTTTTTCCCTCTAGTCCATCAGATAGCAATTTTCTGCTGAATTAAACACCTCAATATCCTTCAGGAATATGTCCACATCAACTAATTATTAGAAAAAAAAGATTTGTTGTTTGGGCTTTAAACATAGCAGGAGACTTTTGAATTACAGACTAAAATTTTAGGCAATTAAATAATTTTTTATGGATCTCCTTCTCTTCCCAAAGCCCTGATCTAGTACGCAACAACAGTATGCTGAAAAGTTTATGCATTTGAGCAGAAAAACTTTAAATGGAACTAATTAACTAGGCATAAATTTAGATACATATTTAAGTTCTTGGATGAATCAGGCACAACATTTTTGGTTTCTAAATCCAAATAAATGGGGAAGAAGCCAGCAGAAAGTAAACACATATACCAGTTTATCCCAGATAACAAGTTTTGATGCTTAAATGGCTCAGAACTTTAATATCATTGTGAAAGGCTGTCAAACATCAGATTCAGAAACATATTTTCCCTTGAAATACATAATGCTGCTGCTGCAGTGTACCCAGTGGAATCAGATTCCCACTTCCATGGGTAATGAGCTATATTGTATTAACAGTAAACCACTTGTAATACAAATAAGAACAGATAAAACACCAACTTCCACATGGAACTCCAGAAGTTCAGTTTCAGGAGCAGCAGCATTGGAGTTCTGGCGCTGCCCTGCTCGGTGTGCCTGGCTGAGCTGCAGTGCACGAAACACCCCTGGATGTGCCAGGGCTCAGCAGGGCTGTGCTGCCACGGGCAGGGCACACGGCCACAACTCAGCAGGTTTCTCCTCTTCCCGAGCCCTGCATTGCTCTTCTCCTGCACAACTCATCATTAGGAAAGGGGAATTTTGCCTGACTCCTGGAAGTGTACTCAAGTGTTCAGATGGGCTAGAAAGCAGAAGTAGTATTGTTGTTATTACAGTAAAGTTTAAAAGTGGTTTATTGACCATTGACTGGCAACAAGTTTCCTCAATGGCTTTAGCCTTTCAACACTGCAGGTGAATTATTTTCCATGGAAAGCTAGCAGTGTACCTCAGGGAGCTGACAAGAGCTGTATCCCAGCTGCATCCCTGTGTGACTCCCACCTCCCGCAGCATTTTCCATTTGCACTCCTTCTCCGCGGTGTGATCGTGTCACAGACCTGGCACTGAACCCTGCTCAAACACAGGTTCTATTTTCAGCTCTGCCACTGCTCTGACAGGGGCCTTGGACAAATCATCTCTCTGTGTGCTGCAACCTTCCCAAAGATGAGATAAGGATAATAATTCTGATTTATATCACACGTGGATTCTCAACAATAGAGTTCAAAATACTTTACTGTTCTATATCAAGCACTGAAATAGTGCTGTGGGCTCCAAAACAATCTCTCCTTCCCTCCTTTCTTCTACTTTCTGCTCCACACAAAAATCCAAACAAGTAGGTCCTCAGTTGATAAGTTTTATAGGTTTTAATATTTCATAACATGTAACTTATAGAATATGAAAATGTTAACGTTTACTTTATAGGGAGGGCAAATAATAGTATAAAACAGCTGGGAGATGATCTGTAAAGTAAAACATAGTGAAAAAGGAAGGAGAAAGAGCCAGTTCCAGGAGGGATCATGAGTTAAATCTAATTGTTCTTGAGGATACATTTCTGCAAATCTAATCAAATGCGGTACTGCAAGATAAACTGTGTTACGAGCTTGGTAAGCCAAGTGAAAGGTTATCAGGAGCAAACTAAACCTGCTTTAATGCCTAAGACAAGGCTGTTAGCCCTCTTTGGACACTTGTGAAATGAATTCTCATGGTTTCATGTTTAAATTTCCATTAAATTAAAAATTAGAAGCTACTTAGGAACTTTGAATAAATGCTTCTGCATTTTTACCAGTGACCAGGATCCAAGGCACATACAAATTCCACAGCTGCAGGCAATCAAGGCACTACGATGCCAGCAGCAAACTTGTCTTCTTGCACATGTAAATCCATATAATGACACTGAGTCACCAAATGTACCCACAGATTTGAGCAGTCACACTAATCAAGATATGCTGATAAAAAAAAGACTGAATCTTTATTCAGGAGAATTTGTATATGAGCAGTCGTAGAGTCGCAAAACTCCAGGGTGCAGGCTCAGAGGGAGGGCACTCTCCTCCTCTTGGAGCCACAAGTCCAACAGCTGCTCTAGAGATGGAGCTTCCCATAAACCCATCGCTGGAAAGCAAGTACAGGTTTCTACATGGGCTGTGTTAGCTTGGGAGTGTAACAATTGAATTCCTGCTGCTAAAGTTTTCAGTTAGCAAGTGGAATCACAGAATCCTGGAATCCCAGAATGGTTTGGGTTGGAGGTGACCTCAAAGCTCATTCTGTTCCATGGACAGGGCCACCTTTCCCTAGACCAGGTTGCTCCAAGCCCTGTCCACAGTAGTGACTGAACAACAAACAGCTTATCTGAGAGTGCAGACATTAAACCAATAGTCTGCTCAATTAGAAGCCTGAATAACAGGCTAATCAAGATGATAAACAAATTCATATAAATAGATCATCTAGTCACTCACAAGAGGTGCAAGTACACCAATGTATCTGAAGTATTCAAAGAACAATGACTTAGCAATTACCTGTTCTCAGGGACAACATTCCTAAAGCTCACCTGCATTGAAAATATTTTAAGTTAGTCTTTATTCCTTGAATTCAGCTGCATGATGTGCTGTGATTTTGAGCAGCTGCAGGTGCTAGGAAAAATATTCACTTTAAATATTTTATTTATCTGGAATGAAACAACCTAAAAAATTAATAACAGACTTAGCACAGCCCTATCTGTTCACGCAGATGGAATGAGAGACATTTATAATGATAAGAGAACTCCTGAAGCACAACTGAACACTCAGTACTTGAGACTTGGTGTCTAAGAACTTTATGGTCAGATTCCAGCAGCAAAACAAACTGGCTCACACCAAGATTCACCATTTAACCTGAGAGAGAGATGATGCAGAATTTAAGACAACTTCCAATTTTTCAGTTAGATTACTCACAGGAAACTTCCTCTCCCTCCGTGCTGTCTTCTCCCAGAGCTTTATTCCACACATGCAGGCTCTCATAAAACTGGGAAATGAAGACATTATTTCCTTTGCCAGTCTCATTGTGTTATGCAAACCTACTGACGTAGTGAAAGTTGTCTTCTACTTCTCCATATCTCGTTTTCATGCATTGACCAACACCTTCAGTGCTGTGCTTCTGGGGCTTCTTCTCAACAGCTGTGAATTTGTTTTACTTTCAGAGATTTTTGCCTTCTTATGAACTTTTACCTGAATTAGAGTTCTCTACAAACTCGCTTTAGGACACTCTTTGTTTCCTCTCTCATCAAAGGTTAGTTCCAACTATTTCTAGATTTTGGCTTGTTAGTCTTAACTGGAACTATTCCAATCCTTCACAAGCCTAAAAGTCTTCATACAGTGAGCCTAAGAGGCAAAAAGCTTTGCTTTCTCTTGCAGAATTTAATTTGGAAAAATGTGAATTGTACAACTAGATATTCATGTTTTATAGAATCATAGAACCAGAGAAGAGTTTGGGTTGGAAAGGACCTTTAAAGGTCATCTAATCAAAATCCCTGCCATATAACATATAATAATATAATACAATATAATGGCTTGTATCACGTAATGGCTTGCCAAATCACATGAAGAAACATTTTTGTGAGTGCTCTACTGATTCAAAAATCTCAAAGTTGACACTACTAATTTTGAAAGTGGCAGTAGTGAAAGTTCTGTGGAAACACAGCAGGTGACACGTGTGACACATGGAGTCAAGGTACTTCCTATGGGGTCACCAATTGCCTGGAACAGGGGGTGATGCTGGTGGACACTGGGATCATCACAAAGCTCGTCACAGTAGGACACAGTTGCCTGATTCCAAGCTCACAGGATTCCAAGGATGTTTCATTTAGACAAGTAACATTAATTGCTTGCTTTCTGCTGCTGACTCCCCTTTCTAAAACCACGACTGCCTCAAGGCCTGGTTTTACTGCTGACATTGTTTCATTAGAAGAAAGGCTTCACCTTGAAGATTATTTGGCAAGAAGAATGGGAAAATAAATATTTAAGGTCCTATTCAACAGTGGGTTCTATATATAAAGTGGTTTATTTTGTTGCTGAAACCAAAGAGATTTTATTCACGATAGCAATCACTAATCATAACAGCAGGATGCTATTTGAAGATAAGCCCACATGCAAAAGCCAGAATGAGCTGTGACACATTTACAATAGCATTCACAAAAGCCATTCTGCTCTGTAATTCTGCCTGCTTTGTTGTAGAGCACATTCAATGACTTTTAAAATGACATTTGACAGATTTCATGAAAATATGTGTTCATCCCACTACACAGTCCAGCTCTACCAAAATAGCTGCACTTACACCTCCTGAGCAAATCAACCATAGCACAGGGAAAGCTTCCTTTGGCAAAATGTTCAACTCCTTTATTGGGGCCTGAATGACAAGGTGTAGTCGTTGAATAAGGCTGCAGAGATATTTGAATAAGTCTGAAGGACGTGAAGCCATCATTGTTGGGCTGTAAGAGTGTTATTACCTAAATTAAGTGCTATTTGCCAGAAAGCCCTGAATTTACAGGGTTGGGAAGCAGGTGCTCCTATATCATTAGATCAGCTCACCTGCTAAGGCAGAGGGAAGAGTGCTGCTGGCAGGTGCATTAGGAGCAATGCCCAGGGGATGTGTGTTTGTGTACACAAAGATGCTGAGTTCAGGCAGGAGGGCAGACACAGGTATAACAGATACAAAAATCCTGCACGGTTTGGAAGGAAAATAGCTCACTCTAAGGGTTTCCTGAAATAACAGACCGGGGTAGGCACTGATCTCTGCTCTCTGACCAGAGACAGGACCTGAGGGAATGGCTGGAGCTGTGCCAGGGCAGGGTCAGTTTGGGTATCAGGGAAAGGTTCTTCCCCCAGAGGCTGCTGGGCACTGCCCAGGCTCCCCAGGGAATGGTCCCGGCCCCGAGGCTGCCAGAGCTCCAGGAGCGTTTGGACAGCGCTGCCAGGGATGCCCAGGGTGGGGTTGTTGGGGTGTCTGTGCAGGGCCAGGAGCTGGAATGGAAAAGCCTTGTGGATCCCTTCCCACTCAGGATATTCTGGGATTCTGTGAATATAATTTTTATCTACGTCGTGTATCTAAAGCTCACCAATACAAAACATTCCACAGTTAAACTCAGAACTGTGGCTTAGTGTAATTTCCCAATGCACAAACACGCTGCCTTTCCCTGCCCTCCTCCATTTAGGAGGGAAACTTCACTGTCCAGCGCTTTCTACACCACCTACCTCTGTGATTCACTGCCAGCACAGGATTCCCCTCGGGAAATACTCCTTTGAAAACACCTGATGTATTTCCACCCTACTTTTACTGTGTTTCATGGAACAATATTTTCTCTTATGTCAATCCTACTACTTGATAAGTCACTGCATTGAAGGTATATTTGCACCTGTACCCAGCTCTCCCGACCCTGCAGGCTGGGTAAGTCACCTGGGTCAAGGACACAAAGCACTTCAGACCTTTCCTAAACAGCAGCTGAAAAAGTCAGGATAAAAGGGGAGAATATTATGAAGCAGAGGGAGTGATTTATGCCATCACTGCTGAGAATATGAAGCTGTGATTTGCTAAGTCAGATCATGGAGTGAGCACTAACAAGGTTCTGTGGCCTTACAACTCAGCACTGCTTTTTAACTTACTCATAATTCTGACATTTTGCACTGTCACTGTAACCCTAAATCTAAAAATCAGACAGAAGTGTGACCTGGGCTTTTAGAAGCACATTCAGTAAAGCTGGAACTAAAATGAAATTGCCTTATCATGTTTTATTCCTAAACTACATTCTGCTATCCCAGCACCCCCAAGACAGCGCTGAGCCAATTGTTAAAAAGTTAATGAAATAATTTGAGACTAATAGCAACTGCTATCTACTTCTTCAATTATCTCAATTCATCGATCCCTTCCTGCTGAGGGAGGTGAAATCTCATACCAGAGATGCAAAAGAATCACACAAAAGTCACATTTTTTGCAGTAGGGAAGGAATATGGAAACTACAGCAATGGTGATGATAATCTATGTAACACAGAATCTTAGAGCCCCAGTGTCAGTGATGGTCTATGAAAGCAGCATGCCCAGAAATAAGTAGTCAGGCACCAAAAAATCCCAGTAACACCAACAAAACCCCCACAAAACACTCCAGCTGACCTTTAAACATGTTCAGTAGACCAATATTTCTACAGCACTATCAAAATAATCCTTCAGTTCAGCTGCTTATTTGGAATCCACTTCTGGCATTCCAAGGAGGATGTTTAGCCTTCAATGTTTGGGTACTTGCTGAAAATACTTCTTTGTTTGTCAATTTTATTAATTTTCCTCCCATGCAAAAACCAGCTGGCAGAGAGAATGCACCAGCTGGGGTCAGATGCTCAGGACAACAGAGATCTTTTTTCTTCACAAGAGATACTTAATGACGCTAGAATCAAAGGCTATTTATTTCTATTGGCCAGTCTTAACCCAGCATGAAACAAAATATTAATCTAACAAATGAACAAACCCCCAAATATCCACCAGGACATGGCCACAGCTTCAGATCCAAAGAGGACTAGTGAGGTGTGAGGAAAGAAAGTTTGGAAAGATAAACATGCATAGGAACAATTACAAAGTACTGAGGCCGAATTAGCTTTATTGGCTGTGTTTGTGACCAAACTGTGTGTGGCAGGAGAGTTCAGGAGCTGGTAAAGGCTGGATCATAACACTGAAACTCCAGGCTTAATATTCTTCTCATGAGAGGTTTGACCCAGCTTCCACTAAAGGCAGGCTAATTGGCTTTTATAGAAAAAGATAATTGAAAACAGTCTTTTGCTTTATTGTTACCAAAAAAAAAAAAAACAATACCAAGAGAAAAGCACTTCTAGTGAGTTAGTATTTCAAATAAGCTTAGCCTGTTCCATGGCCTGGTGCCTTATTAGCAACATTTTGGGAGACAGAGTTTCTTTGTTATCTTAATACATTTTGAAAAATAACTCTTTTGGTGCCTCTTCTATTTATGACTCACTCATAATAACACAAGTGACTCATGCTGTCAAATTACAAGCTATTGCTTTAGAAAATTATTTTTTCCCCTTCCTTTTGGGTAAAATATGACAATTTTCACTATTTTGTTACTAAGGGGAGCTTCGTACTACTTAAGAGATTCTCAGAACTTTATTTTCTAAGTAAACCATATGCCACAAAAGACAAAAGCATCTCCCACCTCTTGTCTCTCTCACACATGAATACATGTGAAATAGAACAATTGTTTAAAACTAGTTCCAGAACTTCCGAGCTTGTTGATCAGTAAATTGAATTTCAGTCACCAGATTTTATAAAAAAGCAATACTGCTTTTGTTTGATTTAAAGATGGTCACCGTATGCCATTAGCACATGCTGGCCTAAAATTATTTGCTAGGGATACCCTTGGCACAGGCAGCCTCAAGTTCTCCACTGCAGGGATTTCTGCTCTGACACTCTGGTGAGGTTATGTGGTGCTTTCCCATCCAAAGCGTGAGAGGACGTCCCGAGGTGGGAATTAGCTTGCACAGCTGGGAAGGGAATATTTCCTGGGTCAGAGATCACTGTGAAGCTGCTTGTTCCCTGAGAGCTTAGACAGTCCCTCCAGCCACCTTCTTTACACACACACACACACACACACTGACTCAGTCTAGCCCTCGTTTTTTTCCCAGGATGAAACCAGAACCTTCCACACAGAAAAACATCTAATTCCTGTACTCCTGTCCATTCTGTAGTGCCTCCCCATTCTGCCACTGCAGCTCTGCCCAGTGATTGCAGTAGTCCTGAAGGGCCAGGCCTTGAAAGCCCAGCTGACTCACTTTGTGTGAAGAAGCTGTTGCAGCCTGATGATTTCCTCTAATTACTCTCCCAGATGAGGC
The DNA here is from genome assembly GCF_017639235.1 of Corvus kubaryi. Lineage (NCBI taxonomy): Eukaryota > Metazoa > Chordata > Aves > Passeriformes > Corvidae > Corvus > Corvus kubaryi. Next base: position 1,230,279 of record NW_024581089.1, on the reverse strand, counting down.
CCAGTATTGTCTGGCTTTTATTGTCCAACTGCATCATCAGTGGAGCATCCTTTTATTAAACACTGTTTCCCCCTGCCCGTGTCCCTTTGCCTCCTTCCCTCCTCCCTAGCAGGTCACTGGAGGACATCCTTGTTAATTATTTGCTGTTAGGACTGGTCAAATTTGCAAGAGAAAGCCTCTCTGGAAGCTCTTTCTTATCCATCCTTGTCCTTGTCTGTAAGATCCATGATGGTAAGATCCAGAGGATGCCTACACATGGACTCCCTAATACTGGGAAAGAGCATTTGTAACTAAGGTTGGTATTTCCTGTTCCTAGATTCTGCCTCTGTCCATATTTCTTACAAATACCATTCCCTAGGGAAGGCACATTTCTTCTGAGGGCAGAAAAAACACTGGTCAGTGTCGCCTTTATTCTCTGATCTTCAGCAATGCAGATAGAGCCATCCTGCTCCTTCCTGGGTACAGGGGAATAATGGGCTCTAGCAGGACCCTTTGCCCGTGTGTTTTAGGCACTGGCAGTTGACCCTACACTGCCTTCCAGACATGGATCAGGGGCTTTAGAAAGCAAATGCACTGCTGCTTGGCCCAAGCATCTTCCATGCTGGGATATTCCTTTGGAAGTGGTGCAGTTCAGGGATGAATCACTGAGCTCTAGGTCCAGGCCACACGCTGCTTTTTCTCACATGGACTCTCTGCCAAAAGCAACATTCAGAGAACTGTTCTTCCTGCCAGACCCACCATAATCCAGGTTTCAAAGCCTTTTCCTCTTTAATCCCATCAAACTTATTCCTTCTGGCCTATTCTTATGTTCATAGAGAATAAATGTCTTAATTTGATTGTTCATTACATTTCTTCTCAGTGTGTTTTAATGCTTTTAGCTTCTCTTTTTCTCCCATTCTTAGGTCAAAAATCAGCCTTGATGGAAACAGAAATAACTCGGAACTCCCAGGCCTTTCTTTGGGATGATAAGATATTTGGTGTACAGGGAGCAGCCACTTACTTGAGGCTTGCCATGAAAAGACAACCAGAAGTAAACCAGCCTCTCTCTCATTTGATATCAAAGTTTGTTATCAAAGGGTTCTTAATAGTTTCATACAGATACCTTGCAACTGCTGCACCCACTACAACATCTGCATTGGTGCAGTCTATATGTAGAAATAAAACTATGTCACGTTAACATGCTTGAGGACTTTTTCCCTGTCTGCACTGGAAAATGGCTGTCAGGAATAAGATCAACTCCTGCAAGTGGCAGAGGTGTGACACAAAAGGTGAATGTTTGTCACTACAGCTTCACATGGCCTCATATTTGCTCTGTAAGAAACCAATCCCTTATGGGAAATGGAATTAAAAAACAAACAAAAGGTCACAAAAGAGACCCTGACATACCCATAAGCACAACAGCTTGAAATGAATTTATTTATGCTAAATGCAAAAGTAAGGCCTGGGAGAAAGCTTTGAACTGAGCAGAATGGGAACAGCACTTTAAAACATAACATGGCAAGTAAGAAGTGAGAACTGGGAAAAAATGAATGACTGGGTGAATTAAAAACATGTACACAACGTCTGCTCCGTGGAAAACAGCAACTGCGGCTCCCAATCTGTTTAGTGATTATGGCAAAGCAGAGCCCAGCACTGAAAGGGAGGCAGTGCACAGAGCAGAGCAACTCGAGGCTGTGCTGAGGGGTGAAGAAGGAATAAATTGCAGGGAATAGTTCATTAATACACAAAGCTTTGGAGCAGGCCACCTGCAGAGGTGAACATAGCACCTGGGCACGTAGCGTGCCTGTTAACCAAACGCTGTCTCCAGAGCTTCTCCAAGGAGAGTTCCTACATCAGGGAGCGTTGCTGCCATTGCCGGGACACTGAGACACAGCCTAACTCAGCTGCAGGCAACACAAACCACAGCTGTGCCTGTAACGGGGGAACTGCAATGGGGGACACTCGTTACTGATCACAGCTGAGCCTTTCAAATGGCTCCTCATTCCCGTTTGCCACACTCCGGGTGTGAGAGATTGAAAAAAACCCGAATGTTCACAGGAAGACACTTTTGGGTTTCTCCGTTCTGTACTAGGACATTTTAATGAGAAATGAGAAGCCAGAAGGAGGTGGGGGAAGGCTCTGTACAGCCCGCACTGCTCGGCCCTGGCGGCCGCCTCCCCTCAGCGGCTCTGAGGGCGCTGCCCGAACACGGGCGATTTACAGCACGCAACAGTTCCATGGCAGAGCACAGAGCCGTGCAGGAGCACATCAGAGATAAAGCCCGGACTGCGTTAGAAACTGCAGCGGTGACTGCTCCGTGAGCTGAGGCGAAGCAGCGCAGCTCTGAGGGACAGCTCAGCCCCCGCCCTCTGCAGCAGCAGCGGCCGTGCCGAGCCGGCGCCTCAGTGCCAGGGTTCGCTTCCAATTCCCGAGGGAAAAGCTTCTGGCGAGGGCGTTCCCTGCCCAAGTGCTGCAACTCCGGAGGGGAAGCCTCTGCCCTGAGCCGATCCCGCAGTGCCCAACACGGGCACTTCCAGGAACACGGGATGTGCCGCCGAGCCCGCCGGCCCGGGTGCTCAGGGACAGCAAACCCGGGCTGCCCTCAGGCCATCGGCTCGGGGATTTCACTACTCGCTGCTTGGGTTTGCTTGTTTTATTTTTTGAAACAAGAACCTCTCGGGCCTGTACCAGCACGTGATGAACCTGCTGTTGCTGGCACACACCAGATCCTGCTCCTGCTAAGGAGCCAAAGCGCCTGCTGGATGGGAAGGGACTGGGGTTTGGGTCTGAGCTGGCACTGTTTGGTTACCTGAGAAACTCAGAAAGACATTTCAACTCGCATAAGACCTGGACCTTGGAATAGACACAGTCCTGGCAGCTCTTCTCCCTCTCAGGGGAGCAAACACTCAGGAACAAGCAGTAAGTGAACAGGGGGAAAATTCAGCAGTAAATGCAAAATCTCCAAATCTCACTTTATTCTATTAAAAGAAAATAAAAATATTTACACTGGTAGCAACTTGCTCAGAAAAGTTTATATCCCCAAAGTCCCCCGGCTCCAGGAATGACCCCACAGATCAGACGAGCTCAAGGCAAAGCCTGGTTGTTGCTTGCAGGAGGTTGGCTCTTGAGTCACACCAGCTCCTTCATGCTTTTTTTTTTTCCTTGCCAGGAGACTGCAACTACTTGCCTAAAGAAATGAAATAAACAGCGAGCATTTGCCAAAGTACTCCCACCACTTGGAGCAGTTTGTTTTTCAGAACATTCAGTGCCAGACTGCTGAATGGGAAAGAGAAGCAACAGGAGAGTAAAGTCTCTCCTTCAAGCATTTCTGAAGTGCTTATCACAGTAGCACTGAGATATTCATAGCCCTTTGGTTTCTTGCTGAATGGAAGTGGAAAGCAATCACATCTGTCCTTTAAAACCCAAATGAACAAAATGGGAAGTTTGAACAAACCTGGATAATTAAGAGCTGCTTCTACAGCCATCACTGATTTCAGCAGGAATTGAAGATACTTAGTGAAAACTGGGAGAAATCCCTGACAACAAATACTAGTTGAAAAACTGTCAAAATAATTAAAAACATTACATTGTCAACAAAAGTGAAAATTAAGATTGGAAAATCATGATTGCAAACAGTGAGGGGCTGTAGGAAGTGAAGTTCAAATAAAAGCCCAGTGCTAAATTCTGAACAGCCAAACCACAAGAAAATTCATCAACAGCAAAATAATCTTAAAAAGCTTTATTAAATAATACAGATTCAAATAATACAGTCCAGTGCTAGATTCTGAATAGCCAAACCACAAGAAAATTCATCAATGGCAAAATAAAGGAATCTTAAAAAGCTTTAATACAGATTCAAATGATTATCTACATCCAAACTGACCATTTTAAATAGCACTAGCACTTAAGGCACAGTTTCTCCAAAACTAGGCAGGAAGTTCAACAAGACTCAATACAATTACATGTAACAATCCTTTTTTTGTAACACTGTGTGAAACCAAAACTCTATGCCATGCACTGGGTCTGCATTCCATTCATCTATTTGCCTGCATAGTTCTGCACACAAAGTATTTTGCATGAAGTATTTTGTTATTTCACTTTCCTTATGGTCCTTAGGAGAGTTCAGACAGCCAGAATAGAATTCACAGTTAAAACTGGGATCCTTGTTATATGTAAACAAAAGCCTTATCAGATAGCTGCAAAACCCTGCATACAAATAAAAGTGACTGGGATGCGATTGTATCCTCACAATAAAGGATTCCTACCAGAAGAAAGGTCCACTTAGAAGGCACATGCTTTCACATTACCAGTTCAAAAAAGTGCTTACAGTACCAAGGAATACTGCAGTTGTACCCAAAGGAAGCCACACTAAGTTTTGGGTTTCTTTTTTTTTTTTATTATTGTTGTTGTAAAAAACCTCCAGATTATTCACAGTTGTTCCAGCATTCCTCATGCTAAACCAGCATATTGTGCTGATGAATCCCAGTGTAAGGCTAAACATAAGAACACTTATCAGTGCAATACATTCCTGAGATTTTGGAACGCAAAACAAAAACTAGTTCTTTGAAATATACAATCCTTCAAATTTTTGGCTCATATTTCACCTGTTTTTCTAATTTCCCTTTTACAAAAAGTTCATTAAAAAGAAATTTAAGTTTTACAAAAAGTAAATTAAAAAACTGTTATCACTCTAACTTAGATATAACTTCTAGTTGCTTGAAGAGTGCAAGAAAGCCAAATTAGCATAAACATTGCTTTTTGTGCAGGCAGCAAAAAACAAGAGATAAAACAAGGTTCTGAGAACTGAAGCGCTGACATAAAAAAATAAATTCAAAGAGCCCTAAATATTAAAAAAAATAAATAAATTAAGGACCTAGTTATATTCCAGAGCAAACGTGAATTACATCACAACTGCTGAAGTTGTTGAATTTACTAAGGCACTGAGTTGTTTCATTTTTATTTGCCAGCATGAGCAGTCCCTGCTGCCTCTACCGAGAGGCATAACCCGTGCTCCAGAGCGTGGCTGAGGGGCTCGTCTGCCTGCTCGAGGACTGGGAGCTGAAGGAATGTGCAGGTGACACAATGGAACCTGAAACGTGGGAAGGAGAAAACAACAGTCAGACTCGGGAATGGTGGGAGAAGGAAGAAACAAACGAGTAACTGCTGTTGATACCTGCAGAACACTGGCAGTGAATCTAATGACCCATTCAAAGTGAAGTCATCCCTTTAGCTTATTGCCTCTTGAAAAGGTATCTTACAGGTTTGTAGGTCTTCCTGTTCAGGACTGTTTAATACATTTCCCCTCAGCAAGTGACATGCACCTGGATTTGCCTTATTTTATCTGAAGCATCAGGCACGTGTTTACAACCAGGCCTGCAGCTCACCGTAACTTAAACACATCCGTAAGAATGTGAATTATTTTTCATTGCCAGTCTTGATTATAGACCCTCCTACATTCAATTCCAGTGCAATGGCCACATTAATCAATTAATTAGCTTCTAACTCAGTGACAACTGCTTACTGTTAGGGGTGTGCTGAAGACTTGTCCTTGAGTGAATTACTGGCTGATTGTGCTGTCCATTCGGCGAGAAAAATGCATGGTAGGCTGCAAGACAGTTGAACACCAAACCAAAATCATTTCACATGGCAATTGCTCCCTTTTAACTTAGAGCTAACACATTGTAAGAAGCTATGGAAAAAAAATACTTGCACAATCTTTCCTTCTCTTACCTATGATCATAACAGCTGTCCCTGCTAAGAGTGCAAAAAGTGTGAAGATCATCACCTGGTAAGACTCAACAAACTGCTGGAAGAGAGTGGCTTCATCTGCAGAATTGATTAAGAGAAGGCAATATTGAGTTAAAAAAGCAATCTGATTCAAGAGTTAACAGTTCTTAAACTGAAATAACCAAAACCAAGTTTAATTTATAGCAAATAAGTGTAATCAACTTAGGTAACACAACTTTGATTCTAGGGACTATTTCCAGTGCAATCTTCAAAATTTTCCAGTAACAGCTTAAAATGTCGATTGAGGTTGTGGCTGTTCATCCCTGGAAGTCTTCAAGGCCAGGCTGGATGGGGCTTGGAGCAAACTGGTCTAGTCAAATGTCCCTGCCCATGGTTTAAGAGATGAGCTTCAAGGTTCCTTCAGCCTAGACCCTTCTGGAATTCTGTGATTCTATTTACAATGACTTAAGTGAGTTCTTTACTTTCTCAGCCCCAAAATGCTAACCTGTTTTCAAAATAGCATGGCATGCTTGGGAGTAAACAACAAGAAAAATTCCTTTCAGACACTACAGCACTGGTATAGTTATGCCAACTTGGAGTATTCTAGGCTGACCCCAAGAAAAATATGTTCAACTTCAGTCACAATGAGTAAATGTATTCCAGGCTTCTGGCCAGAGAGAGCTGCTCACATGTCACTGGTAATGTCAGCTACCACACTGAAGTTTATAACCTCGTGAACACCAGTAGAAGCTAAAGGTTTCTTCTGGCATATGGAGTGCAGAGATAAACTTACATCTCATTGGTGCAGTGGTTCTGTCACTCAGGTAGATCACTGTCACTGGGATAGAGATGGACTGGTCCGTCATGGGACTGGAGACAGTCAGAGTGGTGGACAGGGAGCCCTGGCTGGGAACTCTGGGATCAGCCAGGCTCACAGTGTACACCACATAACTGGGCAGCCCATGGGACTTCTCCTTCTCCAACACCTTCACTGCTGGAGACTCGCACTTCACCTGCAGAGGGAACAGCCAGCCTGAACCAGACTGCTTGGGACAGCCCAGCACATCTCCACCTTCCACGCCAGGTGCCAGCAGTGGGTGATTTCACAGAAACACCAAGCAATTCACCCCTCAAGAGGAGTCAGGTGTACCTTTACAGTGCCACCTGCAGCATTTCCCCCTGGTTATTGCCAAGGGTGAATAACCCTCTTACCTGCCCTTTCCATAGGTCTGGGCTAACCCCACACAGCCAAAATCCAAGGGCCCTTACTGAGCTGTGTGAACCATGGGCAGTCACTCACACACATATTTGGGCAAGAACCTCCCCCTGCCACAGGGGTCAGGTGGGTTTCTGCTTCCTGACCCATGAGCTGGTTCATACATGCCAGGCTGCACACCCAGGTGAGCCTGACACACCTGTACTACCCCAAAACCCCAGGGCCAGGCTGGACAGGCCCCTGAGCAACCTGACCCAGTGAGTGAGTGGCGTCCCTGCCCATGGCAGCACATTGGGACAGGATGAGCTTTAGGGTCCCTTCCAACCCAAACCATTCTGTGAAAAGTGGACACTGAGGAAGAACACATTCCAAGATGAGTATTTCCAAATCATCTCAGGAACAAATCTTGACATGGTAAAGACGGCAGGGAGTGCCTTGCATTAGAAAGCTGCATGTGACAGTTCAAAATGCTTCCAGCTGTGCTGAGACACTTTCTGGCAACGCACTCACCTCCAGGCTATCCAGGATTTCACTGGCACCAAAGATTTTCAGGACGGAGCTCACGTCCTGGTTGCTCAGCAGCATCTCAGCCTGGTCAGCATAGAACCAGCGACTGAAGGGCACCTCTGTGCCCAGCTGCTCCCCGGGCACGGCGCTGCCCCGCACCGAGGCCGTGACCCTCAGCATGGCTTTGCTCCTGCTCAGGTGCTTCAGCTGCTTGTCAGTGAGGTTGTGCATCCTGATGGAGCACGTGTAGTGTCCTGCAGGAACAAGACAGCTTGGGCTATTAATTGCTTACCTTTAAGGGTTCTTTTCCATGCACAGCGAGATCTCTGGGACATCTTTAGAGAAAAGCTAAAAAAGTGGTAAAACTCAAGCAGCAGCATGATGAGGAGTGTGTAGATGGTGGATGACTGGGACAGTGAGTCTACTGGCAAACATCACAATCCCAGCACCACAACTACAGAATTATTCCTTGTCCCAAACTGAACATCATGGAAAAAACACTAAGCTGGTAACTTCCAGTCACATTTTATTTTAATATGCCAGTGACACTCAGTTCCACTTTGAACATAACATTTATGCTAATATTGAAAGGCTTTACTGAAAACAAGACTGAACATCCTATTTCATATTCTTTTCAACTAGTGTTAAAATTTTAGCTAGCTACCATCACCATCATCAAGTCTGTGAAGATGGTAGTTTATTTATAAAAGCTCCTTTAAAAGTTATATATTCACCATGTTTCTAGTCTCATATGGGACCAATTAATCTGTTATTAGCAGCAGAGGTAGTAAAAACTTCCCTGAGAATAGAAGATAAAAAGCATCAGTAACAAGGAGAACTTGCCAGGTGCATGTTTTCCCCTTATTTTCTTCCCCTAAGTAACAGACACACATGCAGGATAGGATAGGGTTTACACAATGAGTGCAAGGTTGAATCTAACAGATAATTAATGTTCTTTACGTACAACCCGTGGTGGTTTGGCTCTGTTCTAAACCACATTATACTTTTGAAGCATTAACACATTCTGTAGACTTGCACAATTTTATTTCCACCTCCACAGTATGTGGCAATTTCCCCCCCTTTTAAGACCCCATTCATGATGTTTTGGGGGTACATCCCACTTTTGGAATATTTGTCACCTGAGTGCTCCTTTGTTACTTTGACTTACTACAAAAACTCTGAAAAACATGAAATGGGCTGCGACTGACTTCTGGCTTTCTCTGAAAACCAACACAAGTTTTTGTCACAGGCAGAAAACCCTACTGAAACAAGAAGTGCCCATGTGAACAACTCACTGAGGCCTGAGGTCCTACACAGGCTCAGAGGCTTCAGAAGGAAGAAGAGGTTTAGATTAGATGTTAAGAAGAAATTCCTCCCTGTGAGGGTGGGCAGGCCCTGGCACAGGGTGCCCAGAGAAGCTGTGGCTGCCCCTGGATCCCTGCAAGTGTCCAAGGCCAGGGGCTTGGAGCAGCCTGGGATAGTGGAAGGTGTCCCTGCTGACTGGGCTTGAAGGTCCCTCCAAGCCAACCCATGATGCTTGTGTTTGTCTGCAGTGTGGCATCTTGTCACATCTTACCTGAAACTGCATCAAATCCAGGTTCTGCCACAAAAATATCCTGTGCTGGGAAGTCAAAGACATCGCTGTTGAAATCGAGATGGCAACTGATAATGGACTGGGGTTGTAACTCAGCAATGGCTTCGGTCTGAGCAGGAGAACACTCCCCTAGGGGGAAGGAAAAAACCAATCTCTAATTAATTACAGAACAAAATTGTAACTAATTAATTTTAATTAATTAAAAGCAAAATCATGGCTTGTACTATTGGGTTATTCTACCCCCTTCTGCAATAGTTTCACAAGGTTATGAAGATCTTAAATAATTGGAAATCACAGACAGCTGTCCTTGCTCAGGTCTAATCCCAAAGAGACAGCAATGAAAATTTTATATGTTGTGGGGTTTTCTTGACAGGAATAATTTATTTACAGGAAAGAATAAGCTGGAGAGAATTTTCAGCTCGGATGTCTCTTGAATAACTTATATGATGCTGGAAGCCTTGATTTAGATTTTAGTATCTGGCAAGATGATTTTCTGGTAGGCTAATAATTTACTTATGGCAAAATAAAATACTATTGGAACAAGTGCTAATTGTTAAGCTAGAAGCTAAAATGATCTATAATCACACAAAATACAGCTTATTAAATAGAGGACACATTATGATGGTTCATCTTTGTATTGATTCTAATCACTGATAAGTTCTGTGAAAGATTTAAGGATGGTAACTAAGTAAGAAAATGTAACAACTCCAAGAAGGCATTTGCAATTAAACATATAAGCAATTAGCTGACTGCCCATTAACTGTTATTTATATGATCAAAAATGGTACTTCTATTGAAATCTACTGATCTTATTGGTTGTAAAGTATTAATAGTGCCTCAGAACACCTTCCAAATTCTGTCCCATGGCTTCTAGAGCTCCTGGGACTCTGCAAAGCCACTTGAGGTTCCTGGGGATCTTGTTACCCCAGTTTCACAAACCTTTAAACAACAAAAACCCCATAACACAAACCAAAGCCACCTATCATGAATCCATAAACACACAATAAACCATAAGCATAAATATTTGTTATCATACCTTTCAAATTTTTATTTGTTTCCCCAATTGAAACTATGACTTTGGAGGCTGCCACTCCCTGCAAGCTTGTTTGCATGCCACTGGCATGCATTGCTGTGGTCCTCTGAGGTGCACTAATCATGATCTGAAAAAAAGGATGAAGCACACTGTTACCAAAAATTACAGCAAAACCAGACTGGATTGGTTGTGAAAGACTCCACGAGGTCATGTTTTTCTTTGAAATCCCACATTTCTCTAATATTAGAAACTGCCTTTACAAGCAATTTAAGCTAGCAAAAACATTTTGTCTTCCTACCCAACACCCAGAAGTTAATATGCATAAAGCTCTATGTCTAAATTTAATTTTAAAAGAATGTCTAGTGCTTATGCTGGCTGATGCAGTGAATTGTGTCAACAGTACGATTGCATTGCAGATAAACAAAATAATTTAATGGAGTACTTCTGATCAGTGATGCATGGCACAACACTTCAGAAAGTTCTTGCGGGCATCTCAACCTGCAGTGAAGCTTCATTCATAAAAGCAGCCATTATCAAAAATTGGTTAGCACCTGGGAACAACTTAGCCAACAAAGGAATCAAAATGTACAATATAAGAACAGTAAAGGTGAAAAATCAAAACTGTTTTGCTACATTTTCCTCCTGAGCCCAGATGTTTAAAAAAACCCGTGATGTTTTTGGACACATACCAAATACTTTCCAACCACTTGCATTCCTAAAAGAACATTTCTAAGTATTTGTACCAAAAGAAAAATCCCATAGAATACACTTTGGTGAGGGTCCACCCCAAACAAACCAACCTCTGCAGCAACTGAACAGTGCCTCACCTCTCTGTAGGTTTTCAGTAACCCAGGGATCTCATAGTAGACAGTGACCATCCCTGAGTCCCTTGCCAGGGCCACGCCAGTCTTGGAGTCCATGAGAAGAGCACTTGAGGAGGAGCTCCACACGCCCGGCAGGCCTGGAAGACACCATGGGGGCACTGCTCAACACCCTGCTGCCAACTGCAGCATTTCCTGGGCACTCCGGTGCCTGTGAGTGCCACTGCCAGGCTGGGCACACACCTCCCAGTGC
>NW_024581089.1:1175708-1219139 GCF_017639235.1 Corvus kubaryi | reverse complement strand
CCTCCCAGTGCACAGACACCAGAGTGGTGCCTGTGAGTGCCACTGCCCAGGAACCATGCTGGTGTCTGCATGTGCCACTGCCAGGCGGCACAGGGGATGCACAGAAACCACACTCTAGGGGCTCGTGGTGGAAGGCTGGCAGCCCAACACCAAACTGACCTGCAGTTATTCTGACAAAAGCCCATTAATACCAAGAAACACAGTGAGTGAAGGCAGTCCTGACTCTGCAGGAGTCCCACAGAAACAAGCCTTTCCAGCTAATGGAATAGAAATGTCTGAAGTATGCAGTCAGAAATTCAGTACAAGAGACATATTGCAAGGTGCAATTAAAATTAGAGGAGTTGATCAAACCTATTTTTATCATTAACAAGAACAGTGACATTTGGTTCTGAACAAACATGATAAATTATGCATTTAGTTTTGCTGAGAATGAGCCAGAGTCATGCTGCTCTCCCAGGGAATAGCTGCTAACCCACACAGCTGGAGGCTACTCACCTTCCTGGGCTGTCAGCGAGGTCCTCAGGCAGAGGACATCCCCCACCACCACACCTGGGAGCTCAGGGAAAATGGCATGTTGGACAGGCAGTGGGATGTAGTCTGCAGTGCCACTGTGCTCTGCATCCCACACCCTGAGCAGGGTCAGCCCCACGTTCACGGTCCGGACCACAAAGGTGTCGTTGGTGGCTCCCTTGGCGATCTGCACGAAGTCGTCTCTGCACACAAAAAGAAGTGCTGCTGTGTGAAGGCAAGCTTGGTAATGTCATTATCTCTCCAGCAGGAGAGGTGTCACACCCCTTTCAGACAGCTGCCTGCTTGTTTTCAGCAACAGTCATCTAACGAAGTCCAACGAAGTAAGGAAATTTTAAAAATTATTTAGGTGCCACTGAGGCAAATTTCGGTTCTCAGTTCACCACTATGCCAAGGAAATACTGAAGTCATAATTATGCATGAAAACTACTTCTTAATGGTAAGAATTCTAGAGCTTTAGAATGACATAATCTGTCTCTTTTCCCTTGTCTCAAGGGAGTTAGAAAGCCAAGAAATTGGAACACCAATAAGCAACTTCCCAGAGATAACAATGCCATTGGATTGCCAGTTCTGGTATTTACCCAGATTCAGCACTCCCAAACACAGCAACACACGGAGCACCCGGCACGGACTGTCACCAGGCAGGGCCACTGCATGACACTGGCAGCAGCACAGCTGGGTCCCCACAGTGCTGCAGCCCAGGCTGCCAGCAGTGCCTCTCTAGGCCCATAATGAGCCCTGTGCTGGAGCAGCTCTGCAGTGCAAGGCAGGGCACAGTTAGCTCAGGGGTCCGTGGAAGCCACAGAAATTTCTTCACTGAGGTAAGAGAAAATCTTGGATTCAACCCCTTTTTCCTTTTTCATCGTGATCAGTGTGTTGTAAGTGCAAGGTGCTCTGCACAAAACAAGCCGTGTTACAGTAACAGCATCAGTGGTATTTTACTGAAGACCATAGGAGGCTGGTTTACAACACTTCTTCTGTGAGGCAGAGACCAAAAAGCCTTTTGAGGCTTGTTCCTGCTGTGGGAAGGCTGTACAAGCCTATCTGAGGAGACAGCCCCTGATCCAGAACATTCGCCACCTTACATAAGCCCTCAGTGAGTCACTGGAACCCAGCACTGGGAGAGGCAGATGCTGATGGATCAGTTGTTTCTCTGGGCCACTGCTGCGTGCAGGGGGATGATTCAGAGTCACTGAGAGCACAGCACAACTCCTGCAGGCCCCACTGGGATCATGTTTATCTGGGCAGCTTTCCATGGCTAGGGAATATCGATTGCTAACTGGAACTCTTCTTCCTGCTACTGCCTCTGAAGGCCACAGAAACAAACCCCTTGCTTTTCTAATCCCAGCCCAAGCTGTACCTTCACTTGATATCTTTGGAGCAATCTTTGTTCTATGTGTGTTTGGCCTTTTTTTGTTCTCTGTAATTAACCACCCGTGACAGATACCCACCTGTTGGTGGCAAAGTCGAGCACAGCACTATGTGAATGGAAAGTATCTCCAGAGTTGTCATGGAAATGGACTGTAAATGTCAGTGTCACACCCAGCGGCAGAGCCAGCAGTGCCTCTTTGTTCTGGGTGAGCAGAACGGGCCTCATGGAGATCCTGAGGTAGGAGATGGGGCACACCTGGAAAAACATCAGCAGTGAGAAGGAAAGTTAAATTGCTTTTTATGATTCCTCTATAAAAATAATCTAAAAGGGTTCTTACTATGCAAGTATCCAGAGCTTCCTTTATGAGCCATTTGCATTTAGCCACATGCCAGGACTAACACGTGGAGCTGTTATGATCAGTATCTACATCTCACAGGTTTAAAGGAGCCTCTGGATGCTGTCCAGCCCAGCCTCCCACTCGAGCTGGGTTGCCCAGAGCCAGCTGGCCAGGAGCATGTGCAAGCAGCTCTTGGGCATCTCCCCAGACGGAGACTGCACAGCCTCCTGTAATCTGTGTTCAACAGCCCCCCCAGTAAAAGCTGCTGTCCTACGTTCAGACAGCATTTCCTGTGTTCCACTGCTGCGTGCTCCCCTTGCCCTGTCCTGGCTGAGAAAAGCCTGGCTCTGTCTGCTTTGTACCCTCACTGGTATTTCTTAACCTCTTCTAGTACCACTGGGAACTGAAACAAGCCATAATGGTGTAGAAACATGTATCACACACAGACTTCAGAGAACATGTTACTATCCTATAAATTCAAACTGTTAAGATTCCCTGGATATGCAAGAGAACAAGTGGCCCCTAGACCTCTCTCCTAATAATTCCTGAAATAAAAGGTGCAACTCATTGCCCAGTTATTAGAAGAGTAACTCAATGTATGTGTGAGTAAGGGGATGGAATGGTCACTGCTGCCCAGTTGTGCACCAGTTGAGAAAGCCAAGCTGTTCCAGGCAGAGCTGGCAGCTGACAAACCCTAAGGGGTCAGCAGGCTGTGCTTTGTTCCCTTGGTGCCTCTCCTCAGCCGAGACAGAAGTTGGGAACTGCTCCAAATTCCTTAGGAGAGTCTGCTCCATTAACCATATGTGCACTCCCCCACATTTCTGCACTAACACTCCAATGAAGAAAGGTTTTCTGAAGACAAAGACTTGACAACCTCTTCTTTTGGCTTTTAAATAGCGTATTACTACTCTTGATTAACTTACCTAGGTTAACGAGTAAAATTACCCAACAAAAATAACTACATCTGCTCTTTTTGTTATAGCTGTGGGAAAATAAATAATGGAAGGATAGAGGAAGCAAAACTCCTCAAATATATTGAGAAAACTATTTTAAAAGAAGGCCTCGAGCTTATCTTGTAGGAAAATCCCTTTTTTTCTGACCTAAGAGGCTCAGCTAAAACATAAAAGTCTGCAATCTGAAAATGTACATGTCAGAACTTAAAAAGGAAAGGACAAATTTGGCCTCAAGCAAAATACATCTTCGGTGAATCAAAAAAAAAAAAAAAAATAAAGGGGCTAGAATATCAGTATATCCCACTGTCTGCTCCACGGGCTGGTACCATCAGCTAAAATCTCTGCCTAGCCAGCTGTGGTTACAAACCAACAAAAACCCCATTTCCCTGACAGATTATCAAGCTTGTTTTACTTTAAAATCTCAGCAACTGTCCCACAAGGGACAACTGCTAAATTTAATATTGATGAAAGCAGCCATTTACTGTTAAAGCATCTCAGGTTTTGAAGAATTTTTTTTAATTAAAAAAAAATAAAACACAGTACTGAGTGCAGCTGGTCCAGGCAAGTGCTTAGCTGGGTCCCACACTAAGCACACTGTCACTCCTTCTCTCCTCCTTCCCCCATCCTCCCTGGCTTATGTAAGAGTCCTTCTTTGAGCCAAGTTGAAGGTCTGAGTGCTAAGTGATGCTGCTGCAGCACTTTGGTTCTTAATTGTGTACACTTGTAAAAAGACAACACAAGCCCTTATGAAAGAAGGACAGTGTGAAGGAGAGAGCTTTGCCTTAGAATGACACAATAGATTCAACCTCATCTCCAGCTCTGTCACAAGTTTTTGACATGACCTTTGGCAAAACCTCTCAAGCTCTCTCAGCTCTTCAGCCATAAAATGAACCAGCAGCCCTGTGTTACCTCACGAGGTTAAAAATATCATTTCCATAAAGGCACTACAGCTGTAATAAGGAAATAAGGAAAACAAATGAGCTGTACAAGATGCTGAACTGAGATGGGTCCTACTACAGAGAGCTTTGTATCACCATCCTGCCATATCCTGTGTACAGGACAAACTCACACAGGGAGATCTGCCTTCAGTCCCACAGTGTGCTGACTAAATGGCATTTGAGCCACCCCCAAACTCATCAGATGTCTTTCCCTTGCCCAAGGGAAGAAACAAGGTCATCTGTAACAGAGCTGGAGAATTCACTGCCACCACTTCGCAGCAGGAGTGGCTTTAGTGACACTGGGCCCCCATTTCTTGCTTTATCCCCCACCCAGGAGGACAGACCTACACCCTGTCCTACAGGCAAAGCTGAACATTATGGGAAACACTAAAATTCAAATTTAAAAAATCCACCAAGCCACTTCCCAGTGATTACAGGAGTTAGACTTAGAAATAACCTAAAGCACTCAATTGTACATCTTTCTCCTTCAGCTGGGACAGAGGAAAGATGCTGACAGTAAAAAGGGATAGGAGGGAGGGGAGCAGTGGGTATCTCAAGGCTCATGTTGCCAGATGCAGGAAGTTCTTGGCTCAAGGATTTTTTGAACAGAGACGATGGGCATACATTCCCTGGTGTCCAAAGTTTCAAAGCTCAAAACTATTAATTCCTACAGTGCTCATTTTTCAGAAGTGAAGTTCAAGAAGTGCAGCCAACAATCCCCGTTGCAGTAGTGAAGATGTACTTGAGGAAAAGAGCTGACAGCACCTTAACAGCAGCTACAATGGTCTGGTTGATGCCAAACAACTCTTGTGAAACCACTTCAATTGTTGACAATCCGATCACAGACCCGGAGACAAGGAATCCTCTCTCATCGATTTTCACAACAGGCACTTTATCTGGTCCATCCAGGACACGGTAACTCAGGGAGGCCACTCGGTCCCTGAAGAAAAACAGAAAGGAGGGAACCCCTTAAATGTGTAAAACTGTATGTAGGATGTCTTCCAACACAAACCATCCTGGGATTCTCTGAAACTAAGGGTTTCGTTCTCTCCCCCTAAAATGTAAATGCCTCTAAAGCTTTGCCCTCAGTGTGTGTCCTACTGTCTCTATCTGCCCATTATTATGCTGGGAAAACTACATTTCAAGCCTGATATGAGTCAAAAATGTCAGTCTTTGAAAACAGATTATGTAAAAAGAATTTCTCATTTGGAAATGACATTTTAATCTGAAAATCCAGCCAGAGCCTCTGTTTAAGAAATACACAGAAGTATATCCCACAAAGCCTCAATCACCCATCAAAACCTCTATAGGAAGCAGGCAGCAGGATACTGCTTTAACTGGCTCAGCAGCTTTTAAAAAAAGGATCTGAAAGTTCCCAATATTGAATGAATTTTCCAACTACAATCTAATCCAAGATTTGACAAAGCCCGAGAGAACAGATAAGATACTATGAACCAGCAGACAAGTTGTGTATTAAATGGATGTACAGTGATACTGAAAGATTGAAACAGCTCCCTTCAAACACAACTGCCCCACGGTTTGGATAAAGGTGACACAAATCCCAGTATGAAAACTGAGCACTGACCTGTTGGTCCGGAGTTTAATAAAGGAATTTGGTGACATTAAGATCTGCTCTGCTTCTGCCTCGGGAGTGACTAGATGAAGTTTTTCAAACACCTGGAAAATAAGAGGCATTTTGGCCTACTGTTGTGTGCACACAGTAATTTAGTTCTATTTATTTAATCTTCAAAACAAACAAAACCAAATAGTCCTGCAACTTTCTTTTTTCCGTTGTATAATATATATGGTAAAAAAGATAACTGAACTTGAATATTTAAGAATGGGAGAGCCAGTGTCTTCTACAAATTATTCTGAAGAGCATTTATTTCCAGGGCTGTGGCTAAACTCGGAAGTAGCATGAAAACAGAAGATTTCTCACGGGCAAAGGTGTTGGGAACCCCATATTCACCTGAGTTACTTTAGACTCCCCCTGCCCCCATGAGCCCATGAACTGAATGAGCCCAAATGGGGAACATTATACAAACAACAGTAAGGGCTCAAATTCGACTTCAAATAGAGACATTAGTCCAGTTTTGAAATGCATATTTAAAAATGAACTGTGAAGAAAATCATCCTACCTGAATTTGGATTTCATCGGACAGCTCCCTTGCCATGTTGCAGAACTGGTTGGCTGCAGCATCAAGGACCTTCACTACAACTTTCAGGCCTGTTCTTCCCTTTACTCTGCCATAAACATCCACTGCAAAGTTGTAGTTTGCAGGAAGCTGAAAAGCGGCCTTGGCCAGAAGAAAGGGATTAAAGTTTGACTCACGGAAAGCCCAGACAGTGGCACCGAGGAAGTACCACACCCTGTGCTGACAACTGAGCCTGGATTTTGAGGCACTGGAAGCAGCAACGTCCTCTGCATTGCCCTGATGCAGCCGCTTCCTTCTCCCAAGGTGCACACACACGTGCACTGCACACCCCCCCCTTTACCTCACTGTGCCTTGGCCTGACATCCAGAGTGTCCCTCTTGGTGACAGACCAGTGGAACGCTAACCCCGGCACAGCACTGCCAAAGGAGAAAGGAGTCTGACTGCTGGTGATGCCCGTGACATAAACTGGCATCTGCAAAGAGAGAAACCAGCCTGCTTAGGTAATGCCAGCATACAAACCACACACCTGGCCACAGCAAAGAGAATTAAACTTAAAATTCACTGATCAAGAGATGGGGTCCCTTATGAAGAAAATGGTTCCTCCCAGAGCTGCAGTGCTGTCACCAGATGATGTGACAGGAATGGCCACAACCTGCAGCTCCAACACGTAAAGGCAACAGAAGCCAATCCCAAACCAACTCACCTGAGTACCAGCTTTCATTCGTGTAATGGGTGCTCGAATTCTGACAGCTGTCAGCTGTACCACCTCAACTTCCACCTTATCCTGGCAAGGAGGAAGGGAAGAAACTGTAAGCACTTGTCAAGCAGAAACTAGATTTCACTTTCAGGCTCCAGACACTGTTGTGCCATTATCTTATCACTGTTGCCACATGATTTGCATGACTTGTCAGAGGAAATACAGATGGACAAATTCAATAGGACTGTAAAAAACTATAAAAGCATTAACTTTTGATTGATAGGCCTTTAAAAATGCCCCCTAAATTGAAAAAACAAATCTCTGCTTGAAATTACTGATGACATGAACGATGGAGCTGAGAGGTGAGAGACAGGAGTGGGTATGATCCCAGGGTCCCCAGCAGAAGAGGGATGAAGAAACCCAGGAGGTAAAGGAAGACATGGAGAGAGTTAGAAGGAAATGAGGATTGTAGAGCACCAAATGCGACAACGGAGAATAAAAGGATGATGTGTGACACTGATACCTCCTCTTCATATAGCCAGACATTCCTGACAGATTTTATTCCTGCTATATACTGGGGAGGAAAGGTCAGACCTGGACCTCACTGGGCAGGAGATTTACCTTTCAAGTTCACTTTCCCTCCTGTCACACCATTAAGGGCAGGCTGCTGCCCATGCATTACAGAGCACAGATTTTGCTATATATATTTTTTTTTTTTAAATTACTTTGTGTCCTCTTGGCCTGTGCTGACACCTTTCAAGCAGCAGAGCTTTGTGGTTCACAGCAGCTGTGCTGCCCTGAGCTCAAAGGAAGAAGTCATAAGATTCGGCCCAAGTTCTGTTGCTCTGAGTCTCATGCAAGTCCCAGGGATTTGTGCTCCTTTTCAGGCCTGCTCACCTCCCTCACACTCAGCCGCAGGAAACCCTAAGAACACAGATTCTGATGGAGTATCAGGGATTCACTGCTTGCACCTCCCAGGTGGGTTCAGACCACAACGAGGGATGACAGTGTTCTATACAGACTGCTGCAGCTTAGGAGACAACGTGGTTTCTTTGGGCAACAGCTGCCTTCTGCACCCTGCTGACCTAAGAGGGAATGCAGGCTAGGACTACCTTCTGCTGTGCTAGAAAGGCTTCTTTAGATGGGCTTTTCTAGATGCACTAACCAATCCTGAAGATACCAGACTGGTCATGAAAGCTTCCCTGGTTATCTGTGAAACTCTGGTTTAAGGCACAGCAAGATTTACCTGCCTATTCCAAGTACCACCTGTGCCAGCACATGTGTAAGTTCACAGGCCAGGGAGGAAGGGACACTGAGTTTCCATCTTCAGGAAACCAGAGAAGTGCACGAGGTAACACTGCTCATGCACAAAGACTATGTGCCCCCTTTCAGAGCCAAAGCCATGAGGCAGAGAGCCCCTGTCAGCCCCAAACAGCACCATAAACATTACCTGGGACACTGCCACGAGTTTCTCTGTCTCTGCATCAACAGCCTGCAGCACTCCTGTCACCACCCCGCTGCCAACGGCCACTCCTCTGACCAGCCCAGAGCTGTTCACTGATGCAATGTGCTCGTTGCTGATGGAGAAAATGATGTTGGAGAGAGGCTGGGGGCCTCCTTCAGCAGTGATCTGTCACAACAGCACAGAACAAGGAATGAACCCTTCAGATAGTTCTGGTCACCATTACAGGGCACGCCCCTCCCTGCTCAGCACCACAGTGACTTCAGCACTGCCTGCACCTTCCCAGGGCAGCTCAAGGACTATTCCCCCTGCACACTGGTCCTTGCAGGATGTCAGCTGGGGAGATGTGTGAGCTGAGCACAGAAGCGGACCCTGCACCTCACAGGGTGTCACAGGCTGATGCTACCTGCACTCCAGAAAGTCTCAGAAAACTTCACCTCTCTTTCTCCTCACCAGCCTGTGTGGAGCTCTGCTCTGTGTTTCGGTTTGTACAACAAGCCTACCAAGCCTAATTTCATGGAGCTGACAGATTTATTCATGCTGAGCTGGTATTTAACACCAGAAAAGCTGACACTCCATTGACAAAAACAAATACAAATCCTTTGATCCAGCAATACAGCAAAACGGAAGCTGGCTCAAAAATGAAACTATTCTTGTTTGGAGGAGTGTTCATCACAGAAACACACAATAGGTTGGGTTGGAAGGAACCTTAAAGCTCATCTTGTTCCATGGGCAGGGACACCTCCCGCTGTCCCAGGCTGCTCCCAGCCCCAATGTCCAGCCTGGCCTTGGGCACTGCCAGGGATCCAGGAGCAGCCCCAGCTGCTCTGGGCACCCTGTGCCAGGGCCTGCCCACCCTCCCAGGGAACAATTCCTTCCCAATATCCCACCTAACCCTGCCCTGTGTCAGGTTGGAAGCCATTCCCGCTTGTCCTGTCCCTCCAGGCCCTTGCCCAGAGTCCCTGTCCCACAAGTCCATTCGGTGTGAATGCAGCTAAATGTCAAGGTGAGTATCTACTGCTGAAAATCCAGTTATGAATATTCATTTTACAACAGAAATTACAAAATAAAGAAAATATGTAAGAAGATGCCTCACCTGAATCATAGCCCCAATAATGAGGGTCACTTTCCTTGGCAATAGTCTAAATGGGGGAAAGACCTAAAAGAGAAATATGAATACCTCTGTTCAGGATCCTTCAACCAGATAAATTATGTCACAAAGCAGTACAAGTGTAAAACTGAGTCTTAAGGTGCTTAATTACAGTAAATTGAGCATGCAGAAATTTAACTCATCATTTGCAGTTAAATCTGGAACAGACTGGCATTAGGTCAACCTCCAGACAGAATGAATTTCCTGGCAAACTGATTACTGTAACCTTAATTTATATATTCCTGTTCCACTGTAGCACAGACTTTATTTATGCACGTTTTATCTGAAATTATTTACTTCAATCTGCTGTGGAGCAGAGTTGATTCTCTGTCCTCTTCTGTCAGCCACAGTTGCCGTAAGACTCGTCTGCCCAATGGTCATCCCACGCACCAGGAAAGCAGCAGTGTGGTCATCCAGAGCCTCCCTGAGGGGGCTGCAGCAAAGGAATCATTAAATACAGACATTCACTGAGGAAATTACAAATAACAGAGCAAAGGACTTTAGTGCCCAGCAGCTTTACCACAAGGCTAAGTGACTGTGTGTGAAGCAAAGCTAAGGGAACCATCACATTTCTACACATGATGGCTCTTTGCAACCTGTGCTTTGTTGTGCCATTAAATACCCGAAATGAAAACGAAACAAGTGACAGACCATGAGTTTGATAACATCAGAGGTGCCTTCATACAGCACCTCTCACCTGACATTATTGCCAAGTCACTGCTTCCAAGATGAGCAAAGCTTCACCAAACATCATGCTGGAGGAGTGCAGTCTCATTCATCAGCCAGCAACATTCAGGCTGATTTCCCTCACAAATGATAATTTTTTACCTTTAAAACTAAGTAATTAAGACTTCACAAAAATAAAATAAATAAACCCTCAGTCATTGTATACTACTGTGCCTCCAACCTCATACCTTTATTCATTTTTTGCTAATTCTTATTCGCAGATTAATTTAAAAATCCATTCACTTACACAAGTGAGACAATCTGAGATGCTGCTCTTAGACTGAGGTCCATGACAGGGAAGTATTTTGCTGGAAAAGGTTTTTTTGAGTCATCCAGAACTCTGACATAAGCCTTAACTGTTTTTCCAATCTCCACCTGAAACAGACACATCCAGTCATTCTGCATTCAAACCACTCTTACTTATTAGCATAAATGTTTTCATTTTATTTTGTATTACACTTGCAACAGGGTAGGGGAGATAGAGCCCCAAGGTTAGATTAGCACTGATTTTAAAGACTAATCCCTGCCAGCTAGAGTTAGTGTCAAATGAAATGAATGAATTCAGGTCCTTCAGCTGGCAAGGGCATAATTAAAACATCCAGAAATATCAACACTTATTTTGTTTAAGACGCACCCAAGCTGGCAAGTGGAACGAGCTGGATTTTTTTCTGTTCAGTTTTAAAATGTGACATATGGAAAATGACCTTGGGGCAAAACCCACTCCTGCAAGAATTGCTCACGCGCACTTTAAACAGGAGGAAATGTAAATGAGCGTGTCCATATAAATTATGGATTAACATTGCTGGGTAAATGCAAAAGTTGAGATTGCTGCCACACAGAACATGAACAGATACCTGATACTCTGGGACACTTATAACCTAAAGGGGTGAATTTGGGAGGAAGAAACAGAGACACAGGGAGATGGTGGCTGTTTCTCTGCTGTAGCATCTTGTCCATGTCCCACCTCTGTGTTCAGGACCAGCACAGGGAGCCAGGGCAGGCTGGATCAGCTCCTAATGCTGCTTCAAAGGCACTGACCTTGTCAACAACTCGCACATACAGTTCCTGGATATCAGACACATGAATTTCAGCTTCAGCTGGGGCAGGGAAAGCCAGACACAAGTCATGAATCATTACAGTCACTGATCCTGGGAGCTGAGGCTGCACCTGCAACATCAAAAGAAAACTGCATTATAGCACTTATTTTGTCTGTTGTTCACAGGGTAAAATTTGTATCACTTTCAGGGCAGAAGAAGTTGGATGCAGAAATCTCCAAGCTTAGACACAGAGAATTCTTCCACCAGAATAAAAATCAAGCTGTAAAATGTATGTAAAAAGTATCATACTACTGAGCTAGTGCAAACAGCCCCCAGGCACCAAGTGAATTAACAGCTCTTCATCCAGAACAGTCTGGCATCCTGTTACTCTCCTGCCATCAGGAGAAAAAACACAAATCATTTGGAGCAACCAAACTTTTCTTAGTACAGTGAAAAACAGAGTGATAAGGAAAAAAAAATCAAGAACAAAGATTATGCCTATAAAGCACTGATATTGCTTCCTGCAAGATTTGTACTCTACTGGTACTGCTTTTCACCTGAATGAGCAGCCAAAACCTGGTGGTAGATCCTGACAAGTAAGAGGACAATTGACAGATCAGGTATTTCTTTAATACAACTATTATTCCATTAACTTTTAAGAAAGAGAATGTTACACTTCCTAATGGACATAGCACTTCTTAAGGGACAGAAAACAAAACAATGAAGAAAGAGAGCTCTGCTCACAAACACAAGCCCTCAGAACTAAGCACCCATCCCAGAGTCCCCTCTCCCAAGGCCATGCACCTACACCTCACTCAAACCAGCTCTGCAGTTCTCCTGCAACTGCCTGACCTTGGCACAGAGCTCAGGGACAGTCCCAGCTGTTCTCTTCCCTTCACAGCACCGAAGCTGGGTGTCCTGCTCTGTGCTCTCAACTCTGAGCAAGGGGAGCTGCCAGGCCCCCCAGTGCAAAGGAGCTCAGTGAACTCTCAGCACTGCTCGGCAGCACTACAGGAGTCAGCAGCAGAGCAGTGGGAAGAGCTGACATTTTGTTCTTTGAGGGCACCACTCTTACTTCTGCCTCAAAATAGAAAGGGATGTGAAGTTTTAACAAAGGTCAGCTTCCAGAACAGCAGCAGTTCCCAGAGAGGGTGGCTAATACAGGGGCTGGGCAGCAGAGCAGGGGATGTGGCCAGGGGAGGGAGCTGGAATGGAGCTCAGCTGGGCTGGGAGCCCAGAGAAAGGAAAGGAACACAGGGAAAAGGGCAAGCAGGGCTACTGCAACTTTTAAAACTCTCCCTGCCCCAGCCACCTCTGCTGTTCTCCTCTCCCTCTTCTCAGGTGTCCAGTGGCTCCCAGTATCCAGGGATATTGCACTGGTGAACACACTTTGCTCCTCCTCTGCTACCACCACACCCAGAGAAGTTGCTGTGTCAAAACCAGAGGGAGAGGGACAGATTTTAGCCCTGGCAGCCCCAGGGAAAAGCCTGGGAATCACTGCTCCAGGTAACTTGAATTTAGTTTCTCAGAAGGGTTCACTGCCAACTCATCTCTGTCCCCTTGGCTGCACTGGTACCTGCCAGGGCAGCAGCCTGACACGGGGCCTGCTGACTTCCCAGGCCCTTCTGCTGCTGCCATGGGAAAACCCAGGGCTGGCACTGGATTTACCCCAAACACAGCACACAGGGCTAATGAACTCGCCAAGTCTGTGGGGGGGGGGGGCTGCATTTTTTAAAAATGCATGAAAAGTGGAGTTTTCTCTCCTTTAATCTGACAGACAGTTAAATCTCCTTCTACACTTCACAAAGCCTATCTTGCTGTCACTGCTCCACTCCTGAGTTCCAGACGAGAGCGCTGAATTTATCTCATGTACATCAGTTAAACCCATCAGGGAAACCTGACTAAAAAACTATTAAGAGTTTAAACAGTGTACAATGTACAAAAAAACCCCTCATCTCTTCTACTTTTTCCTCACCTCTGTGCCTAGTTGGAAAATATATTCCCACCTCACACTTGCAACAATTAGAGACAACCAAAATGTTTCACAAATTCTTTTGATATTCTAATTTCCACCTTAATTATCATTATTTCACAACTTTATCAGCATTACTTCTTAAAAGACAAATCTGTAAATTATACATTTATAAAAACCACTCTTTAAAGCAACTTGTTTCATTTCCAATTGTTGCCTGATGAAAGCAGCAATGCAAACATACAGCTTTATTGTTGTTCACTGCAGAATGCATTTCAGATCTGCATTCGTTTCATATTTCTGCAGCTGAAGCTGCAGAACAATAACCTGGCTGCCAAAAAGGTGTAAAATCACAGAATACTGCACTCACCAAAGCAATGCCTTGAGTCTCCTCATGTGTCACTCTTACAATATTTGGCACACTGGTATTAATGAAAAAATATCCAGAACCTTGTTGGATGAGAAGATCTGCCTGCAATACCAGAAAAGCATCCAAAATGAAGACTGTATCTTTCTAGTACAGCTGGTCCCTCCTTACACATCTCCTATAATGTGTGCTCTTTTCCTCCCTGCAGCTGGAAAAGCAGCAGAGTAAGTCCTTACCTGGACGTCAGGGTGGTTGTAAATGGAGAGCCCAGCAGGGCTCACTTTCACATCTTCCACGAGCATCAGTTCAATGGTGGCAGGCCCTGGGAGCAGAGCTTCCTGCTGCAAGGGACAATTTCAGCAGTCAGAGCAGAGAGGCAGAACGCTGCAAGCCTCCCGTGTGTGCCGGGAGGGCGCTTAAAGCAGCCGACCAAAGAGCCAGGGCACAAGTGCAGGTTAGGAGATGCCCACAAGATCCAGATGGCTCACTCAGACCTCCTGCACTGGGAAGGGCATCCTCAGGGCATGGGCTGTTCTGCAACCCTGGTCAAGCCAGAGGACAGGGCCCAGGCACTGCAGGATCAGCGAATGATGTCTGACAAGCATGGACAGGGTATTAACTCTGAGACAGAGTGATAAGGCAAACACACCAAGTTTTCTTCTACTTCTAACTCATCTTCTTGTGATTCTTCTTAGCAGGCCACCAAGAGAAATTCTTCCTTAAATGTAAGTACATGAACACTGGACCAGATGCAGGTTTAATCACTTGCTCATAACCACATTAGCTCAGAAAAGGAAAAAGGTTCTAGAGGAAATCACTACTCTGTACCCATTTCACCTAATTAGTAGAATTATTTCCTTGATGTAGAAAGGATGTCCCTAATGACATAACAGGGTGTTCCACTTAAACATGGAACAACGATCAAGACAATATCCCACCTACTAGATTTCTGTTTGTATTTCTGGCTGCAAGAAAGGAGAATGGGCAGGTCTGAGAGCAGAACAGAGCAGCCCATTGCTGATGTACTTGAAAAAAGCTGCCAAGTTACCTCATCTAAAAAAACAACACAGGAGCCTCCAAAGTGCAGCAGAATTGGCATCTACAACTACCAAAGAGTCCTCCCAAACTTAAACACAGAGAATAGAACTTAAGAGAACTCCAGTACCATTTTACACAGATGTACCCCACTCTGAAAAACAATAAACACCTCTGAATTCAAGGCAAAGTTTGGAGCATTCACTTTTCTAATTATTTCTAAAAGAAAGAAAGAATATTGAATATTGGACTAACAAAGCAGAGCACAGTAAATTACAAAATGATTGCAGAACATCAAGTCTCCATATTACAACTCAATTTTTTAAGAAACCTCACAGAAAAGTCAAGAACCAAGTGGCAAAAGAGATCAACTCTCAAAGAAT
The DNA here is from genome assembly GCF_017639235.1 of Corvus kubaryi. Lineage (NCBI taxonomy): Eukaryota > Metazoa > Chordata > Aves > Passeriformes > Corvidae > Corvus > Corvus kubaryi. Next base: position 1,204,026 of record NW_024581089.1, on the reverse strand, counting down.
TTACTAAGCAGATGACAAACCTGGGCCCTGGTGAGAGGAACCTGGCCCACAGGGTATTTCACATTACTGGTGCCCATCTGGTACCTGCTTTGAGTTAAATACTGTAACCTCTCACTGCGTATTTTACTCTGCCTCAACTCTGTTTTCAAGGTACTGCGCATAGCCCAAACCCACTTAAATCTTGCTTAGCAGAGTTAAACAGAAATTCAATTTTTAAGAGTCAGTTATTGCATATGCCAGGTTATTCCACAGGCTGAAACCTGCCCTAATATTCAGTTCAAAAAAGTGACATAAACTGAAAACTGCCATCTGTTTCCACCTGCCCTCTTTGTTCATCATCACTACCTTTTGCTGTTTTTCTTCCCTAGGCTGAGTATCTACAAACTAAATATTTCAGAGTGGCTAATGACTTGTAAAATGAGAGCCTGGGCTTATGGCTGGCACTGTACAGTGGAGGAGTCTCTCAGGAAAAAAGAGAGCATTAGTCAGAGCCCAGACTAACATATGGTCCATATGAGGAATCAGTCAGCTTTTGCTCTGCTCATGCAGAACTTTCCCACCCAGCTTTGCAGTGGCAATAATCCATTTGCTTTCCCCAGTGACAGCTGCACGAAGCACATGGCTGCTTTAGTGAAGGACAAGCAGCAGAGATTCACCGATTCATTAAAAAACCCTGTATTGGAACAAAACAACTGAAACACTTCTCTGTAATGCCCTTGCCCAGATGGTTAAAAAACTCCCAAAGACTTGGATATATTTGATATAGATAGCAGCACCTGGTGCAGAGGAAAGCAGCAAAAGCCATGAACCAGTATAAAACCACTGCTGTATGAAGCTGTCTCCAGATCCCACTGTGGAGCTGCCTTACTTGTACAGCGCTGTGCGTGGAGGAAATAAACCCATCCCAAGAGCACTGGGCGTTAGTCACAGGGAAATGGCAGAAACCCCGAGTGCTGTTACCGGTATTTTGGCTCTGGCTGCCTTCAGGTGGGGCTGCTGGAATCCAGTGGCAGTGGCAGAGATGGCAGCAGTTCCAAACTCACGGTCAACTACAACAGTTTGTAAGCCTAGAATACAACAAAGATGAAAAATACACTGCTTAGCTCTTCTAGGATCATTCTCATCAGACAACAGTTTTCTCTCTCAAGACAGGTTCTACACATGGGACTTGGTTCCTTTTTTCTCCTACCTTCAACAGCACACGCTAAAAAAAATGCACACTGATGTTAAGCTGAAGTATGACTGCAGATTACAGTAATCAGGCTCAGACATTACCAAACATACCTTCAAACAATGAAATGCTTATTTAAACCCACTCGTACCGTGCATTTTCTTCTGACCATTCCTCTCTTCCTTCAGAGTCAGCTCCATCGGCAGCTCTGGCTCAATACGAGCAATGGCCTTTTTTGTTGATTCCCACACAACACTAAGAGAGCTGAAGTTGTCAAATTTCCTGCCTTGCTGGTCATAGGCAGCCAAATCCAGCACTGGATTGCGGTAATTGGAAACAGGAACCTGAAAAAGAAGGAATATTTTGAACTGAACAGATACAAGAGGATTTTTTACTCGTTAAAGAAATATACGCTGAGTTCCATGAGGTTTGTTATAACATCAGTACACAAGGAATGTTCATTAAAATGAAGTCATTAAGCTGTACTCCAACAGCCCTGAGATTCTCTCAGCTGGCCAGAGCATGGTGCTGGTTACACCAAGTGGGTCCAATCCCTGTATGGGCCATTCAGAGAGGGACTTGATGATCCCTGTGGGTCCCTTCCAACCCAGAACATTCTGCAAACCTGTGAACTCTAAGGGGGTTTTCCTGGAGCATGGGTTTGGTTGTTTTTTAGCCAGTGAACTATCTTCAAACAAACAAACCAACCCCTCCCCCCTCAAACCAGCAACAACAAAATGGAACCACAGCTCAACAAAATTGTTTTTAGAATTCAAACAAATAATGACAAACACTGCTGTTTGTCAAAGCTCATAATTCTGGTGTTGTTCTTGTGAAGTGCATTAGCAACAGCTGTGCACCAAGGCAGGCTTAACTGATACATCGTGGAGCCAGGAAAGCAGGTGAGCTCTGAAGTGGCTAATAATATACAAAAATCTCCTTCTCCTCCTGCTATTACATAGCAGCTATTTAAAATGATTCATCAGCTCAACCAGAGTTTTAGGGAAGGAGGATGACTTTTACATTTGCCTGGGAATATTAACACGACAAAACGTGGTTTACTCAGCAGCCAACATGTGACAGCTCTCATTAGGATAGAGATGAAATATGGAATAAAAACAGAATAGTGAAGTTCTTTTTGCCTGATCATCTACACATATACATTGTCCATTTACTGCAGGACCCTCCCTGACCAAGCCTGCCCTGTGCAGGAGCTCCCAAGGGCACCAGTGTGGCCACAGCTCCAGTTCCTGCTCCTCTTGCAGCAGCTCAGACACTTGGTTTTGCACGTGGAGCTCCCAACACTGATTTTTCAGCTGTAAGAACACCTCCTTTTCTGTCACTTCCCAGGCTTACCACTTGCTTGTTCTGTTGGAGCAAAGGGCAGGAGAGATCAAGCTGAGGGCTGCCATAAACAGGAATCAAAGTCAGCCGGGAAGGGACAGCACACACGAACTTCACCACAGCAGGTTCAACCACTGGGAAAGGGTTGGTCACTGTGGGGCTGTTCCCAACTGTTAAGGTAACAACCTGAAAACAGCAAATGAGGAAAGAGTCGAGTTCAGGAATGCTGTATTTCCACAGGTCTCAGTTACACTGATATCAGAATGAAAAGCAAAAATACAGTTCTTGGGGATTTACAGCACTGTTAAGACACAGGAAGATGTAAAAGGGGGAACATATTTCAAGAACAATTCTTTATCACTATGAAAGTACTGTTCCTGGGAACTCTTCCTTGGTGTTCATGTTCGTTACTATCAAACTTGATTCAAACAGCAAATTTCTTGTAACTGAAAAAGGAAACAGCAGGTGTTCTTGCAGAGTGAGAATGGAACAGCCCAAAGGCAACATTTACAGTCACTTCACTGTGTTTAAAAACATCTCATCTTTTATTTTACATTCCTTTTTTAGCCTTCAGCAAAACCAAGTGGATCTAAAGCCAGAGAAGGCTGAGGCAGCTCTGGTCAGCTGCCTCATCCCCTCAGGCACTGGGGCTGGGCAGCCACGCAGGTGTGATGTGCTGGGGACAGCCAGCCATGCACAGACCTGCACATCAACACCAAGGCCTGCTCCTTTTGAGTCTGCACTTACAGAAACAGCTCCACTTTGCAAAGTGTCCACTGAGGAAATCAGTGGCAGCCCCACCAAAATGCTTAGGCCTTGCAGAATTGCAGAAGGAAAACATTAAATCAAAGCTAAAAGCTTCATGGGCTGGGGAGGGTGAACAGAGCAGGATAAATGACTCCTGCATGTTGGCAAGAACAAAACCAGGTGGAGAATGAGCACAGCCACACTCACCAGGGCTGCACAAACAGGAGAGCAGTCAATTCCTGCGGCTGCCATTTGTTCAAATAAACAGAATTACACTGGAAGGTAACGTGGTTAAGAGGAGCAGGTCAGACACAGCAGTCAGCTGCTGCAGGAACCCTCTGCTCTGATCCTGCTCATGCAAACTGAACCTGCACTCATCAGGATGTTCCATGCATCCCACAACATAAGGTTTCCATAGTTGGGGTTTATACTGCAATAAACCCATCATAAACCACTTTTTAACATAATGCTGTGAAATGCTCGCTCTAAAACCAGCATCACAACACATAAACAATGTACTTACCCAAGTTCTTTACTGGCTCATTATAAAAACATCCTGCTGTATAACAGGTATATGGCACCATAAATCTGTCTGGAGCCAGTTCTCAGTGCCTGATGCAGGGCAACACAGATCCCTCCTGGCCCTTACCTGCTCTCCCAGGCTCCTGCACAGCACCCTAACCCAGTGCTGGTTGTTATTTCGAGGTGTGGGAGGCTCAACTAAAGACAGGACAATGCTCTCTGCATCCTCAGCAGCGACATTCCTGAAGAACTTGGAAGGTTCTTGGACCCATGGCCTCGGTCCTCCTTCAAACAACATATCCTTAGAGGAACCCAAAGTCACTAAAGCGATGGACAGTGGATCGATAGCCTGTAATCAATCAATCAATTAATTAAAAGTTAATAATCTTTTTACACAGTTTGGTTGTGCTCTGCAAAATAAACTTCCTGATGAATGAACAGCTCTATTGGTTACTTGGACTGGGCTGTGGTGTCTCCCATGCAGTGGTTTGTCAGCATATTTAGTGAAAAACAGAGCTGCACCAAAATCCACAAGGATTCTGTCCAGCTGGATTATATTCAAAGGAAGCCATGGATCCAAAGAAAAGTTTTAGCTGCATTCTAATCACATCTCTCTCATGAAGAATTACAGCAAAAGGGAGACCCTTAATACATTCTTCTGAGCACAGAGAGATAGTATTCTGCTACACTTTTAAAGGAAGTATTTTAAATGAATGAAATAATGTCAAGTTGTACTTTCACTTGACAGTGCTCTCTCCAGAACAGTTCTGTGTACGTAATTATTCTCCTACACAAGTTTTACTTCCAACCTCTCCAACAAATTCTGCACTGATGTGCATCCCTGGGACAGCCTGTGCTGTTTATCACCACAGCAATTAACCTGACATTTAGAACACAAAAACCATTCGTAGTTTGCATTTCACAACATCATATTTTATCATTATAGCCACAAATTTGTAGGATTTGCACTAACATTTTTTCCATATTGGGGGAGAGCTATGCTCAGACTTCAGCTCTGCAGAGTCAGTGCTAGGCCTCTGCAGACAAGGACACAATGCAGCCTCTTCTGTATTCCCATCTACTGACCGTGGACTCAGCTTCTTTCTTCTTTTCTTCACTGAGTCAGCCAATGGTGGAACATAAACCCACCCACCTGGGTTTGTCAAACCTTACACGACCTGACATGACCTGCTCTCTGTCATGTAAAGGTGTCTGCGTGATGGACTGCTCCAGGAGCAGAGGAAACACACTCACTCTCAGTGGCAGGTAAGCGGCGATGGTGATGCTGGCACTGAGGCGCACGTGCCCGTGGGTGTACACAACCACCAGCCTGGTGTACCCCTGAGCTTCAGCCTTCACTCTCACTCCACTGCAAAAATCAGCACTTGGCTTAAGTCTTCCTGTCAGATAAATTAAAAATATACAAGAGCTTATTTGGAAAGAAATGCTCAGGCATGTTCATCAAATTCAATATGGGTGTTTGAAGGGAGCCTGCCAGAAAGATGGAGAGAACTTTTTACACGGACATGTAAGGACAGTGCAAGGGGGAATGGCTTCAAACTGAAAGAGAAAAGGTTTAGATGGGATACTGGGAAGGAATTCTTGGCTGTGAGGGTGATGAGGCTCTGGCACAGGTTGTCCCATCCCTGGAAGCAGATACATCCTCAAAATAAAACCACTGGGATCCCCTCCCCCCTGAAGTTTGGCACTTCCGTGGGGATGCTGGACAGAGCCATGAAAGAGTGATTTAAGGGAGAGCTGTGACTTGGTAACACCTCTTTAACTTCCAAACCAGGGAGGGGGTCAGAGCACCTTCGAGTGGGCTGAACACGCCGGGGTTCTCCACCTCCACCACGAGCTCCAGCTGTGAGCAGTCGCTCAGCGGGACCAGCTCGCCCCTCTCCAGGCCAGCCCGGCCGCTGATCCTCAGGGGCAGCTCCAGGACCTGCCCAACGTGTGCCTCCACCTGGCACGGAGTGAACTCCATGGCGCTGGGCTCGCTCACGTACACCTGATGGAGGAAGGAACAGGGACAGGCGTGTCTCAGTGCTCTTCTCCCATGCCAGCCCAAGGCCACAGCAGCTTGGGGAGCCCTCCTCTTACTGCTACTCCCGTTATTCTCCCTTCTGCTCTGCAGACTTCCAAGTGTGGACTAAGTTGTGTAGCAGCTCCAAGAGGTATCATCACCAGCTGGGACAGATTTAGCATCCATTAAGGAATCCACCCCAGACTGACCACAGATTTCATAACAATCACTATGATCAAAGCTTTTATTTGCAGTATCTTAACTACTTAATCTTCTGCAACTGGCTTCAGGATACCAAACCATATGGTACAGAGTTAAAGCTGTAATCTGTGTGGATTAACTACTCCTAAAACTACGGCTACTAAAACTTTTTCACTGAGGTCAGTAAACAGAACTCTGAAGAGCTATTCCACAAAGAAAGCAGCTCCTAACACAAGAACAAAGGCATTCAAAAATAACCTATTCAGGTTGTGCAATACACTGCTCTGAAAGCTCACATGGACAGAAGGCTTCTTTCTGTCTTCAGGCTTTGACTTATGTTTGAGGATAAGAAGTTTTAGCTGAAAAAATCCTCATTCCTGTGTCTCCTGCTGGTAACTGCTGCACTGCTAAAAAGCAGCATCCTGGGCTGTTCAGAGAATTACTGCAGAGCGAGTGTGTAAGCTAAATTCTGAACAGATTTTAATTCATGTCACACCCCTCCCTTTGGGGCCACTAGATGTATTGTTCCTGCATTTTCCTCACTCCACACCACACATTGACCACCATGACCTAAGAACAGGGGATGGTCTGCAGAGACACCACAAAATCCCTCTTGGGGTCTATGTTTTTCATTGCTATTTTCTCCTGATTTTCCTAAAACATTGCTTCTTCTTGGCCAGCTTAGGTATCTGGAATCAGTCTGCAGCACTGTGCTCACTTCAGTTACTTCTCCAGTCAGAAATTTCCTTGCACATCCTGATAACAACTGTCACCCTTTGATATCAAGGGAGAACACCCACCTATCGCCCTACAGAATGAATTTTTAGTTTGGCTTGTCTGCTTAGACAGCCAGGCCAGGAGTCAATTACCATTTTCTTCTTGCACTTAAAACTTCCAACAAGGAAAAAGAAATCAGGAAGGGGCAAAAATGGGAGTAAAGTTAATGCACTGGACAGAGTTTATTCCCTAAAGTACAAACTGAAACCAATCACTTAACCTGCCACAGGGCAGGCAGGGAAACCTCCTGGGAACGTTTTGAAAGGGGAATGCCCATGGCATTCTCAGCTCCTTCACTGTTTCCAAAAGCCATATTCAAGAGCCATCAGTGAAAAATAAATCTCTTACCTTCATTTCTCCATAATGCAACGGATTCCGAACGTCGAATGCCTGAATAACACTGACCCCAGCATCACTCCCAGTTGTCATTACCCCTTTGACTGTCACTGTAGCTACTGCCTGGTTGGAAGAGGACCAGCTGAAGTTGCCACTTCCACCCTGAGCCTGGAATACAGAGGGAAAATCTTTCAAACATTTAGTCAAGTATATGGTTTTCACATTTCTTAGCTTTGGGTATCTTGCCTTTGGATATCTTGCATGAAAACCAGGAATGCACTGAGAATGGGAAATCCAAACAAAATAACACCTCAGAACTTTCAAATAAGCAAGGTGAGATAGGAGAGAGATGAGAAGATTGCTACCCTTCATTCATTTTAATTTCAGCTTCTTTCACACTTCAAAATAAATGTCAAAAGTTCCATCAGAGTGAAACAAGGGTGAACACTGGAGCAATTTTTTTATGTATATTGTTTTAATTTCTTTAACTTCCTCAGCATTTCCTTTAACCTGTTGCATAATTAAAAACGAACAAGGTGATAAATCTTGTCTAGAAGGACAGTGTGGAAAACAAACCTAAATTATGCAGGAGCTTAGCCAGTAATTTTTACCATGAAAAGAGAATAAAAAGAAAACGAAGAGGAGGGTCATTTCCCTTCTTCCTTCCTCTGAGCACGTGCACAACCTGATTACAGAAGGACACAAATAAATAAATAGGTAGAGGTGTGTGACAGGAGATGCATGGGATGTGGTGAGAAAGGCTAAAAGAATGCAGGAGTTCAGCACATTTGTAAAGGTATTTTAGTTGAAACAGGGAGATGAGCAGAAAACATAAATGAGAAATGCCCAATTCTTAATAACTGTATGAAGTCTCATCTCCTTGCCATAAACCCCAGACACCCCACTACATTTTCTCTCTCTAGCAGCCAGTCTGCACTGAGGAGAGGAAGAGTAAAGCAGCTTCCCCTGCAGCCTGATCAGTCAGGGGAGCTCCATACTGCTGCCTGTGAGTGATGCCTCCCCAGAAACCAGGAGCCTCCACGTGCTCAACTTCACACAGCTGGCACTGCACCTCTCGTGCATGGACTGAAGGAAGGCAACAGAAACCACCTCATTAGCACAAATATGAACAAAGCAACCCCCAACAAACCAGACTGCTGACAAAGTAAATCCTGCCAGGCATCCTGATACCATCTGGAGGGAGTTACTTTAGCTATAAACAGAATTTGGCTAGATCCAAAAATCCCTTTCAACTTGTTTTCAGAAAAAGTCTATTCACCCATTTGAAATAGGCTGACTGAAGCTATGGAGTGGGAGGTAAACACTGATGGAGAGGCAGGAACAACAGTTGAGCTGTGTGTGTGTTGTTGTCAACAACCACTGGTACTGTGGGATGGAGACACTGGAAGAAAGGTCTCAGTTTCAGCAAAATTTAAATCTTGGGAGAAAAAGTTTCTATGTTTTTATTGAAAAAAATCACAGTAAAGTAAGAATACGGACACAATTATTGTAGTATCATGAAGGAATGTTCTCTGGTGAGATACTTCATTATATACGCAAGATAAGGCAAGGTAAGAATAGAACCCAGAGAGCTAGGAAACAAAACCACATTTACTTTCCCTTACTGGGAAAACTCCAGCAGAATTATGATGAAGCACTGAAAATGCAGACTTGTACTAAGAATTTTTACCACACTGCTGGTGTGGTAAGGAATAGCATGAAGTAAACCAAACTAATCCCACAGAACAGACAAGTAGAGATGCAGTGGTTAACTCAATGGAGTTGCCTTTAGATTTACACTGGAGAACGCAGTTTAATTCTTATGAGATTGATTCTCTTCATGGAATCACTGAATCAGTAAGGTTGCAAAAGACTTCTGAGTTTATCAAGTCCACCACTGAACCATGTCCTCAGGTGCCACACCCCCATGTTTTTTGAGCACTTCCAGGGATGGTGACTCCACCAGGGCCCTGGGCAGCCTGTGTCAGTCCTTGACAACCCTTTCTGTGAATAAATTTTGTCCAATATCCACTCTAAACGTGAGGCTGTTTCCTCTCATCCTGTCCCTTGTTACCTGGGAGAAGACCCTGCCACCAAGTGCCCTGCTGCCTCTTTGGATACAGTTTCCTTAGGACAGATCCAAAACTGAGCACTACTTTATGCTAAAAGGGAGAGGTAGGAACTGTGCATCCAACACCCAAGTGCAGGGTCTCAGTATCACTGGCCTAGGGTAGGAGCCTGGGCTGAGAAAGCACAACTTTCTTTTCCTTAGACTGGAGATACTGGATACTGAAGACAAACCATTTGCTTCATGAAGCATACGGAATAACTGACAGCTTGGGAGCAAAGACACACCTAAGAAACATGGAATACATCCCTTCTGTAAATGAGCTGTGCCCTTGCCTCCCTGGAACTTTATATTAGGAGCACGAGGTGTGTGGCGAGTGAAGAATACTGATGTCCAAGGCTGGCAGAGTGCTGCTAATTAATCTTGTCATGCCCTTTTTGCAGTCACTTCACACTCCCATTCATATTTCCAACCCTTGCCAGCAAAGGGCAGCCTCTAATGACTGCTGTGGAGCTTTGCATATAGGATGCTTCCCAGAATTCCAAACCATGCATAGGTGCCTGGTGCACATGTGAAGGAGAGAGGAAGGGAAGACAAGAGAGAAAAGGCAGTGGGGTTTTTATGTTTGTTGGTTTCTTGGTGCTTTTTTAAAACTATGTATTAATTCCTATAACTAACATCCCATGAAGTTCCTCCAAATTACATTTTGGATGCCACCATGCCTGAAGTATCCAAAGTCAACCCCACTCCAGTGGTGTCAGGCCTCACTGTGCCTGCCTGAGCAACACTCCCTGCAGCTGGGTACTTCTTTGGCATACCTGGATGGTGTACTGGTAGACTCCTGCTTTTGGCTGCCAAGGAAACATCAGAATGCTGGGTAAAAGAAATATTGGAACATAGACCTCCACGTCCTGCTGGTTTCGCACTGGAACTGGTAAGGTATGAACACCTCCATCCTGCAAAGGGCAAGAGCACAGTGTTATAAATGGCACCACAGTGCTTCCCAGAGTTCATGTTTAGTCCTTACGTACGACAAGTCCTTGAAAACATCTCAGAGAGGAAGGAAAACTATTTAGGATCACTTACAAACAGAATTACGTGTGAGCAAACAGCTCCTGGCAGCAAGGTGTGCTACGGCACTCAATGAGTGCTCCTGTTATGGAGATCCAGGTGCCCATGCTCATTTAAAAGGCAAACACCACGAAGAAATACACTCTTTCACTACTCCTACTTGAGACCTCATCTGGAGAGCCAGTCTGGAGGCTTGACACCTGCATTTACTCTCTGCTCATCCCACTCTGTACAAAATTCAGCCTGGAAGACCCATAGCTCAACCCCTGCAAATGCTGGCCTTCACAGCTCTGCTGTCACTGCAGTGCCACAACCCTCTGGCACAACACACTGCTACTGCAGTTCTGAAGGAAAACCAGCTCTCAGTGGATGCCTTTCCATTGAAGAGAACATCTCTGACACAGAGAATGACCATGGCTTATCACATTCAAGGATCTACTTAATCCTGCTCAAGGAATCACTAAAATGATCTCACAGCAAATGGGTTGAAGTGTTGAAGTCTCAAGCAAAAGCAACTCACTTCCACACCACGTGCCCTAGTTAGCCACACATTCAGCAGCCTGCCCAACCAGCAGAAAGTTAATGAATATTAATCTGGAGAAATGTGCAGGCTGATACATTTGGCAGATTGTCATTCCAGAGTTTAAGGTCACTTACCAATTGATAGCAAACTTCCCCAATGTAACTGACTGCAGAACAAGGCCAGGGTATGAGAGTGATGATCCTACCACAATAAAGTGTAAAATTCCCTCAGCCTGTGAGAGGCCCCTTGCTCAGGACAAGGATCTGCCACGAGAAAAGAAATCAGTGCTGTGCACCACTGCCTTAACAGGAGTTTGCCACATGCTCGGGAGCAAAATCCCACAGTCTTTATTTAAGCAAATCCTCTGTTGACTCAACTGACAGTTTTCATGAAGAAAGGATTTTAGAATTTGGTTCTTAATCTGTTCAAAGCAAGACAGCTCAGACCCACGTAATTCTTAGGCTGCCTTTTGCTATGAAATCACTACTGCACAGCTCAATTATTTTTAGGCCTACCAGTGAAGCAGAAGAGTTTTCACAAAGACACACCTGATCAACTACTGATGTCAGGGCAGCATCAATCACGGTCACACCCGCCTTTAGTGCCATCACATAATGATAGGATCCATTCAGAGATGACTGCAGCACCTCAAAGTATTCTTTGGACAGCTCTGTAGTAATTCTGATGTTCTGAAACCAGAATATGAAACAGAAATTGCCACAGGTAACTGACATTAATAGAGGACAGAAAGCCACAAACATACAACAAGTCAATGAGCAAACTATTGTTTAATAGCATACTTCAAAGACACATTGTTGAAACTGATGAGAATTCTCCCTATGGAAGTTTCAGTCTTTCAGTAAGATTTTACCTTTAGACACAGCATTAACTCCACAAAGTTGTTTTTTTTTTTTAAATTATCAGCAACATGCAATTTAACATGAAGGTACTTATATTTATACCACTAAATAATTCATATTTTACAGTAATTTTCTAACTTTTTCCTTCTAAAACACAAAAGAACATGTGAATATAACTGCCTTAAAAGCACCCTGCTGAGCTCTAGCTCAAACCCAGATCTGCATCCCAAAAAGCAATTACGGGCAAATAAAATAACATTCCCATACCTCCAATATTCTGAAAACCAGTAACTTAATACATTTTTTTCTTGTTGTAAATGACCTTTTTAAAATTATTTTTCTTTACAGTTTTTTAAGAACTGTGTACATTTGGTACCTAGTATATAGAATTTAAGAAGAAGCTCTTCCCTGGGAGGGTGGGCAGGCCCTGGCACAGGGTGCCCAGAGCAGCTGGGGCTGCCCCTGGATCCCTGGCAGTGCCCAAGGCCAGGCTGGACACTGGGGCTGGGAGCAACCTGGGACAGTGGGAGGTGTCCCTGCCCGTGGCAGGGGTGGCACTGGATGATTTGAGGTTGCTCCAAGTCCCATCCAACCTGAAGGACACTGTCCAACTTCCATTTTTTTCTACAGCACTTAAGACTCCAATAATTTCACATGAGTCACCCAGAGTGCTTTATTTTTAAAAAGTAACAACAAAACAAATGGAAAAAATGAAAAGGCAAGAAACAACACGCTTTGCACTGTCCCGTCTCAGTGTAAATAAGAAACCACTCAAATAATTTCAAAGCAGGGATTTAGGAGACAGTCACTGCAAAGTATACCAACATTTCAACTTACATCAGATAAATACACCTTATTGCTTGATTTATCATACACGTCAATCGTAATTTCATAAAGTCTGCCCGTTTCCAGGACCCATCTGTCACCTGGATGAACTGTAAATCCTGCAAAACAGGAAACATTGAACAGCACAAACCAACAGCCTCTTTATCTAATGCAGAAAAGCATTTTGCTTCTGGTGCCCACACTCTGCAGATGAACATTCATTATTTTAAACTGCTGACTACAGAGACACAGGAAAACACATAAAACCTATTTCACATCGATCTACTTTTATGAATAAAATCACTCTTTTGTGAAAACTAACACAAGAAACGGAAGTGTGGAGTTACAGCATGAAAATCACAGAAACAAGGCAAGAAATTGCATTAAGCAATCAGGAAGACTGCATCAACACCAACCCAAATATGCAGGAGGTACCACATAGACAGTGCTGTTGGGCAGCCTGGACACGCCCTGCATGCGGATACCTGAGGGCTCAGTAAAGGAACACACAAGTTTAGCACAAGTCAAATCAAGAGCAGCATTTTCCTGGGACTCCTTGTGCCTCTTTGGCTATTTTAAAGCTAATTGTACACTGCAAATAAACATTACTCCCACTTCAGTGCAAGACAGTGAGCACTTTGGAGAGATTTCACTGGAGAATATAATGACTGAAACATAAAAATTAAATAAAGCCCCATCACATTTCTACAGTGACTGAGGGGACTACACATGATTTAAGTGATCTTTTGCCAACCTAATTTGTTAAAACATTCCAAGGCATCAGACAGCTCTGCTGAGACTGAATTCACAGCAGTGCTGCTCTCCATGGCTCCACCAGTGCTCCTGATTTCCAGACTCTTGGTACAAATGAGGATAACTTAATCCTTTTGTGTTTCAAAGGGTGGAAAGCTTGTCCCCTGCCACAGAGCAGTGGCTGGAAAAGCATTCCCAAGGAAGGATACTCTTGTGCACCAGGACGAGGTTGGTTTGCCCCTGCTGCAATGCAGTCACAGTGGATGTTGCCTGGTCCAGCTTGGCAACTGGCCGGGAGGGATCTCCCTTGGGATCGAGGATGTTGTTCTGGAGCTGCAGCTCGTACTGATCTGATGGCATCGCTATTTCTGCAGGCAAAACAACACAACACACAAACCAGTAAAAGCAGGTGTGGCAGTGTTTGGCTGCTGCTAATTATTGCTGATTATTTTTTACTGATGCCTAGTGCACATATTAAATCAGTACTCTTAATGGCTTGTAAAAATAGCACTTCTGTCGTCATAACACACACACACACACACACAAATGAGCTTCTTGGCAAACTACAGTGTCTGTGAAACTGCAATTCCCAGTTAATACCATCTCACTATTAAGACCTAACATCCAACTGATTTCCAGCTTTGAAAGAAAAAAAAAGAAGACAAAAAGGAAAAAAGGGAAAAACAAGAGAAGAGGGAAAACTCAAGGCACTGCACTCTCAAGTGGGCATAAAGCCAGCTAACCTTTACAAAGGCTTCACTTTGTGGAGCAAATCCATTTGCCAATAAAAAATTTTCTGTTAGAAAAGTTACTGATCTAAATTTGATTTAAGTAAGAAAGTCACTCCTTAGTGACTGTTAACATCTAAAATGACAGTGTTAGTTCCTGTTCTAAGTTACCCTTGTCTTTACATCCTTGACAAATCTACAAGAGTATATTCTTAACAGTCACTTTTTTTTTTGACTGAAAGAACTAAACAGCTATATCATTGTGTGCCTTAGGAAAACAGTATTAAATATTAACAAAGTAGTTTAAACACAATTAAAAATTTCTCAGCAGTTAAAAATTCACACAAAGCATTAAAAAATAAAAATAAAAGAGAACAGAACAAACCTGTGATCTTCCCTTGCCTCAGTTTCTGAACTCTGTACTGAATTGATGTTCCTACCAGAAGATAGATGTCATATATTGGATTTAAAAGGATGTTTTCCAAAATAAGCAATCTGACTTCTGCAGGGTGTACATCCTGTTGATGGAGGGGGAAAAAAGAGAAAAAGTAACCACATTTAAAGCAGCTCATTTGTTTGAAACAGACCATGCAGCAGGAACTTAGAATCTAGAAGTGAAAAACATTACTAGCTGCAATTGGCTCTATATTTTCATATTGAATTTTGTCACAACAGGGCAATGCAAGGGACAGTAAATGGTACAGAGATTTGCTCTGTGCACACAGTGCAAGAATTAAGAAAAAAATGTCTGTATGAAGATCATTTTGGAGAATACAGAAAAACTTGAAGCAGATGCTCAGTGATCACTCAGACATTCAGAAATCCATCTTCCCCCTGTAAAACATGGCACCTCCAGACAGCATCTCCATTATAACTTCACTGAGGAAGCTGCATCCAACTCACTGGTCTACTAAATCAGGAATACAACAGGTAATTGTATAAACTCTCTTACAGCTGTTTGAGGGATGTTCACTGAAAATGTGCAGTCTGGCAGCAGTGAAAGATTGAAAGGAACTATTAATCAGAAAGATAAAAAATTGCAAGCAGAACAATATTGTTTCCATTTCTCTCACAGTATCAGCTCAAAACTAATTGAGAAATATAAATATTAAACCAGAAAGCTAACCAAGCTACAAGCATTCAAAAGAAGTCAGACTGATAAAATGTAGAGTATGTCCATGTACTCAGTACAATTAGGCAGAACTAAACTAAATTTTGTAACAAAAATACAATTCTCAACATGCACTACTACTTGTGCCACCTTACCAGTGGTACCAGTACACACATGTAGATAATATTTCAGTAGAACACTTTTTACAGCCAAGGTTCAGATAGCCCAGGGCCATTCTGCTTTGAGCAGAAACATGAAGCACAAAATATAGTAACACAAATCTGCAAAACCAGACTGCAGAGATGAGATGAACTTCAGAAAACCCCCATTTTATGGAGGCAGTTTTTTAAGGCACAGTATTAAGCTGATACCAGCACAATGATAAATTAAATTAAACATAATACTCTCACAGGTGCTTGTAAATTCTATTAAGAGAAGAAACAGCTGTTTGCAGAGTGAAATGAAAATCTCAGTGAGCCCAAGCTTCAAAGACAGAATCATCCCAGACCTCCACAGCAGCTGGGAAGACCACCCAGCACTGGAGCTGAACACTGGTAGCTCTGACACTCACATCACAAAGCCCTTCCCTGGACACCAAAACCTCCTGAGGCAGAACTGAATGTAAGAAATTATTCCTACGACACTCATTTCAAGCACAACAGGAAATAAAGTTCTTTCCAACAGAGCAGACCTTTTTCTAGATGTTTATTGACTGAAAAGAAGAACTGCTCTAGTTGGTTCTTTTTTGAAGGGACTAAAGGGCCAATGCAATGGTTCTAGTTGTATGTACAGTATGAATATCAGGAGAACTTCAACTGCATGGAAGCACTGGGAGTGCATTCCTCTGCCACAGGGCCTTCTGTCAGAGGTTTAGAAATGATCTCTGGCACATGCCCTGTCCTGGGCTGGGTCACTGCACCGAGCTCCAGCCCTCCCAGGGTGTCATCTCTTGTGATGTGGGCTACAGACTCAAGCCAGCACTGACATCCACAATGCAAACCCACAGCACCCCTGGAACACTGGGCTACGAGATGAAATATTCAAAAAATAAGGATAAACTCAAGTTTCTTACCTTATAGATGCTTTCCTGCAGTTTTGCTTTTAATTTAGAACTCCCTGTTTTCATTCCAGACACCAGAATGGTATCTCCTTGCTTGGCAACTTTTTCCATCTCCAATATATAGGAAGGAGGGATGTAAGTGGATTCTAAGAACTTCAGTATACTGAAAGGTGAATCAAAAAGTGAATAGAAAATTGTTAACCAACCTTTGTAAGCCCACAGAGAAACCACCAGCATTTATTCCCAGCCATTTCCATTTTTAAGCCAATTTAAGATGTTTGCCTGGAACCAGATATCCAAATTTTACTCATTCTTCGAGGTATCTGCAGCTAATTTCTGTGACAGATAAGTTTGTTTGAAGCTTGCTTGTGAGCTATCAGAAGACTGCACATGTTGTCTACAATGACCCCTCCAGTTTGTACAGTAGGTGAGACTGCAAAAACTCTCTATATTGTAGAGCAACTGATGTGCAAGACCCAAAGCTTAAGTTTATAAAAGCAACAGCTCAACAAACACAGAATGTAACTTCGACCTCTCTGAAAAAGCCAGGATGTATTTAATAAATAACCATGAAAATCATCTACAAGCCAAACACTTGAAGTAACTGTTAAAAATTTCAAGGAAAAGTGGCAAAAGAGAGGGAAGGAATTGGCCATGGATGGGAAAATGACGGGAAGTGGAAAGAGGAGAGTGTTTTACAGGGTGTCACCTTCTGTATGCACATCATCTGCTTGGCTTCACGTGCACTTGCACAGCAAAACCAGTAGGGCCGTATGGAGAACAGTTATGGATATTAAAGTATTTATGACAATTTATAATTTATTTTGCAAAGCTGTATCAGCTGTAGAATATCTTTATGCTATCATAGTGATGCTAACAGTAGAGCATATATCAATATTAGTTTGGTTAAAATCCCATCAGCAAATACTTTACTGAAAGAAGAAGTTCCATATGGACTAGGACTTGGGATACCCAGTCCCACTAAGCCATTCATTCTGGCTCTCACTCATACCTGCAGCTTCAGGTGGATTATGGGCTTAACAGGCTTTCCCCAGCTACTGCTGCTTCTCTAGGGCTGCAAAATCAGAGTTTGTGTTTATCCAGCAGCAAAGCCTTGCTTGCTCCCCCCACTCCCCTTGCAGTGTATTTGGAATATTGGTTTGAGGATGGAAGTTGGCTGTTAACCTTTCTGCTCTGTAGGAGAACTGGTTTCACCACAAGCAATCATCCTATTTCAACCCCAGAACCAAGTGTCCACTGACACCTGAAATTCTTCAGGTTTGGAGAGCTCCTTTCTGAAAAGGACAGGGACTTTCTTCCTCAAAAAGAAAGAGATAAAATAGATAAAATAAAGCTAAAAATAGAACTCTGCTGAAATCCTGAGATAACAATCTTACTGATAAATCTTCCTTTTGCAAGAGATGTTTCAGCAAGATCAACCGCAGAGCTGCTCACTAACACTATCAGTTAAACTGAACAGAGGTGGAAGTGCCCAGGCTGTCGTGTAGGTAGACACTTAACCCAACCTGAAACGACTGACCCTCAAGCATTGTTATTTTAGGCATCAGTTCAGTGAACTGCCTAGATGTGGGGAAGTGTTTTTACACATCAAACAGAACAGGCTTTTGAGACCAAAGGAAATGACTTTACCGTAGTGCGTTGTGGGAGTCTGAGAAGCCATCGGCCTCTGGGTCCTTCACTACTGTCCAGTCAAACACCAACCCTGCCAAGGTGCTGAAAGTGTTTCCTACAAATCAAACAACCAGATTAGAACAAAAATAGAGAACAAGCATAGAGTCTTCCTGGAATATAAACCATGACTTATTTCCCAAGGAAATTTCTGGTTTATCCCTACAAGAACAACCACGGAGCCCCCTTGAGTTTGCACAAACACCAAGCCACAAATCCAGCACTACACATAGGATAAAAACAAATTTACTTTTCATTATTAACACATCACCATACTTCACCTGGCATTCATGGTTTACAAACATGATGGCTCAGTTCCCAAAGTACCCAAAACAATTAATTCAACCTTTATAGCTGCTTCACACGTTATTTCCTTTCAGAAGTTGTCCTAAAAATCCCTTGCTTGGTGTGTTATGTGTGCACAAAACTTGATTGTCAAAAGCATGAAATTCTTATCAGATCATGGTTCTTCTTCTGATGCTACAGACTACAAAAAGCTAAGTTTTCTGCTCCTACTAAATAATGATGCATTCAGTCCAAACGCACTGACTCATATGAGCCTAAATGGTGGCTCCCAGAAGTGAGTGTTTGTGTAGTAATTAACACATTGAGCAATAGCTGGTTGGTCTCAAACATCACCTCTGAACTTGCTGTTGGATACCTGACTGGTCACAAAAACATCCTTTTGCAAAATTCTTTAGACTACCCTCAGCTCAAAAGAAAAAAGACAATTTCACAATGTATTGTCCAGAGAACCCCCTTAAAATTCTCCACTTGGCTTCAATCAACTGAGTCCCAAATAAAGCTAGTGCATGCATCAGACAATTAGAACTTTCAATACGTATTTAATCTCCTACAAGCAAATCTCTTACCTTCTGAATCCAAAGCGTGAATTTTGAGCTCCAGTGGTGAATCCTCAAGGTAGAGCTCTCTTGTTGTGGACACAACTTGAATGCCATGAATTAAATCAACGATGGCATCACAGCGAAGCACTTGTCCAGTCACTTGAAGGGACATCAGAAAGAGCACAACAAATCACAACACTGCATGTGCTCATCAAGAACAACGATAAGTCAAGATGCAACCCAAATTTAGCCAGTGACACAAGACACTGACACTGACAGAACCTGAACTTGGTCATGACCTCGATGAAGAAACGCGTGGTCAAAGGGTGGCTCAGAAAGCACGAACAGCTCCCTTCCTCACTGCACTGCAGAACAGATCTGTACAAACTCTGATTTCCATCTGCACTGACACTTACAGGGGTTGTCTCTGAGTGCTTCTGCAGAGTTGCTACAGTGCTCTCATGTCCCAGAGAAATTAATAACTTTTGCCCACAGAAAATAAACCCCCATAAACTCCTTCAGTTAGTGACTGCAAGGCCTTTAACTGGCCATCTGGTTTTGCCTCTCTGTCACTATAAAAACTAACCAAGTATGCTGTATGACAGACACAAAGGCAACTTCCAGCTTTTTCAAATGCAAAGTATATGAATTTGCATTAGTAACTTTTATTAAAAATTTTTTTATATTTCAGTCACACCCTCTATTTGCAAATAGAAGTTAAAACCCACACCCATGGAAAGCCTAAAATGACTGTGCATAGGAACAGAAATTTGTCTGTGCATTTCTCAATCTCTGCTCTGTTTCCGGAGCACAGCAGGAGGCCCATGAGAAGCAGTGGTTTGCTCAGCCAAGCTCAGACTTACGTGTGTCCTCAGCAGAGATGATGGTGGTGAGGCGCGTGGGCTGCGAGGAGCGCGCCTGGACCAGCGCCCTCTGCGAGCAGCGGCAGCCGTCCTGCCCCAGCGGCTCGATGCTCGCCACCTCCGGCCGCGTGGACGACCTGCGCGGGGTTGGGCTGTGTCAGCACACAAATCAAAGCTCTGCCTTAAAGCCACCCCAGCAATTCACCTGGGACGTGCTGCATGGTCAGCAGCTCGCTTTGGGAAGAGCTGGATGGCAGCAGCTCCCCAGGACTCCGGCGTGGGCTGAGGAAGGGGAAAGCCCAGGCCAGAGGCGGGGCAGACAAACATGGCTTTCTCTCCACCATGGCAAGGTCACTGCTGAAGGCAATCCAGCCCTGTACCCAGCTACTCCTCAAAGCTGCAAGCCTTTGGCCTCACTACTGATGACCTCTGAGGTGTGGAACAAGTGAAAACACATACAGAACACTGAAATGAAGGTGAAACATGTTTAACTAAAGTTCCATCCACCACTTGTTAACAGTGTTTTCAAAACAAGTTTGAAACACAGTTCTGAAAAAACTGGAACCTTCCCCAATGGCAGAACATCACAATTATATACCCTTGCTATGACAGGGGCTCTGAACAACAAGAAGAAACATTCCTTAATCAAGAAATTTAAGGGCGGAAAAAAGATTTAGTCTGGTTAGCTGAAATACGCAACACTGTGTGAAACATGCAAAGTTGTATAATCATCTTTGGTGCAATGTAAGCCTACATGGAATTTTGACCTAAAATTGGTGAGTCTGTTACTCCCTGCTCCGACTTGCATGGCTTCTCTGCAGACAACTGCTCCAGGAATGGGCTTGTGGGCAGCTCACCATGGATGTGGGCAGGACACTGCAGGAATGACTGACTGGCTCGGAACAGCCGGGTGGAAGGAGGACAGGGCGAGCACTGCGTAGGTGGGGCGGTCACTGCTCTGCCCCCCAGCCCCTCGAGCCTTGCTCGGTCTCTGCTCCACACCGACACAGTGGGGCTGTAATAAATGAATTGGTTTCAGGGTGCTGGTTATTACTGTTTAAATGAGATATAAAAGAGGGGAGTTGAGGGTGGAATAGATGGACATGTTAATTGAAGGGAAGTTGCGAGACTGTACGGGTGTAATGCTGGAACGTAACCCTGGATGGGGATTTAACAAGGACCCAATGGGTTTAATAGAAGGAACTTTCTAGTACATTGCCTCGTAGGGTACAAGGGATGAGGACGATGCCCTGGACTGGGATTGGAGAATGAGCCAACCAATGAAGCGGACTTGTTTGGAAATGACTGGTGAGGAATGCACGGAGGCACAGACCAGCCAGCGGACAGGAAAGGGACCGATCAGCACGAGGATTGAGAAATGCACCAGTCCGGTGGCACCAGAGGGGAGGGATCCTCCTGCGGACCTTGGGCTCCAAGGGAGCACCCAGTGGGTCTCACTGTGTTGTTGGAGTATTGTTTTATTCTGGCTTGTCGCACGGAGCCTGGGCTTATCCTGGGTTCCCGCTCTCAGCAGTTAACAAATAAACGAGTTGACTTTTCCTTTCAAAAGTCTCAGCCTCGTTCACAACAGTGGGGCTGACCGCAAATGTCGGAGTGACCCGTGGCGGGCTGGGAGCCCCGAATCGGTGCCGTGTGACCGCGTGGGGCCGGGAACAGCAAAGCACAGCCGTGCCCGGGGAG
Source organism: Corvus kubaryi (assembly GCF_017639235.1). Classification (NCBI taxonomy): domain Eukaryota; kingdom Metazoa; phylum Chordata; class Aves; order Passeriformes; family Corvidae; genus Corvus; species Corvus kubaryi. The sequence goes on along the minus strand of NW_024581089.1, from coordinate 1,182,805 downwards.
GCCCGGCGGAGCAGAGCCGGGAAAGGACAGGGACACGTGTGCCCGGGGCCGCCCCGCTGCCCGGGCTGACACGGAGCTGAGACCACGCTGCATCGCCGGGGGGAGGCTACACATCTTTCTCTTTCTTCTCCTACGTTTTTCTTCTCGAAATACATTGTAACCCACACTAAAAAATTCCAGTCAATGCCGTGTGGTGTCTGGATAAATTAAAGTTTGGAAGTGCCTTGCTTTGTCTGGATGTTGTTTTAAAATTTGCCAAATACCTTAATCTACCTTAATGTTCTGAAGTCTGCAAGACGTTTGCGGCCTCCTGAGAATTTTGTTGTTTCTCCCACTCAGCGCCCAGAGTGAATCGAACAACCTTCCCCATAACCCACGGAACAGGCCAGGGCATAACAGAGTGGAGCCCAGCTCTCCCTTCCAGCGTGCCAAAAATGTCAAGTTAAACAACAACAGAAGTTGAAGAGTTATTAAGAACCAAGCCTCTTGAAAGTAAATTTGAGGTAGCAGCAATATACATGGGAAGGCTACCTGCAGAGGCAGCGAAATAACCCAGCAGGCAGAGGCCGGGCCGCGGCGGGGCCGCAGCCGCTGCTCGCAGCCGTGCGCACAGCCCGGAGCCGGGCAGGGCAGCGCCGGCAGCCGCTCGGGAATGCAGCGCCCGGAACAGCCCCGCTGGCTGCTCGGGACCCGGGCTCACAGCCCGCGCACAAGGGCCCTTTGAAGGATTAGAACAATGAAAGCAAGCACTGATGGGTGACAAAGCTGTGCGGGAATTGTTTCTCCGGATGATGAGAGCAGCTCTGATGAAAACACTGCGCTATCTGGTAAATGCAATCTAAGCTGGGCACTGGATCCCCCTCCTGCTAAAGATGGGGAAACTGGACGGGTTTAGCCTTTTTTACTGGAGGATGTACAAAAACGCCTACCTGTGATGTATAGGGAAAATTCTCTAACCTAGCAAGGAGCGGGACGGGAGTTCCAAACAAACAACGTCTTGAATCAACAATATGCCTGAATCCCTCCCTACACGTTTTACCTCCTCTTACTGGCACAACCAACAAATCCAACAAACACGAGCGAAAAATTAAATTTCTCCTTAACTAAAATTGTATTTATTCAAAAAAATAACACATCACACCACAGTCAATTATCTGAGAGTTACCAGCTGCAGCCCAGGTGAGCACAGACCTCTGCTTGCAGCCACTGCAATAAAATTGCAAATCCTGTTCCTAACCTTAAGCTCCCAACACTATTTTGCTTACATAAGGAGTAGTTTTAGAGGATTTTGAAACAACGCTTTACCAACTGCTGACCCAGAATTTCAAAGTATTTTATCTGATCAAGGAATAAACAGCCCACAGCAGTATGCAATGGGGAATTTAAACACCAATTAGAAGCTTAAACCTGAAAATTGTTTGTTTTATCTATTGTATAAACCTAAGCAATGTACACAAATATGTGCACATTTTTCATAGTAGGGTTTACACTGTTTATAAAATAATATGATTTTCTGTATTAATAGCACACTTAGCTTCACTCTAAAAGCTTGAAATATTTTTTAGACATTAAGAGTGAGTAATTAGTTATTTTTCTGTTGTTCTCAGGCAACCACGAAACAGTTTTCCAACAGTTAGCAAGTTTCTTTAAACAACATTAGCATTCACAACCAGTAAGGTTTTTCCTGTACTTGGCTGGTTGGCTTTTGAAGCTGAGCATGTGGATTTGAGTTAGTCTGCATGCAGGTATTTTTAAATAAGTATTATATGTATGAAACTGACTTTTATTTAGCTCTTTACACTGCTTAATATTCTCTGCCATTAGATTTTTTGTTATTAATTTGAGGGTTTTGCATTCTTGCAGTCTGGAATTGATTGTGTTTACAACACAACAGGGGTTTCACTGGGGTTTGTATTTGTTCTTTTAATATCTGGCCATGAATTGTAATACAAAACCACTGCAGTTTGCACTAATAGTGTTGTAAAACTGAGTCTAATTACAGGATACTTTTCAGACTAGAAAAAGGGAGGAACAAAGATCAACAAAAACTAAATTTTAACTGTAAACTTACAAACACTCCACAATTTTAAAGGAACTTTCAAGCTTTTACAGTTGAAAGCCAGTTAACTCTTAGTTGTCACTGCAGTAGAGAACCTGAGATTATACACTATTTGGCTTCTAGCAGTAGTTTAAGAGGTAGAGTATCAGCTGAATGTCTTTTTTTAATACAAATTTTACTCAAGTGGGCCTTTCTGAAGCTTGGTTACCTATGGATTTATATTTAAAAACTATCTGCATGACTGGTGTTTTTTCCAGCAGAACATACGAAGTATTTGATGACCCCTCTATCATTCAGCAATATCAAAAGCACATTCTGTTTAGAGCTACCTGGATGCAGGGCCAAGCAGAGAGAAGCGAAGGCATTAATCAACCAGGCTGCAAATTACAGAGGTACTACTCTGGGATCACTACTGGGTCCTAGATGGGCAAGAAGAAAACTTTGGTTTAGAATGATGAAACTGCAATTTATATCCTCTGCCAACTACAGCAGCTCTTCAGCAGCGTGTGACATTGAGAGCTGGGCTTGTCAGAGGGCAAAATTAGATCCTGAGAAGGCAGCAATGGGAAGCATTTCTGGCACTAGCTCTGGATCCCATGCCAGCACCTGTAAGGAACAGCAGGGCAGGGAGGAAGCACTGGGAAGAGTAGTGAGATGGTGAGGGGAAAACAGCTCACCAAAGTCCCCAGTACTTATTTCCCTCAGAATAAAGTCCTACTTGCTGAGGAATGAATGGCACTGGCAAAGAGGCTGCCAGTCCTCTTGCTGATTCTGTTTCATTCATGATTTCCATCCCCAGGATGGCCCCTCCAGGGCCCCAGACACAGAGCCATGTGCCAAGATTGTATCTACACATCTACCCATACCCAGGCCTGTGTTCTTTAATCGACTGTTCTGAAACACCGCATGTCAATACCTCACTAGATTATACTTAATTTATCAGTTGGTTCAAAGATCAGGCACCTATTACTGTTTTCTCTCAATAGCAATTCTCTGTTGATTCTTATTGCTCCAGTGTTTTATACTGTTCTGCCAGCTCTTCAAACTAAACTCAACTGAATGAGTCAGCAAAAATCCACCTTTGTGGAGCTGCACCATGACTGTCAGTTGATCTGATCTTTTAGAATTTTATCAGGCTCTTGGGCAGATACGTAGTCAGAGGGAAACTGGGCAGTGAAAGTTTCCAAGAGTTTGGGAAGACTGGACTGACCGATACACCAGGGACCTTATAAAGTCACTCTTGGGACTAAAAAATGAGCAAAAGTCTTAAAACATTTATTTCACGGGTGTTCAGCAATGAAAAGTTGCCCCAAATCAATAAGTCCCTAATCCTTCTGTCTGCCTTTCCAGGCAGGGCATGCTCAGACTGAGAAAAAGCTTTTTGAGGAGTAAACCTGCACTGATGTTGAGACATGAGCTAAGAGAGACAACATTGTTTCTTGTGCCTCCTGGGCTCTGGCAGGACACCTCTGCTGCAGGCTCGCACCCCCTGCTCTGGTTCTGAGCCAGCAGTCTCAGGTAACACACACACACCTGAGCCACAGCAGCACAGCCCCTCTCACTTTACCAACAAGGACACCTCAGCCCAATTCTGAGCTCCTGCTGGCACTTAAAAGAGCTTGAAGCCCTGCTGGGAAGGCACAGCCAGGCAAGTCAGGGAGAGGGAGAACATCCTGCTACCAGCTGCAATGCCTTACAAGAGGGAAATGCAGAGCAGGTGGGAACCAGAGAAGGGGATAACAAACATTATTTAAGATGTCACTTTGTAATGTGGACCTTAACAGTATCTCACACAAAACATTTTCCAGTGAGAGTCAGACAGGACTGTTTAGACCTGTGGTAAAACAGGTGATCCAGGAAACACCACAACTCCCAGATTACCAGAGATGAGACTGGTTGTCTTAGAGCACAGCAACAGATCTCAGTGAACACCACTACTGATAGACATTTTTAAAAACACATAAGCCACCACCTATATCCCATGGAGCAGTAAAATCAATTTACAGCAAAAACATGACAAGATAAGGAGCTAGAAAATGAGCTTTGCCAGCCAACTGCTGTGACAGCAGCATTGTGCAGGGGGTTTGGGCTCTCTGGAAGTACCTGTGCATCCCACACCTCCAACACCACTCAGCCACAGGATCTCTCCCTTTACTGCTCTGTTACCAGCTCCTCTCCCATGGCAATTACCTTGATACAACTTCCTCAGTGAGGGCTTCAGTAGCACACACAAACCTTTCATTAAGGTGGCAATAAACTCCTCTTCATTTCCATCAGTTCTCACCATGTATCTTAATTCTAAACCGTATGAAATAATGAAATACGTAAACATATTTGTACACTGCAGATAATTTCTGCTATAAATACCCAGCCAGGGTGTGTATCCTGGGGGGAAATGTTTTGGGTTTTTTTTTTTTTTTTTGTGTGTGTGTGTGTTCCCCTCCTCCCCCTTAAAATGTTATTATGGTACAGCAGGTTTCAAGGAGAAAATTCTGCTTCGGAATGCTTTCATTCTTTCAAGCATAATTTCTGGATTAAGGTAATTAAAAGATAAATACAGATGTAATATAAATGCTAAATATATCTGCACAGACTGTGTGTTATGCCTGAAGATAGTATCATGTATAGTATTTACAGATGGAAACACTGTATGCTTTGAAAACAAAGCTTTTCCCAAAAAATAATTTTAACATAAAGGCAACCCAAACTCCAGAAGGCATGAGCATCTTGAAAATCAGCAAATACTTTACAGCCATGCTTATAACCTTACCACCACTCCCAGTCTGCTGGGATGATGATAGAACTTGACCTGTTCCCTCGGAATCAGTGGAATTCTCAGACACAGCTACCATCACTTTGAAAATCTCCTACTTTCAGAGGTAAACTTGAAGGCTCAAAGGGAAACTGGGAGAAAATAAGGTCACAGCATGCTATAGACTGATTTTCAGGAAATTGGACACTTGTGTATGAATTCTGAATGTCTGAGATGAGTAATGCAGGCCTTCAAAAGGTGTCATTTGGCATCAGATGCTGCTGTACAACCCGAACAGCTCTCACAGGTTACCTCTAACCTCGCAATCTCCTGTATTACACACCCTCAGTTCCCTCTCCAGACACAGAGGGCCTGACTCTGACCAGTTCCATTCAAACCCCTACTTTCACGCATGCAAACACACCCATCATTTTGCAAACGTGAGAAAGAGTCACTCCTTCTCAAGCCACTGCATTTGGTACTTCCTAACTTGTTGAGTTCAACAGCCCCTCTCCAGTAACAGCTCCTTCTGACAGCTCCAATGGGAAGCACAGGAAACCTGCCAGCAAGTGGCTGTGGAGCTGCTCCTCCAGTACATTTCTTTCTAACCACCCACAGTTCCAGGCCTGTGGGGATGTAGAGGGACAGAGCCCCAGTGCCACTGCTGCTTGTGCTCAGTCACACACACCCAGAACTCCTGCTTCCTCCGGAGCGCTTGCTAAGCGCACGTTGAGTTTTACAACCCACATCCTGCCAGGCCTTGCAAAGCAGAAGTGAATAAACACCCATTAACAATCCTGCCACAGAAAATGATGGCACAGAGAAGGTGAATTAGGTATAGTTTCCTTAATTCTCAACCAAAATTCATCTCTGAAGGGCAGAGGGAGAGGATGGAAAAGGATGTTGAAGCCTGTCAGCATGAGGGGTATGAGTCACTGCTGGTAAACAGCACCAACAGAACATGCTCTGAAGTGCACAAAAATCACCTCCATTAGAGATATGAATGTGGATCAAGTCTGGCATTTCTCTGGAGTACAATCCTACATCTTTTCATCTGTAGATTTCAGTGAAATTAGCAAAGATCTCCATACTTCTGACAGCTGGATAGCACCTGGCATGTGCAGGAATGGCTGCAGCCAGCCCGGCACCACCTAACAGCTCACTGGCAAACAGGAAAGAGTCTACACTTCCACATTTTACTAGCTCTTTGATGAGTTTTGGGTTTCAGCTTTATGCAATGTATTTTACCTCACAAACCGAATCCTTTTAAAGATTCAGTAGCCTTCGAAAATTAGAGTAAGAAAAGAGAAAAAACCCACACTTGTGAGATTTTCACTAAAGCATTCCATTAAGAATTAAATTACATGACCACAAGCAGCTCATCTGGTAACTTTCATTCAGTCAACTTCTGGATAAAATTAATTACTGCTCTTCTGCATAAGCAGAATATGTAAATTGTCACAGACCAAAGGTTTGTACCCAGCCCAGAGATGAGAAATGTGTAAGAACCAAGCAAATAAACTGACAGAGAATGAAAATATGGCCCTTTAAGACGTATTTCAGTAACTGCCAGACACAAAACAACTGAAAACTGCTACACGCATCCATCTGGCACATACGGAAGTATCATCCTAAACATACCTCGACTGCCACTTCTTTTTCAGGTGGGTACCTTCTGCTCATTACTGATTAAGTTACCATTCTGGAGCGCTACAGAAAGGACAAGGAGTTGGCAACATTTGTTTAACACGAAGACTACTGTGAGCTTTCTAAATTTGCAGACGCTGTGGGATTTGCCTTCAGCCCCTGTGCTCAACACTACCCAGTCCTCCCCCTTGTGCGAGGCAGGAAGGGGGCTCCCAGCCAGAAGTTCCTGGAGTACATCCCACGTGCTCAACACTACGAAAACCGGGAAAGCTTTCACTTTTAAAACTCGACTTCACTATCCCCAGGTGAAGTATTAAGGGTGCTGTTACCTACACTTACAGCAGCAGTGAGAGGCTCCCGACTTAGCTACGACTCCTTTATGTCCATACCCCGAGCTCAAAGCTGTCAGGACCTTCATTACTGACGACAGCAACAGAAGGGGCATTTCCCCACCAGCAGCACAAGCAGGAGTTCTGGGTGCTGTCCCCGCACACGTGGGACTGTGGCAATGCGTGTGTGGGGCGGCACTGTGGGTGTGCGGGACAGCAGGGTGGGCACATGGGGTGTGTGTGCAGGAGCAGGTGGAGTGTGCGTGTGGGGTACAGGGAGAAGCAGGTGGGGGGTGTGGGGTACAGGGAG
>NW_024581089.1:1163249-1175698 GCF_017639235.1 Corvus kubaryi | reverse complement strand
GTGTGGGGTACAGGGAGAAGCAGGTGGGGGGTGTGGGGTACAGGGAGAAGCAGGTGCACGTGTGGGGTGTGTGGGTGGGTGCACACGGGCTGTAAGGCACATGTTGGGCACGGAGCCATGGCGGGAAGCTTCCTTCACTAGCAGGGACCTTCCCCTCTGGGCCCGGCCTGCAGACACTGCCTCCCTCCAGCGGGTTTAACCCCCACTGCACAAAATAAACAACCTTTCCCCGTAGGGATTATCCCCATGTCTGCTCCCGCACCGCTGGGCTCCCGCACTGCTGGGCCGCGCAAACCCACCCGCAGGGAGGTGAAAGCGATGCGGGAAGGCCCAGCTGCTTCAAGAGCCCTAAGGCCCCACCGCGGGCCGAGGAGCCGCCGGGGGGAGAGAAAGGGACAAAGGGCGGCGGCGGCACCTGCACTCACCATCGGTAGCAACCCTCGCTGGCTTCTAGCGTGAAGTTGACGCGGGTGCCGCGGGTGAAGGGGAGCAGCACCTTGGGGGTGTTGAGCTTGGAGGAGGCGGCGAAGTGCAGGAGAAAGAGGAGGAGGAGGAGGAGAGGCAGCGCCCGGGGAGCGGGGGGAGCCATGCTGTGCGGGCGGGACCGTGCAGGGCGCGAAAGGGCGGCGGGAGCTGCGCGCCCAGGGCCGCGGGGCCGGGCAGGGCGGCCCGGGAGGCCGCGCCTCCCCCCGCCCTCCGCCCCCCGGGGCCGCACCGCCCTCCCTCGGGGGAGCTCCAGTGGCGCCAACAGCGAGGCGGTGGTTTTTAGAAAAACGTTTTCTCCGGGCCATAACCCGAGCACCTCATAGGACTCGTGCTCCAGACTCTTCCTCGGACAGGCTCCAGCATCTCAGTGTCTGTCTTGTCGTGACGGTACCAAAACTGAACACAGGATTCGAAGTGTGGCTTCACCCGAGCCCAGGGCAGGGGGACGGTCACTGCCCTCGTCCTGCTGCCACATCAGTGCTGGAACAAGCCGGGTGCCATTGGCCTTCCTGGCCACCTGGGCACACCTGGGCTCATGTTCCCTGGGTACACTGGTGCTAACAGCTATGCTAAGCCAGAGTTCATTTGTTATCATAGCGTCTTAGAATGGTTTGGATTGGAAGGGACCTTAAATTACCAACTCCCACCCCCTGCCATAGCAGGGACGCCTCCCACTATCCCAGGGTGCTCCAAGCCCAGTCCAGCCTGACCTTGGACACTGCCAGGGATCCAGGGGCGGCCACAGCTTCTCTGGGAACCTGTGCCAGGGCCTCCCCACCCTCACAGGGAAGGATTTCTTCTTAACATCTAATCTCAAACACCTCTCTTTCACTTTCGAAGACATTCTCCCTTTTCCTGTAACCCCAGGACCTTGTAAATAGTCTCTCATCTTTTTTTCTCAGCCCCTTAAGGTACTGGAAGGCCACAACTAGGTCACCCCAAAGCTTCTTCAGGCTGAACAATCCCAATTGTCCCAGCCTTGTATGAGAGATGGTCCATGTGTGGAGGATCTGCCCGTCCTTACCTATGACAGAGGGATGGTACATATATGCATCAGGAGAATGGCTTTCGGGAAGAGCACAAGCATCTTGGAGTAAAGGTAGTTAAATCCTGCCCAGAAGATCACCTGCTGTCCAGGGACACCATGTAAGAGTTTACCCAGATCTAATTTAGGTGGTATTACAGAAGTTAACCAGTTCTCATTTATTCTAAGCAAGTAAACTTATACAGGATGTTTTCTTTACCCAGGAGCACTTCTTGCACTATTTATTCAGTTAGTGTTTTATTTATCAGTACCTCAGCAATGCTATTCCACTTTCTGTCCCAGAGGAATGTGTGCTGCTGGACAGTTTACTTCTCCCTGCAGCTTCTGCCTCTGTATTACTCATTTTCTGACTGCACATCCTGAAATTGTGTGGTCTGATTTAGAGAAGAGCTGAACTTTGCAGCTGTAATTTAAGTCAGTGGGAGTTGGGCCTAGGAAGATGCATGGTGTTAAATGTGCTGGCAGATCAAGCCCTCACACCTTGAATTGCTACCCAAAATACTGAGGGTTGTTTATATTCTTTAGGTCTTCTCTCAGTCAAGCTGAAACCTTTCTTTGTAGGGATGTTGGGAAGATACATTCCGTGATGACTGGGCTGTTAGGGAGGAATGTGATAAAATCGCCCATGACCAAAGAGTACTGAGGTAGACACTCAGTACCTTGCATCCTGTGTTGTGAATGAGGTGAGCAAATGTCTGTATCCCAATTCTTCCTAGCTTTAAAAGCAGGGTGTGCAATCTCAGAACTTATTTCCTTTCTTTCATCAGCAGTGGTGGTGATGAGTATTCAGTGTGAGAACAATAATTTTCCAGTAACAAATACTTCTTAGACGTATTTTCATAAGGACCAGCAACATGCACTTAGGACCTTAAAGCTTATTGATGAAACATGACAGTGAAGTAATGCAAGTAAACATCCAACACATCTTTCAAGCATACTGAGCAATTTTAAGAGCAGAGTAAGGCAGGAGACACTGATGAGCAAATCTGCAGTTTCCATTATATGGTAAAATTACGAAGTGAATTTTCTGCTCACTTCAATTGGCAGTCATGCATTGCAGCGCCGTGTTAGCATTTATTTTGGCCAGAGGAGGGTAAGCTGGGAGGCAGACAGCACTGTGTGCTCTGTGAGGTGCCCCTAACATCGGGCTAGGAGTCACTAACAAACATTAGGGGCTGCCTTAGCATCGTTGGTGCACTGCTCCGCTTTGCTTTTCCACGCTGCTTTGAGATCCACGTGGAGTCAGCCCATCGCTCCCCACAGGACACGACAGTGCAAACACCTCCTCTCTGGGTTACCTGGTGTGCTGGAGAATTGGAGCAGGATAGACAGGCCAGAAATATGAGGTAATTTTACAGACATATCAATGTACACCTGAGTAAGACTGATAAAGAACACAAATGGAAATGTCTTGGTCACAAAGAAGGCGATTACAGAGCGATAGAGGGAGTACTTTAATGAGCTTTTTAAAGAGGGAGATAGGCAAACAATAAGTGGTTGTTCCCTAAGAAGCTGAGCCTTTTGTGGAAGAATTTCAAGAGATTTTAGAGGCGATCAAAATACATGCAGTAAAATAACAAAACACCAGGTGCTGATAATGTTTCTACTGAAATATGAAAATAAAAGGGAGAAAATTACTGAAAGATTTTACCAACTCATTTGGCTGGTCTGAAGATCTGAAAACACTACCAAGGAACCAAAGAGACATGTACTTGGATCAAATCTTTAAAATCTATCAATTTATGGGGGAAATACATTTTTCATAAAGCTAGAAAAACCGTGTATCAATATATTATGAGGTGATCTGTTGGCAGTGAAATACTTTGAAATCCTTGTTCAAGAAAGAAAACATTTGAATGGCACAGTGATGAAGGACCATCTGAACAAGAAACACCTGGCTTAATTTTCAGGCATTTCATATTTTTAAATGTCTGAGTAATTTAAAATATTTTAAAACACTCATATTCAAAACAAAAGAACCCCCCCAACACTAAACAAAACCAACTCTGAATAAATGCAACTTAGAAGGTGAAACTTCAGCAAAATGCTAAGGCAATGAGGTGCAGAGGGTTATCTTAAAGCTCCAATCCTGACCCTTGCAGGTATCTCTGTAGTTGTGTGTTAACAGCATAGGGCCAGCTGTGTGCTAAGCTTCAGCAGCTGAATGCATTATGGACAATTTACTTGTAAGAACAGTTTCATTAAGCTGAAAGAATCAGGGGTTACCCAGTAGAACGATGAAAAATATTATCCATTATCACACTCTCGAACCTCTCAAATAAAATAATATTTGATTTAAAGGCTAAAGAATGACTGACAAGCACTGGTAATGCATTTAATGAAAAGCCTGTTCCTGTAGGGATGAAGCTCTGGTTGGGAAAAGAATGGGGAGCTGCCTACACCACGCCGAGGAGGAGATGAAAAGGGCAGGTCAATAGACTTGATAAAGAAGGTGGTCTGGGAATAGTAACTTTATAGAGCAGAATAACACTGATGGGCCTCTTTTTTTGACTGATGCTGTCTGTGTTTATGCTGCAGAGCAGAACAGTGTCCTGCAAAAATCACTGGGAAAGATGGTCAGCTTCCTTCCTCCCTGTCAGGCTGCTGCTCCACTTGTGCCTGCTTGTCTCTTGTCTCTGCTCAGCTGCTCCTGCTGCCTACAGAAATTGAACTGTAAGAGGAGGCATTACACTGCATTACTTCACAATGGGTATTGGAGACTTACAGAGTATATAAACAGTCCTTTTTCAGTTATTTCTTTATCACTTTCTCTACCAGTAATCACGTTCAATTTACTGTATTAGACTTTTGTATCTTCACACACCTATTGAAGGTTTTATGAGAACATCCTCTCAGCCTTACTACTGCTTTCCACAGGGGTGCTGATGGATTGACAGCAACTATAAAACTGAACATTTTGGTTATGCCTGCCAGGATTTTCCTTCCAAGGTGTTAGGCCACAGGAAGGCATAAATTCAGAAAATGTCCAAAATTAAGGCAGGCGGTTAATGGTGTCAAGGAATATTTAAAATTGATCAAGGCTGATATCCTTCAGATTACTGAGACAAGAGCCCTTGTGTTTAGAAAATGGGTAAAATAAGAGCCAAACCTGCCTTTCTTTGCATAGCCTCCTCTGCCAGGAATGCTGCCGGGAGTTTTCCATGTGTACCAGGTACGACTGAGTCCCCACAGAGAAATGCAGCTCTTCAGATCCCTGTTCCTATTGGATAAATCCATTCGATATGCAAGACTTTCCCAGATGGTATAAAACCCCAAGACCCCACTAAATTATGCAGGATGAGTCTGATAACATTCAGATTATGAAATAGCAGCATCAGATAAAAATAAATGGTTTTCACTTCAGAGTTTATCTACCTTTCTAATGTAAATTTATGGTTATTAAAGGAGGTTATTTATAGGTGTCTTTTCAAGCTGTTACATAACAGTGCTTCTGCCCTGTGCCTTTGTACACAGATAGAAATCACATTAATGAGCTATTCACCCAACAACTCAATGAATGCAGGAGTGAGGAGAATGCAGAAGATGAGACAAGTAACAAACAAAAATCCCAACCTTTGTTTCTGCTTTAAATACATCAGGGAAATTTAGGAGAACACAGCAGTCTTAAATCTTGAAAATAATGAATACAATTTATGAGCAGGCATGTGAATATGTTCAAAGACTTAGTTAATAGTACTAACAAAAGTGAATTTGGTCTTTTCAAGGTTACTTGGTTGCAAATTATGCTATGTACACCTCACAAATCTTAAGTGGGCAGTCAAGTAAAATAATTCTGTTTTAAACATTAATAGTTCTGAATCTGTTTGCTATATTTTATGCATTAAACACCAGCATGGGACAACATACAGAATCTCATAATCTTTTCTATTTTTCCCATTCTCTTCATGTAGAAGTTGTCTGATCTCATTTATCTTGGCACTGGCAGTGATCTAGAGGGTTCTGTACCTATACAACAAGGTTCTAAGACTTCTCCATCTACACTGACACTAGAAAGTGTGCATTTCAACTGTAAAATTACATTTCTTCTCTCAAAAGAAATTTTTTTTTCCATTCTAATATATACGTAAGTACTAAAAATTCAACTCCTCCTGTGAACCTTGAAGAAACCTAACATTCTGTTACGTCTACAGTGAGTCCTTCAAAGGAGGCATCACCTCCTGCAGTAGAATGTTAGTGGGAAAGCAGGAGGTGCTGCAATACACCACAGAATAGAACAGATCGTGTACACATTGCACTCAGGTGACCTGATTTCTATTTTGTCTCCTAAAATCCTTTCAGGGTCACTTTTCCAAGTAGGCCACCTACCAATCAAGTTACTGTGGGGAATGGAATATTCAATATTGAAAAATTATATTAATTTATGAAGCAAAAAAGTTGTCTTTGATGTGAGTTTGCAACTGCAGATTTGTAACAAATAAAAAGGTTAAATACAATGTCACTGAGACAAATTCATTGCAGATAGTGAGGCACAGGATGGTGATTTTAAAGGTCAGGCGTTTTGTAAACTCTTCGAACCCAAATAAAGGAATCTGCTTTGATAGAACCTATTGAAAACCTTAGTAAAACAAGGCAGATTTCCCAAAGAACTTTATGCTTTCCTATGGAAACGCCTATTAGCTTAGTAACACAGGTTTAGTTTAATACATGTTTAATTAAATGCATTATTACACCTGTACACTTTCTGTGAAGGTTTGTGCTAAGAAAATTTGGTCTCTCAAAATGTTCATGCATGAAGGTGGTTCACTTCAAGAGCATGTGAATATTCATTATAATTTTTTGTATTCCTCTGCCTCTTCTTTGGGACAAAGTTCAAACAAGATGATTTGTACTTGGAAGACACTAATTAGAGTATTTTAAAGCTGCTGTATAAATTACACACTTTTTAGATGCTGAAGTATTGTAGTTCCAGGAATAACTCTAGACTTTCTGCTGATGTTTATAACACATCTAAGTTTTAATATATTAGTTTTTGTAACAGTGGCAGAACACTAAGAGACTGCCCTTTTTTATATGGTTTGGTGATGTTTGTTCCAAATATATTTTTTGCTTTCAGAAATATCCACTACAGATACGATACCAAAGTATCAGAGAAATATGGGAATTTTTCTGATATTCCAGAAAAATCTAAATGATTTTGACAAGGCAGCACGTCCTGCCAGCATGATTATAGCTATAGTAGTCATCAGTTTGGTTCATCTTGTTCATCTTTTACTTCAGGCTTGATTAGCTAGAAATGCTTACCTTGTCCCCTCTGGATCAAATACTTAAACAAGCTTTGATGTTCCAAGGATATTCTAGCCAAGGCACTTTTAGCAGTTTCATGGGGGGAAAATGCTTATGGTACTGTTTCATAGTCCAGTGATTCCATAAACAGCAAAGGAAACAGGAATACAGAGGTGGCATTTCCCCCTTTTTAAATTGGATTTGCTTTTTCCTCAAGTAGTCTGTTTTTTCATAAGACCTGTAATTAAACTCAGTGAAAATTGCAGGTACTTGCACTTGCAAAGTTTTGGGAGGGGTTTTGGTTTGGTTTCTTCTTCAGTTTAGGAGTAAATCACAAGTCATCCTGATTTTCACTGTCAACACTGTTGTTCTCATGCAAACAGTTTAATTCATTAGGCTGTCAGCTTTCAATTCAGTAGGAGGTTAATATTAGTATGTCCCAAGGATCTGGACTGTAGTTAGCATTTAATACACTCATTAATTATCCAGTAAGGCAGAAATGAGGTGTAGAACAGAAAAATGAGGTCAGCAGGATTTGCAGATGACAAAATTATTTATCTTCCTAAGACAAGGCTGTGATGAACTTCATGGGAACAGACCTAGACAAACTGGCAGCATAATGGTTGATGAAACTCAGACATTGACAAATGCAGAGGAGAACACGGGAGAATGGCAAATCTGAACTGCCTGTACTCAGAGCCCTATTCTAACTTCTCACTAACTGCTGAGGGAAAAAGAACACCCAGCACAATTATAGACTCGCCTCAATGCCCAGCAGCACTCAAAAGACAAATAAGGTGGTGGAATACAGAAAGAAACAGCCTAGAAAAGACCCAAAATACAGTGGGAAAACATTTGTTCCTGTTTTTCTTTGAACTTTACAATGAGCCAGGGTCATTCCATCTCATCTGCAATCTATCACAGGAGAGGGTGATGTCTCTAACAGTTCCTGAATCGATTGTCAGGTGTATTTTGTTGCTGGGGCAGGAAGCTGGAAGCCCATTGTCAGAACTCATGCTGGCTTGCGTGGAACCTGTGAAGGTCGTTTGCCTCCCTTTGCTTTCCATTTTCGAGCTCAGTGCATTCAGTGATATTGGGGTGACTGTTCTGTCCTGTCACCCAGAGAAGAGCTGCTCCCCACAAGATGTCATCAGTCTTCTTTCATTCACGTCTGATATCCCTGAGCACATCAGCATCCATCGGCCATTTTATTTCTCCTCACTAGCTGACAGCGTGGCCACACCAGGTTTTATGTTATTTTGGAAATGTTTCCTCTTGCAATCCTGGGAACATATTTGTATTCTCCTTTCTCCCCCATCTGCCTTTCTCATTGGTTTTGGGTCCTTTTGAGTAAGTTCTCACTCTGTCACATCAGTTCTCTGCACAGAACTTTCAAGGAGGTGATCGGAGACAGGAGAATCCCTGTGGAATTTCAAGGGCATCACACATGCTGTGGCTGGAGCCAGGATCAGTTACCTTGGAGGCACAGGAATCCTACAGGACTGAAGATTTTTGTCAGATGAACTCTGCTCCAGCAGAAAATTGCAATTTTAACTTTTCCTCCACCGCAAGTGCCAAACAGTCCTTTAGAGTTCTGGTACTAAACCGGACCCAAAACTGCAGAACAGTGTTTGTCAACAGGTTTTCATGCAATTTGTAAATCTTTTTTCTCATTTTAGGTTACTTTTAGTTTAGAATGTTAATTTTTTTCTTAACTTTTCTCATGTTAGAGGTTTGTGAAGAGTTGTGAAGGAATAAAAATAGAAGGTTCTCCATATAGCCGAATATTGGCTAATTTTACAATCACTGAGTTCTACTTAAAATTTGTAAATCCTTTAAGCACTTCAGACTGTAAGAGCTGCCAAAGTGCCATGCTGATTTATGTAACTAGGTATCTGATAAAATTCATAGAAAAAGGAAAAAAGCTTTAAAGCAACTCTGCAGCATGCAGTTTCTCTCTGTGAATTATTCTCTCCATATTTTTATGTAATAGTGTAAATTAATTACAAGCATGCCAATTTTAGCTCTGTGTTTATCAAATAAAATTACAAAGAGATTCCCAGGAGTACACTGTATGAACACTTACATTTTTAGAAATATTTAAGTTGATGAGAAATTAATTTTTTCCTTATTAGTTCTCATTTCACAAACACAATCTTCTTTGTTCCTAACTAGCTGCTATAACAGCTTTGAGTCTTTAATTATTACTAATTATTGACTAAAGATTTGCTATTATTTGAAAGTTGGAGCCTTTTGGCTCTAACTAATGAATAGGATGGGAAAAAGAAAAAAATATACTGAATTATTCACTAACATTTGGTTTAATTACAATCAAATGACCCTTTCTAAATTGGAAAGCACTTGGTGAAAAGCAGAAGACAAATGAGATTTTTCTGTATAAATAATGAATAGCCCTGCTTTTTAAATTTAAACCCCAAATTAAAAAACAAACAAACAAGGAAACAGACAAGGAAACAGACAAGGAAAACCAACCCCACTTTACACTATCCATTCTATAGCTTTGCAATAAGATGTAGTAGTTTTTTGTGAGCTCAGAACACATTCTGTTTGACCTTTCTGGAGTTCTCTTTCAGATCTGTTGTTGCACCTGCTTAGCTTTAGGAACTGTAATTCTATTCCACTAAAAAAATTATGCTGAAAGCTCCATAAAGGGAGTGATGAAGTTGAAATAAACAGATACACTTCTGCAAACTGCTGAAATGTAGCTTTTTGTAAAGTGTAAGGCTTTACTTTTCGATCAATAAACCAACAGCTTATATATCTGATACTGAAAAACAAGGAGATTCCCGAAGTCTTATGTTTACATAGAACTGTCCTTCACCCCTTTTGCTCCTTCCCTTTCTCCCTGCTATAGCTTGTGTCCTGGTTTATGGAAAGAGGAGACAAATGTGATTGTCTAATAATTAACCAAGAGGGTGAACTACTCAGGCACCAGGAAGGATGAACATTCTCTGGAGAGGTCAAATTAGAGTGTATGCTGCCAGGGCCAAACAGTCCCTATCCTTGACTGCATCACTGGCAGGCAGTCAGCTCTGTCCAAGCACTCCAGGAAGAGGGAAAGAGGAAGGGCAGTGAAACCCAAAGCATATTGCACTGCCAGGAGACAGCAACAATCTCTGTAAATGTCACCTGCAGCTTCTTTCAAACCCAGCCAGGAAAACTCATGATCCTCCATTTCTGGAGCGAGGTATTTCCTAGGGAGTTTGTTACTCACTATCTGTAACTTCAGGTATCTCTTAGCTCACCTCGAGTCCAAAGCATGCAGTGAGGTTTTGTGGAACTCTCCGGAGGACACTGGCATCACACCAAATGAATGGAGCGTTTACAGTGGAATAGAAGTAATCAGTGATGACTGATGTCATGCCTCTGGCTTTCAGCTGAAACACAATTGAAACTGCGAAGAAGATGCCTCCCCTAAGGCTTGGTTGTCTTGGCAATTTAAATGAATGAAGCATACTGCAAGTGTTCAGATGGGATTAGTGAAGGTGGCTTCTAATTTGGTTTAATTTGGCACTGTGGAGAGGGAAATACTGGATTTTATCTTCTTATAAATCCATTCAGAAGAAAAAAAAAAACAGAACAATGTTTAGGTAGTTTTCTTTTTCACCAAATGTTCAGTCGTGCAAATATTCAAATAAACCAATAACAGCTTGCCAGAAGACAGGCTGTTAAAAAACACACAGACAGTTTGTTTTCTCCTCATTATTCAAGAGCGTGCCCTGAAACATTATCTATTGCATGTAATTCAAACCATGGTCTGTTGAAGACTAATTAACTTCTTTTTCTGTCGCATCCACCCATCCAAGACCCCCCACTAGTGAACAGATCTCAACATCTCTGAAAGCCAGAAAAATTGTAGTAATCATAGTTGTAGAAATAATGATGTTAATACAACTAAATGCACCAGTGGACAATGGAGCCTGTGCCAATTTTAAAACTCAGGGGGGAAAGTAAGGCCATTCAAGCCACTCTCTTCCAAGAGTGGAGGAAAAAATACTAAGATTGTAAATTGGAATAACAATTTACAGAAGAAATCACAATGAACACAACAACTGTACAAAAGAGAGGATGGTTTAACCATAACAGAGATGCACAGTTCACAACAGCTCATTCGAGGTGCCCTGGTTTAGGGCACACTCAAGGATGTCTGACATGCAAACACTTAAATTTTACTTTCATTAATCTTACCTATGAGCCCCTATGGATTGGCAACCACAGAGTGCCAACCTCAGGCAACCCCTAAACAGCACATTATCAGTGAGCAATTTGATGCAAAGCTTTGGTCCTAATTACGCTCACTCTCAAGAGACAAGGTTGATAGTACTCTCAAATGGGGAGAGTCCAGAAGGAGTAAATGAGATTGCATATTTTGGTTCACCATACTCAACTAGAACAATTTTTACATAGATGTAAAGTTACAAACTCCTGCAGCTATGCCAAGTTCCAAAAGGCAGATTTTGTCTCTCTCACAGTAGCCATATAACCCAAGGGTGTATGTGTAGGGGACCAGAGGAACGACTGACTGCCCCAAAACAACGCCGTGGGAAGTGGTGGGGCAGGAAAGAGTGAGCTCTGTGTAGGTGGGATGGCCACTGCCCCACCCTCCAACCCCTTGAGCCTTAGTCAGACTCTTGCTCCTCAGTGAAAAGGTGGCGGCCAACCCATGACCTGCCCCAAAACAGTGAAGTGACCGCATGGCCTGTGCCAAAATGGGGGACGGACCCATGGCCTCCCTGAAAAGGGTGGAGTGACCCATTGCCTGCCCCAAAATAGGAGCATGACCACATGGTCTGCCCCTAAATGGTGGAGTGACTGCATGGCCTACCCCAAACTGGGAGACTGAACAAAGGGCCTGCCCCAAAACGGCAGAGTGACCCCACAGCCTGCCCCAAAACGGCAGAGTGACCCCATGGCCTGCCTCAAAATGGTAGACCGACTCTGCAGGGCTCGAATTTTCAAAAATCTGGCCACAGCACCAGCTGCTGTGTGTGGAGGCTCAGACGCACTCCCTGCTCTGCCTGCAGCCTCTGGCAACAAAACTGCTCCTGGTGCTCAGGGAAGACAGCACTTTCCCCGTCATCCCCTGCATCAGCTCACAGGGAAAGCATGAGGGAATGTTGCAGTTCTAACTGATCCCATTTTCCTCAGCACTCTGCGTCTGCTGCCACAGGTGAGCGTCCTCCTGGTAACTGATCAGGTACAGGAACCAGGAGAGAAATCTGAGCCACTTGACCAAAAAGTATGAGATGGGCTGAGATTGTCCTTCCATAGTTCTGCCTCAGAGACACACAGCAGGCCTGGGGCTGACTTTAGTGGTTAGTGAGAGACACTGAAAAAATGGCAATAGCACTCTCCAATTCCGAGTAATACTCAGGTTCTGGGGTTTTTTTTCCTGTCAGTGCCTGTTTGAGAGGTGAGATCTCCTGCCCCCTCAGGGATCAATCCCCTCCCTCCACATAAATAACACAACTCGCCCAGAACTTCAAGTATTTTCTTTTAATATGAAGTTTCCTCTTTATTCTTAACCCTCATGGACACTAATTGCTGATCACAGCTGAACTTTTTAAATGACTCCTCATTCCCGTTTGCCACACTCCGGGTCTGATAGATTGAAAAAAACCCGAATGTTCACAGGAAGACACTTTTGGGTTTC
>NW_024581089.1:1126666-1158249 GCF_017639235.1 Corvus kubaryi | reverse complement strand
GCAGTGTCCGGCCTCGGGGCCCGCGGAGCCGCCGGGCCGGGCTGGAGCTGCGGCAGCGCCCGGAGCCCCCGCGGGCCCGGCGTGACAACCGGCGGCCCGGCCCGGCCCGGCCCCGCCCCGGCGGGAGGAGTCCCGCTGGGAATGGGGCGTCCCGCTGGGAACGCGGTGTGTCCCGCCGGGAGCACCTCGGCCCCCGCAGAAACGACCCTGTCTTGCAGCCTCCGCAGGGCCGAGGCCCCAGGCCGCTCTGCCGGGGCCGGGGGTGTCACAGCACCGTCCCCACACCCCGCCTTGCATCGCGGGGAGCGCCGAGGGAAGGGGCCGGGGAGCCCTGGCTCGCTCTGTGGGTGGTGTGTGGGCTCCGGGCTGCGGGCTCTGGTGAAAAACCTCCATTGTCCTCGTGTTTCGTTTGGTTTGCTTCTAACAGGGCTTTAAAAGGGTATTTTTTGAGCATGCTTAGACTGGAAATAAGGGTTTTTCTGTTTGTATTGTTCACCTGACAAAAGACTCTTGTGTCTTGCACAGTATGTTGCAAAGCCTTTTCCAAACTTTAAATTTCGAGGAGCAAGAGAGGTCTCGGCATGACTCAGTGACGTGGAGTTTGGGGCACAGAAGGCAACACACAGGTGGTGGAATAGGCTGAGTGTGGACACAGAATCTCCTCTCAGCCTTGGCTTGGCCTGCTGACCCACGTGTGCACACAGGTGTCCACAAACAGTTGGTGTTTGTTTGTAAACAGAGCACAGCATTACCGGGTTTGTGAATGGCTTGTGAAGGAGGGCTGTGAGCAGGCTGTGCTGTCTCTCCTGGTGGTGGAAAAATACAATAATTTGGAGGGGGGGCTAAGGAAAGTTTTGTTTAGGGGTTGCAGGTGTGACACCTGGAGTTAAGGGTGTGTCCTCTTGTTCTATGCTATGCAAATAAAACCCAAGCCTCATTTGTTTGCTCAGGTGGTCACAAAATAGTTTGTTGCTTTCTAGGAAAGGATGCTAGAAATCTTTTGGAGCTTCTATTGTTAGCAGCATTGTGGTTTGTGTTTTGATACAGACTTTGAAATAGGAGTCTAGCCGTGCAGGTATTGAAGGTTATGCTGTCTGCAAACTGAGTGCACCCTTGAAGGTAGAGGTGCTGATTGGTGCACTTGGAAAGACAAGGGGAGAGAACCAAATGTTTCCATTTTTCTGTTGGAAATACCATCTTCAAGAATTATAAAATCAGTGTTAGTAAGGACTTAAGTTGTAGTTTGGACCTTCAGTGTGTAACCCTGTCCCTGGTAAGTGGTTGCTGAAGTGGTGACTGGTGTGTGTTTGCTTGCCAAGGCCCCACAGGACGGAGCTGTACGAAGACCTCCCGTCGGGATGTTGGCCCATCGTGTATTCCCCAGACTACAACATCACCTTCATGGGACTTGAGAAACTGCATCCCTTTGATGCAGGCAAATGGGGGAAAGTCATCAATTTCTTGAAAGGTAAAATGACAGAAGGTGCTTCTTAAAGCAACATTTGCACAAAACCTAAAGAAAATTATGTGGTTAGTGCAGACTTATGTTGGGCTTACCAGACCTGAATTGCAGGGTGTGGCTTTCTGTAGCCTTGTGCTTCCCTGACTTTGCACCTGGTGTAGCAGGAACTGGGGCATTCCTGTGGCTGGTGAAATTCCAGGTGTTAATGATGGTTTGCTGCAGGTGTAACTTAGTTACTCAACTTGGACTGCACACAGGACTTCTCAGGCTTGAGAGAAGTGCAGCTTTAGCACTTTTCGTCTGTTCTTTAGCAGCCTCATCCTATTGCTCTGATGATGTTTGGAAAGAGCTTTGAGGCCCCTCTGGTACAGACAGAGCTTTTTGTGGTGCTTCTAATTATTGCTGTTTAAACCAATTGGAGGATACAGGTAGAAATGCATTAAGGAGATAAAAGTCTAAGAACCAGGGGCAGGATTAGGGCCTGTGAGATCTTGGCATCTCTTCGTTTAAAGTATGAGCTTGCTCATCAAGAGTAAAAAAAAAAGCTTTTTCTCTTTCCAAAGGCTGTTGGTTGTCCCAAAGCCAGGCCCCTTCCCTTTATGTGGTCCTTATGACTCCTTCAGCTGATGATCCTTTGCAGTTCAGGATTGCCCTTCCCACTGCAGGCTGACTTGCATTCTTTTAACTGAGGTCAGGTGAATTCTAGCACTAACACACTTAGTAGCTGAGTTTTGGCTTTTTCCTCTAACAACCTTAAATAATTTAGTCTTGGGTTCCTTGACAGTTTTCTTAATTAATTAGAACCTTTGCCTTTCTCTTACTTCCATGTAAAGTCTTTTCCTGCAGCTTTTTTCTGTGTGACATGTCTACTCTGAAGTGTCTCAGGCTTTCACAGAAAATTAGTTTTCCCAGTTGTTTTACTGTCCTTGCTTTGAAAGGAGGAAGAAGGCCCAGGATGCCCCAGAGCACTTGGTTTGCTCTGGCTCAGTAGCAATTCCTGGCAACAGCTGACTTCCCCTGTGCCTTATCACTGAGCAAATCAGCAGTGAACATCTTTCCCAGAGCACCTTCCTCCTGGACAAGGGAGCTGGCAGCAGTTTGGGTCTGTTTGACACCAGTGCATGAATGAAATGTTCCTCAAGCCTCAGTCAGGAGAAACAGAAGCTTGCCAAAACAAATGTTGTTGCAGGTGCTGTTCTTGTATAACACTTCAGAGCAAAATCTCTCACGTTTCCGAGTTGTTTTCTTTCTCCTCCAAGTATAAAATTAAAGAAGAGATACAGGCTTAGAAGGCTACAGCTGTGTAGCAATTAAATATCAAAATTTGCCTGGGAAGATCAGCGGGATTCCTTATAATTATTGTTTGTAGTGATCGTATGCACTCCTTCTGAATTCTTGGAGTAACTTGCTCTTATAAAACTAAGTTTTTAAATAATCTTTTGGTCTCTAAGGGAAAGACTTAATAGCTACTCATTGTTTTTTCTTGAAATTACATTGAGGTAGGAGGTGATAGAAGTATCCTAATTAAGCTTGTTTGCTTCCATGAACAAAGCTATTACTTTGTTTTGAATTTTGATTTATTACTTTATTCTTCTGTGATTTAGGGGATTAAATCCTAGTACAAACTGTGGGATTTCTTAAAGAATGTTAAAATAATGGTGGATATTTGATGGTACAAGCACCAAGATTTCCCCAGTGTACCAAGCCCTAAACTGTGAGGAGTTGTGTGCTTCCAGTGTGTGTTCATCCTCTGTCATTACCTGTCTGCCCTTGCAGTTTAGACAAGAACTTCTCATGGTCTTAGCACACTCTGAAAACTTTCTGTACACAATATTTCTCAAATACCACTACCTGAACAGCTTACCTCTGACAAGAGGGGCTGTGTTTGGAAAACTTACAAACTCTGAGCAACCTAAAGTAAACATGACAGAGGAAGTTACCACACTGAGGTCGTAGCAGAGTGTTTGGAGGGGGGACAGGGGGAGCTAAGCAGTGCTGTACAATGCCAATTGTTATTTCTCTCCTGTTGCAGAAGAAAAACTAATTGCAGATGACTTGATTGTGCAGGCACGGGAGGCGACTGATGAAGATCTCTTGGTTGTTCACACCAGGCGCTACCTTAATAAATTAAAGGTGCTGTACCCCTTCATGTGTTTTTCCAGCAAACTGTCCAGAGCGAGTGTCAAAGGCAGTGGGTATCTTGTAGAGTTGTTATAAATCGGCTATACAGATATAGAATGGTGTTTGTTGATACTCTGATAGTGTTGTTACTGAGAATACTGAAAGCAAACCACAGAGGTATTAGGCAGCTCACAACATAGATGGGGGGGAAAGAGGGTCTACTATGTGAAATAGGTGTCCTGAAACGACATTTCAGGGAAGTTAAACATAGGGAAAATTGGAATGTCTGAGATGTCAGTAATATTCTTGTTAGTGCCAGGGTTTTAATGTTGAGCCGTGTAAGTTTTGATGTACTCCAGCAAAAGCCGTTCTGAAATGAAAATACAATGGAAACCACTAACACGGGGTACTTTATTGGATGTTTTCTAATGCAGGGATTGCTTTATGGGGTTTGTGGTTATGTAATCTTGACAGAGCATCCATGCAGGGATTCTGTGGTCAGTCTGTTGGGGGAGGAAGGACTGGCTTCATACTCAGACACTGCCTGTATCAGTGGAATACGCAGAGAGTTGAAAGAGCAGTGTAAGGGCGTAACCAAGCACATTATCTGTGTGTGAAGGTTTGCAGAGCCAGCTCATACAGGACTGCAGGGGGATGAAGAGCATTCCTTGTATATTTAGAAATGAAACATCCATTTGTTAAATTTCAGTGTGACTCTAAAACATAAACATGTGAGATCTCTGGTTCTGCATATATATCCAGTCATCTGTGGGTGGAAATGGATAGTAGATGAGTGCAGGGGACATTGCTTTTACTTTGCAACTCTGCTTGGAGGGCAGAGAAAGGA
This sequence comes from Corvus kubaryi, assembly GCF_017639235.1. Lineage (NCBI taxonomy): Eukaryota > Metazoa > Chordata > Aves > Passeriformes > Corvidae > Corvus > Corvus kubaryi. The sequence goes on along the minus strand of NW_024581089.1, from coordinate 1,153,819 downwards.
TTTGTAAGAGAAAAGAAATCTTCCATTTCATAATTCAAAAGAAGTTATTTTGAGTCACTTATCCCCTTCCACAGTGGAAGAGTCCTTGGATTGCTATTTCTGGAATGTTTTATTTTTCTGTAGCAACGATCTGTTATTTGCATGAACTTTTTCATTCTTAACTGCTTTTCTGAGTTCTCTTGTGCCTTCTTCATTCTGTGCTATGAAGTTACATGCAATTTCATGCATCATTAGATTTGATATTATTGCAGCTATTCTTGATATTGAACTTTTAATTCCATAGAACCACCCACCTCTTTTTCCTGAATCACTTCTTTGAAGCAGGGTTTAATGTGCATAGCTCAGTTTGGAATGCCATAATCATATTTTTAGTACCTATGGGATGGCTTGACAGGGAGTTGTCGGTATAAGTTGTGTCTTGGTGGTCAAGACTAGCACTGTTGAGTGTATTCAGATGCGATTAACTGGATATCTCCTCTCCCCCTTTTCTTGAGAGAATATTTCCTGCAAGTGTAGAAACTGGAAGATGTTGTATTGGTCATGGCAGCAGATTGCTGCCAAGCAGCAAAGATAGAAGTGCTTAGTTGCAAAAGAAAAATAATGTCCTAGACATGAAAAAGCCCTGTGAAAACTCTTTATTGCCTTACCCACAGGCTACTGTGCTATTTTTCTTTTAAATCCAGACAAATATATATAAATGGTATAGTTTTATATTAGATCATCTCTGAAGACAACAAAGTTGCTTGCCTTTCTCAGAATGCCCAGGTCTCCTAAAATAATGGCTCACTTGAGTGTTCATTTAAAATCTGAGCATGAGTTTGGTGGAAAATTCCCTACACTCGCAAGAGTAGGTGGTGTTTGGTGTCTGTGTCTTGCTGCAGCTGAAGAGGCCAGCTGAGCATTGGGCGAAGAGAAACAAAAAGGTGTGCACAAAGTACATCTGCTACTGGAAATCAGTTCTGTGTTGGAAGGAAGGGTCTCCCCGTTTCCCTGCTCAGTCCTTAAAACAAAGTTTGGCCTTTGAATTGAGGTGATTCCCCCTCAGTTACTCCTTTGAAGAATTTAGGTCTCTAAGGTAATGACTGGACTGTGGGTAGTTTGCTTGCAGTACTTTTCCACTTGCTGCCTTTTCCTAGTGTTACGTAAAATAATGAATTTCCTGCATGTCAGCATTCTGAACTTTTGGAAGGAGGTAGGCAATGAGGTTAGAGCCAGTTTAAGAGTGTGTTTGGCCCTTTTTATTTATGAGAAATCCTGTGGTAACACATGTGAACAAACACTGAAATGCAAATGCTGAGGATAAGGCTGGTCTGGGAATTTATTGTGGGAACTGCTGGAAAACAAAACCACCATGCTGAAGAAAAAAGCATGAAACATTCCACAGATTTTTCAGTTACTACGTGGAGAAGCATTTTCCTTCATCTGTAGCTGCCTTCTTGAAGCCCCAGACTTTGCTCCCAGTTGGTGACTTCCCCCATCTGTTGGGAGTTACTAACCCCAGGACAGCCCAGGGGTGGAGCAGTGAGTGGCAGTGGGAATGGCCCCAGCTGTGACCAGCAAGCCTGAGAGCCAAACTCCCACCACACCTGGATTTCTCAACTCCACGTAAAAACCTGCAGCTACATAATTGTTTGTTTGAGTCATTATTGCTCCCACTTCTCCCTGTTGACATTAATTTTACTTTAAATTTCATTAAAATTTCCTGTGTGATTATCGTTCACATTTGAGGTCAAATTTATTTTTTATCCAAATGTGACCTTTTCATTTCCATTTCAGAACAACAGCATTGAATATAGTTTTTAATAATGTGCTTGTTCAAAGGCTAAAATGTCTTGCAAAGGGACTTTATCAAGATTGACTGTACTAAAAAATAATTAAAACACCTCGTGATGGACAGCTGATAATATTGTAACAGAATAATGTCTTGCAAGTATAAAAGTAGTGAGAGTTTGAAATGAACTGTTGGCAAAATACAGTTAGGCACTTCATGAACAATGCCAGTCCTTCACCCCACCCAGTAGTACCTGATAATGGAAATATTGATAATGGGGAAGTTATTTTGAGCATCAAAGGACTCTGAGATGGGGATGTGATTCTGTGGTTCAAATTGCCCACACACACATCCTGCCAGCTGTGAACAGCTCAGTGATAGGGCAGCCAATGCCCTCAGTCTCATTACAGTTCCTGATGTGCAGAAAACAGGATCTGTTCAGAGTCTTTGTACAGGGTGGCAAGCCGTAATGCCTGGTCCCTCAATGTTTCAGTACTGGTTGGACAGGTATATTCTTGCTTGTGACTTAGGCTTTGAAATATATTTAGCAGTGTTATCACTGGTAGCAGTGTTAGTGGAAGTTCTTTGAAGTAATCAATGTGTTTGCAAAAAAAGCATTTGCATACTGCAAATATTTTGTGTTCTAACCTTGAAGACTTTTGAACAAAATGTTTCCTTGAAACATTTTTCAAAAGTGTTTAATATGCTAAATAAATTTTAATCAGTTCTCTATGCTAAAGTTTACGCTGTGTGTTCACTTAAGTGTTTGAACTTCTTAGTTCAGTTGTCTGTTTGTTTGTGTTTTTCTTCTCCTTGGTACATCCTTTTGATTCCACACAGGAATAGATATTCTAGGTTTGAACAATATATCAAGTGTAGCTGGAAGGACATTTCACAATTCTTCCTTCTAATCTGAGGGATATTACATTTTCTGAAATACTACCTTCCTGAAAAATTGCTGATTTAATACTGTTTGATACTAAAATCTGGAAAGTGATGATTCTCATAGTTAAAAACTTGAGGATGAACCTATTTGGAGGTCATTAATAAGAACTGGTATGGTCACTTCCATTTAAAAATATTAAAAATCTTCCTAAGGACCTGTGGGCACCTTTTCAGGAAATAACAACTTCTGAGAGAGCTAATTGTCACCATTAAGCCAGATTACATTAATTGGAACTCTCTTTTTCCCTGTTACAGTGGTCATTTGTTGTGGCTACAATCACAGAAATTCCACCAGTTGCCTTTCTTCCCAATTTTGTTGTTCAGAGAAAAGTTCTGAAACCTCTACGAACCCAGACAGGAGGAACAATAATGGTAAGGTGCCCTTGATCCACTTTTGTCATATTTAAATTTGTTGATCAAACACTGTAAACCTGGAGTTGTACTGTTTATGTAACGCAGATTGTGGAGGCCTGGAGAGGGAGGTGGGGCAGTGCAGAGTCCTGAACATGAGCACAGTTGGCTGCTGTTGGCAGCTGCAAGGGAAGGACATCACTGGGTTCATGGTCTGTACTTTGCAGAAGAGACAGTGAGGGGGAGCCTGGGCAAGCAGGGAGAGATGTGGCAGCCCTTGGGCAAATACAGAAACTGAGATAGTTTTAAACAACATTGAAGTACAGGCAAATTCTAGGAATGGGAGGTTTATAATCGACGCTCTAGAAGCTTTTTAAAAGCATATATTAACAAATGACCTTGAAACTGTAGGGGAAGAGATGGATGGTTTGCTTGTTCTTGGGACTAGGTAAATGCTTACATTTTAAAATGTATCATCTTGCTCTTTTAAGTGGTTTTAGTTGATCTACTTTTTCTATCGTAAATACTGCAGAAGCAGCCCAGCTGAGCTCAAGTGAGATTTAGCCTCTTTCATCTGAGCAGAACTGTGTTCTACTGAGTAAAAGGAGGGCTCTGCTCGGAAGAGCTGTGTCAGGGTCACCAGACATTTAATTTTGCTTGGGCATTCCCATTAGAGATGTTGAGGAAGTAGGAGGAAAGAAAACAGTGAATAGTTGGAGCCAAAAATGAGTTGTTTAAACCATGTATTGAGAAAGATTCCCTTGCAATCATAAACTGGGAACTAGTGGGATCTTTGTGCCCTGTTTTTATCAATCCTTGTCTTACTGGCATTCAGAACGTTCAGCTTGGTGCTGGGAGGAGATGGGGCCAGTCCCATCTCACTGGGCTGAAACAGTTACGTAAATGGAAGACAAATAATCTCATCTGAAATTATTAATCCTATGGCACAAATAGATCTTTGCCTTTCAGCACCTCTTCCTGAAGGTGGCTGTGGCAGTGGGTGCAAGTGGAAGGGATTGCAGCCTGTGCTGCTTTTTCTCTGCCTTTTTGAAGCCCCTTACTGCCCCACTGTCCTGGGGCTTGGCAAGCCTTTGCCAGTGCTGCCGTGCCAGATACAGGAACAGGGTTTATTGCGACTCCTAGATATCAAAGGTGAGTTAGGCTGGGAAATAGAAACGTTAAACCAACTTTTTTTAAGGCCTGTTTAAGGATTTGAATTCTGAAAGAACCTGCTGGGTTCTGGCTAAGTCTTTAGATGCATTGGATTATGGTGATAGGCCAGATAACAAAAGTGCTTCCTCCTTGAGTAGGTGTGAACTGGCAAAAGCAGAGATGGGAGAATTTCATATAGTTCAAGGTGCTTAAAAATATTTGGTTGTCACTCAGAGCAAGTCCTGCTGAGTAGGGACCTGCAGAGTTTCCTCTCATTACAGCCATGCTGTCACTGTGAGATTGTCATGGGAATGAAGGGAATGGTCTAAGAGAGAGGTATTTGGGAAGAGTTTAGAGCTTCCTGATGCACTACCTTGGATATGTCTTGACAGGAGCTCAGTGTGTGTGAAACCTTTCATCCAGCCTGGTTCCAGCCAGGCAATACTTTTCTACAGTTGGGTGATGTTTTTCACTGTGCTTGTGTTATCTTTAACTCACAGGTGTGTGTTCACCAGTTAGAAATGTGGTCAGGTAGAGGAGGCACCCACAAATGGTCTGTTTTGTCTCATGGCTCCTGAAACGTGGATGCCACTCCTGGGCACTTTGGGATTCCTCTTGAGGCCATATGCTGTTATTTGTACCTTTTCTTTTTCATCATGGGGAGATAAGTATGTGCTTTAAAAGCAATTTTGATTCATCAGACAATAAAATTTGTACAGTACAAGTCAGAAGTGCAATTTTCTGCTATTCCTGATGGGCCTGTTTATTACAAAAATTCCTGTTGAGTTTCTCGACTTTTTAATGATATTTTAGCAATGTGGGAAGATTGGGTTTTGGTGAGGAATCCCTAGGAAATGTGATAAATCGCAGATAATGTGTTCTCCCTGGGACTTAATGGGTTTTATAGTTCAGAAACTGCAATCTCTCCCCAAGATCTAATTTGTGTAAGTTGGCATGATCATAGCAGGATCACGTTTACCATCCCAATAGTTATCCTAGTACTGAATTTAAAACTGTTCAAATGTAAATATTGGTTATGAAGACTTCATAACTGCCCAAACTTCATTTTGTCTATGATGTGTAATTTGTTCTTTCCAGGACTATGGACAAAAAACCCATCAATTTTAAAATATTTTCTCTTTTTTTTTTTTTTTTTTTTTTTTATTTTAACTAGTAATGTCTTCATTATTTTTAACAGAGCAGTTAAAGAATGCTGCGCTGAAACAGTTGTTTGACTCTTCCTGGCCAAAGTAATCAGGTTTTTCAGTTAAAATTCCATCATTTAAGCCTTGTGTACCACCTCTCCGTCAATACTTTCCCTTCCCTGAATGTCATTTGAGTTCCAAGGAGAGATACAGGCACATTTTTCCTGTACTGGAGGGGAAAAGATCAATAATATTCTATACCCTGCATGCTCTGTCATTTAAAAAATAAAAGACGTTTCAGGACACTTCATAGTGGAGCACTTGTCTGGCTCCCTCCCCAGCTGGAACCGTGGTTTTTTTGTGTCTGTGTTCCAGGATTTTGGGCTTACATTCCTCTGTTTGTACATGAACAGGAAAGGCATCAGGAGCTTCTTCCTCATTTTTTTACTCTTCCCAGCACTGCACTTTCCCTTTTCCAGCTGCCAGACAAGGAAATACAGAAGACATAGCAAATATTCTTTCAGCTCCTTATGCTGAGGGTAGTTTTGTCAGGCTTGTACTCAGGGATCTGGTTCAGAATGACCTCCAGTGGCAAAAGATCCAGAAATTCTGGGGGCGTGTTGGAATGCCAGGAGTGATTTGGAGTGGAAGCAGATATTGTTAACTGTTGCCTCATTCATTTATAGAATTCCAACTGTAAATTTTTTTTTAAGGCAGGAAAACTTGCTGTGGATAGAGGCTGGGCCATCAACGTGGGTGAGTACAAATTCAGTGATACCTTAAATGGTGTGTTGAAAGCATCTGATTTTCATTTACATCTCTTTGCAAAGCCCATCAATGTTTTTAGTATCTGGCTTTTGTTTAGTATGTGGCTTTTCATCCCTTCACCATTTTCCTGTTCAGGGGGTGGTTTTCATCACTGCTCCAGTGACAAAGGGGGAGGATTTTGTGCTTATGCTGACATCACACTGGCTATCAAGGTAAGAACTACTCTTAAACCACTGTTTCCTGCTGTTTGTGCAAATGGAGGAGGAGAAATCCACGTAAATTCCTAAGAACTAATTTACATCCTAATTGGAGAAAATGAAGCAATCTCCAGATGGGTTGGAATAGGAATATGCAGTGTTGTAAAGTGGAAGAGAAGAGCTGCAGGGGTCAGAATTATCAATGTAAATGTGCACCACTATAATTGCATTGATAATGTTGTCTTGCAAAAACCACTCCAATCAAACCAGATGGATTTCTAATATCCTCAGTGATAATTCACCTGGCCTTGCACGTGAACCTGGAAATTCCACATTGGTTTCAGTGGTTACAGGCAAGACAAATGCAGAGACAAAAATCCCCTCTCTGAATCAAGCTGCACCATACAGGGCTCAGACTGGTTCAGATTCATGAATAAAAATGTGAGTGACTCCAAAATAGTCACCAAATGGGAATGAATACATTTGGTATTTAGCTGTTGAATGGCTGAAGTAAGAGCCTTCTGCAATTAGGGCTTATTTTTATCAAATGAGCTGTGGCATATTTGTATACTAGAATATTTATAAAGTATCAGTAATAATCAAACATTAAAGAGCTCTAATGACTGCAGCACACCATGTGACATAACATCCTAATTTCTGTACGTGGTAATTTGCAGAAAAGTAATCCACAGTGTTCTTTTTTCACCTACCATTAAAATACAGATTGAGAAATTATAGTGGGTGACAGTTTGTACAAAATCTTTGGGTTTTACCATGTCTATTTTAAAGATAGTAACTTAGCAAAGCTAAGACTCAAAGAAGTAAAAACCATTGTTTTTTCTCCCCAGGCAGAATAGGAAATGAATTCTGTCACTAAAAGTGGCTCTAAGGCATGCAGTCCTTACAGCAGCTTTTCCTAACCAGTGAATTTTAGGCTGTTGCAGTTGGATGCTGTCACTGGTTCCACTCCAGCCTCTGGATACATAGGGTTTTTATTTTAACAAAAATTATCTTTTAATGTCAAATAATGAGATGTTGTAATTAAATGTATGAGAATCATGTCTCAGTTTATTTGGTGACTGAAACAGATAGATGGGCCCTACATTAAAATTACAGCAGTCATGTACTGTGCAATCTTCGAGCCTCCAGTTCAGTCTGTCACCTAACTTCACAAACTTCTCCATGTTTTTCTTTGCTTATACATCCAGTTCTTATTTGAGAGAGTACCAGGAGTGTCTAGAGCCACAATTATTGATCTGGATGCCCATCAGGTGAGTAGTTTACCTGTATTCAGTGCTTACAGATGTTTTGCTTGAAATTCAAGTGTGTGATAAATACGTTTTTTTAATACAAGTGTAAAGTCATAGACTACAAAGTTAATCAGAGATTATGAAAACTGTGAAGAGTTGATTCTTCAATTATTTTATGCTCCAAAAGGCTCTTAAGCCAGTTTAATAAAATTAAGCTGAGTTGCAGCTCCATCATGTGGCTGCATGTAAAAATCTTGCTGCGTTGCACTCGCGGTCTCCAGGGATGAGAAACAAGGATCTCTCCAGACAATCCCAGCTAGTTCAGAATGCCTGGTCACTGCAGCAGCCTCTGCAGGGGAGGGATTTGACCTTCAGTGGTTTAATTTTAAGCCTGGCTTCAGGCTAATGAAGTAAAGGATCCATCCCTCTTAACCTGGTGAAGTGATTTACTGTAGTACTGAGATCAAATCTCAGCTTTGGTGGGATTTGCAAAATAAATCCTGGAAGGACAGAAATGGTATTTTTAGAAAAGCAGTTAATGCACCAAAGTGATGTCCAACCTGAGGCAATTTTCAGGTGATTTATAATGTGTAAAGAAACCATTTTTACACAGCTCCATGGCACTGAGGAAGCCTAATGGCAGCAAGTTTTTCATCTTCTCTCGTTTCTCTTATCTGTGTCCTAAAATTACCATGATAGCAGGACATAGATTATGCAGTAGAAAGATGTTTTGTGTTCATGGTTCTCTTCAGCCTCTCTGTCAGGGTGTGGATAGGTTTGGTTTTGAAAAATTCTTGGAATGTATTTTGGTTTTCAGATGTGTTGGTAGTCTCAGTGTGCACATTAAATCACCTCGTTTCCTTTCTTTGGGGGATGAGAGGTGTCTGAAGTAGCTCAGCAGATCCTGTTTAACAATGCAGATGTTCTCATCTCATGACTGTTCCAGTTCTTAGTGTGGTGAGTTTCACCATTCATAAGGAAATGGTTCCCCCAGAGGCTTTCATATTCCTAGGCTTGTGTGCATGAACTGTTCATTTGTGGACCAAAGATGCTGAAGAAATAAATAGAGTTGTCATTTTTTAGCATAAAAACTGAATTACAGGAGATATACCTAGGGAAATGTCTGTTTCTGTAGTTCTAGTGAAATTCTGGGGATAGGGGCTGTGGTCCTGTATGATACACTGATTGAAACAAAATTATCTTAATGATTGCTGTGGTAAAATGATTTTTATATTAGTGAGAAAAATCTAAGTGAGAGCCAAAAGAATAGTATTTACGTTCAGAAATGGGGAGGGGGAACCATTCCAAATCTGAGTTTACTCTTGAGCATCCCTCTTTACAGCCAGTACAATTTTTTGTAGGGAATTTCTGGTGTTAAACTGTTGGATTGTTAGTGTTTGTAGTTTTTCCAGGGATTACTTATCTCACCAAGGCTTGAGTTACCAGGAGAGCTGTAGTCTGCTGTGTTTATTCATTAATTCTTAAGTAAGAATACTCAGTATCCCTGCAGCAGTTGAAAGTGACTTTTTCTTGCACAGCTGGAAGGTGGTAGATCTTTTTGGTGGTTACAGTTGCTTTGGTGGTGCTGTTGAGGACAATTAGCTTCTGATTTTTCCTTATTTTCTTACATGTGTACTGAGATCTAGGCTAATTACCTTCACAGAGAGACAAGGATTTTGTTTGTGGTAAAAGCTGTAGTCCTCAGACTCATACTGTCAAACCCCCCAAAACTCCACACCTCAGAATAACCTCCAGGACTAAATAAGAGAATGACACAGGAGTTCTGAATATTAGAACTTTTGTAGTGTTAATTTCTCTAGAATTTGCAGTGTATTTAATTCTGTGTTGGCATGCTAGGAATAGCTAACTGTAAATTTCCTTCAGGGAAATGGCCATGAGAGGGACTTTATGGATGATCCTCGGGTTTATATTATGGATGCATACAATAGATATATTTATCCAGGGGATGGTTTTGCTAAACGTGAGTATAATTGAAATTCATCTTCCCAAATGTACCAGACCTACTGTGTTGTTACATAACTTCTTCATTTACTACTAAGCTTCCTTGCAACAACATCACCTAGATTTCTTTATTTTTTTTTTTTTTATTTTTAAATGTCACATCATTTTCACTGCTCACTGTGATCTGTCACACCAGTGTTAATGCTGCAGCGTTGTCCCTCACGTCAGGAATGACCTTCTGGAGTGCAGGGTGTGGGGAGGTGTTCAGTGGATGTTGTTAGCAGTCCATTCCAAAGCTTGTGCCAGCCTTGGAGCAGTGAGTTGAGTAATCCTGTGATTTGAAGAGACTTGTTAGAACTTCATCTTTCCCTTACGTTACATTTATGAGAGAGCTCACTGAGGATTAGCTGATACTGTGTAAAAAGATTTCATGTTCTTTTGACAGTGAAGTTGTAACATATTTGGGTGTTGCCTTCCCAGTAGAACTTGTTTGATAAGCTTGTAGGAAACGAGCTGCCTCTGAATGTGACACAAGGTGGGAAGCAAAGTAAGTCCTGGAATAGACCCATAGAATTTAAAGTTGGAGAAGCCCCCTGAGGTCGTGTCCAACCATTCCTCCAGCACTGCCACCACTGACCAGTATCCCCAAATCCACACTGTTAAATCCCTGCAGGGATGGGGACTTCCCCCTTCCCTGTCATACCCATGCTTGATTTGGTTTGGTTGTGGTTTGTTTGTCCTCCTGTACTTGTCTGTTGTGACCTGCCACAGTTAATTAGTGAGGCTTTGATAATGGTTAAATTGGAATGCAAAAGCCCCAAGTTTATTTGGCCTTCAATTCTGTTACACTGCCACTTATTGCAGACTTAATTTGTTCACTGAGTCAGGGGTTGCTGGGGGAGTTGTTCTGCTGTTGGATTCCTTCAGTGATGCTGTCCTTCTGAAAAACCTACTTCATTTGGATTCTTGACAAGAATCAGGTGCAGTGCATTGCACTGCTGTCTTCTGACTAGTAAAGATGCTAACAATTGTAGTATTTCAAGGTTTTAAACTAAAAAATGACCATTTAAAGCACACCATGTCTGGAGGCAGACAAATTGCAAGCAAATGTGGGGGGTTTTCCCCCCAAGAAGAGCATCCCTTTATTCATTTATCACATGGCAACATTTGAACAGATGGATTAAGACCAAAACAGAGTCAGTCCTTGCTAGCAAATCTGAACCCCTGAGCTGCAGTACCACCCTGAACACCAGCATTCCCTTTCTGCAGATGAAGGATGAGGTGCACAGGGCTGGGCCAGAGCCATGTGAGTGTGTAGTTCTTGCAGTTTGCATAAGAATGTCTAAATAGGCTTTTTGTGGGTAAATCCCTTAAACCCTTCCTGCTAGGTGACAGGGAGAGATGAGATCACAGAGGGAATCCCTTTGAAGAGGGGCAGAGGCTTGAACATTAGAGTTTGAAGCCTTAGGGTAAACTCCAACTGATCACTGTCTCCTTGGATTTCCTGCCCATTTTTTCCATATTTTATTGCAGGAGCCTTTTCTACACATTTTTTTGCCCCATGCACTTCATTAGGGAAGGGAAAAAAGGAAGCAGCTCACCATAAGCATATTGAGTCCTAGGGGGAAGCAGTGTGGAATTACACAAGCTTAGGAGGAGAAAGGATGGATGAGGAATAGGACCAGTTCACTGAAGGGTAAGCAGGAAAAGCTGAGACTCTGAGTTCAGGCCTTAAAAGGCCTCACTCTTGGTCTGAGTGGCATTTTACAGAGCTGTAGAGGTGCTGTCAGTGCTTAGCAGGAGAGGGTCCAAAGGCCATGAGCGCATGCAAGGGCTGTGTTCCTTCCACCCTCCAGCCCCATCCCTCTGTCCCTCAGGGCTCCCAGTTGTGGGTAAGGACTGATCCCTGCAGTTCCCTGTGCGTGGTGAGGGCAAGAGGCCAGTGAAGGCACAGAATCCTAGTCACAGTCTCTCACCTTCCTCATGGTTTCATCACAGCAATCCTTGTCTGTCCTCAGCCACTGTGTTCTCTCCTCTACAGCTCCATCCACCCAACAGATTCCTTACCCTCAGGAGGCTTCAGTGCTGTTCAGCACAGCTGTGCAGACTTACAGGAACATTCCTGTAACAATAGGAAAAGAATTCAGGAAAATACTGTAAAGAAACAAAAATCTTTCAAACTAATGTTGATGCCATGTAAAATAATGGGATGAAAAAGAAGAGCTTCACTGATGCTGAACAAGGATGGAAAGCAGAGCAAAAGGCAGCAATCACAAGAGTAATTAAGTGTCATTCTGTGTTGAGTGCATTCTTGCACACTTGGTGGGGGCTGAATCCATGTTTAAGGTGTGAGACTGCACATCCTTTAATTCGAGGCAGAGGGTGTGGGGAGGCAGAAGTCATCCCTTGAAACAGCTCTGGCAGGGGTTCAGTTAATTCAGGGGTAGAGTCACATCCCTCCATAAAAGCACCCAAAACTCAGCTGCATAACCTTGGGTTTCTTTACCTTCTCAGCCTTCATTTTCTACTTCTATTGCTTTATTAGAAGTATTAGAAATAATTTGATTTAAATTAAGAATTGATATTTGCTCTTCTGGTAGGATTACAGGGTAAGAACATTAAATTGAAAATGCTTGGGGCAAAGCTGAATCTTGTTATACATTCATAAAGCAGTTCACATAAATTCATGATCCCTTGCTGTGAAGTTTTGAGTGTTGTGATAAAAATAAAACATCTTCATAATTTCTCAGTGATAGTTATCTTTTCCCCCCAGCTGTTTCCTCTGCAATAGCAGTTCAGTGTTTTCTTTGCCTTACACTTTATTTAGGTTACTTTTAATTTAATAATTTTTTTTATGATTTCTCTCCTGATTGGTAACTGAACTTGTAGATCAGCTGTTTTTCAATAACATTTTTCATTTGCATCTCAGATTGGGTTTTTTTGCCCTGCATCTGATTTTCTTTCTTCAGTGGAATTTTTTCAAGGTCATTGTGCTTTACATTTGCTGGGAAGACAAGTAGTTGAATAATTGTCTTTAATTCAAGTGTCTGTGAAAATGCAATGTCTTGAGAGAGCTTCCAGAAATGTAACTTTTTTTGCTTGCTTACCTAAATTGTGCGTTTTCTTCCAAAGCAATGCTTTGTTTATTGAGCAGTGCTTGGTTTGTTTTCCCTCAGGTGCCATAAAACGCAGAGTGGAGCTGGAGTGGGGCACAGAGGACGCCGAGTACCTGCAGAAGGTGCACACCCACGTGGAAGGAGCCTTGAACGAGTTCAAGCCTGACATCGTTGTTTATAACGCTGGCACTGACATCCTGGACGGGGATCCCTTGGGAGGCCTGGCCATTTCCCCCCAGGTGTGTGTGACCCCGAGCAGCACAGCCTCCCTGTGCGGGCTGGGGCTGGAGGGAGGGACACTGCCCCGGGCACAGCAGTTCCTGTGACACACACACAGATCCATCTCCCTTGCTTTTTTCACCCTTCTCTTCCTTGTTTCTCCCTGACTCTTAAGTATTTTTGTTCTTCTGGTGCCTGTTCCAGTATCATTCATCTTCTCTCTAAAATCCACTGATTTCCAACACCCACACAGTAACCAGAGATACGTATATTTTCACACTTCGCCTGACTTCTATTTTCCCTGCTTGGTTTATTCTTTCTTTGTTTCTTTTTTCCCCTCACATGACCCATTTTGCAGTGTATTTCTTTTGTCACCTGGCCCCAGTGTGTCTCTTACACTTAATTTCCTCTGTAGCACTCCCAGCTGTTTTAAACTACCCTCGTAGTTATAACAATTTTGTGCAGCCTGGCTGTGTGTTCTTAGCAGATGAACAAATATTTTCCTTTTCTTGATTCTTTCCTTTACAGATGCTGTTTACTTTCCCCAGTCTGGTACCAGACTCAAATTTTGGTTTAATATGTAAATCTTCATAGAAGTCTTCACCTTTCTGCTTTTCTTAAAATAAACAAAAATTTAGAGTCCTCTTATTTCTTTTATGGGTCTTAGTGAATCCTTCTCTGTCAGTTCCTCTGTGCTGTGTCTCTCCTGTTTCACGTTTAGGTCTCTGTAATGGCCCCCAGATCAATGCTGGAAAGGGCTTGTTTGATCTGTGAGCTCTCAGGTTCCCCTCATTGAGCCACCACTTGATCTGTTCAGTTTTCATTCTGTTCAGTTCTCTTGCATGAAGGAAGAGCTGAGGGACTTGGACTTGCTTGGTTGGGGCCTTGGGGAGGAGATGGCCTGAGGTGTGGTTTGGTGAAGCAGAGCCCTCTGCAGAGCAGTGGCCACCAAGGGAAGTGGCAGCTTGGTCATAGGTGGGGGATACTTTGAGATTTGCCTTTAAAAGGAATCCTAATTTCTGCACTTGGAGAAGGAGCAGTGTTAACTGCCAAGACAAATGAGTTGCTGTAGCTTTCTGGGTGCTCTGCAGACAGAGAACGTAAGGATGGAGGAAGAAAGGGGAAGGAGCTTCCCTGGCCACGAGGAGAGGTGAAAGGCACAGGGTGCCATTCTCTGCACAGCTGGAGGGAGCTCAGGCCTTTGGTGTCTGCACTGAGGGCAGGGCCCTTGTCTCTGCTGTGTAGCTGTGAAGGCTTGAAATCGCAGTGCTGGAAAGGCATCGTGCCTGGAGGGTCCCTCTCTTCAAAGCTCCGTAGTCCAGTCTTCAGTCCTACTCCTGTAGATGTCATTTATGTTTTAAGCTCCTGCTGCAGTGTTAGTTCTACTCAGAATTAGGCTCCTCAGAGTGCTCTGAGTGATGGTTTCCTGGTGCTTGAGGCTGCAGAAAAGCCTGTGGTGCATCAGCTGAGTCCCTCTTCCCTTTGTTTGGAAGTGGGAACTGTGCCAGGCTGTTGTTTTCCACAGAAATGTGGGAATAAGCCCATGTTTTCCCCTCAGTTCCTCCAGGCTCCCCCTGGAGCTGCTGGAGCAGTGAGGCTCCTGGGAGCAGTGGCTGCTTCCCGTCCTGGTGTGGGATAATAGTGATGCATCCCCTGATGGGTCCCCAGGGCCCTACAGCTCCTTCTGTAATTCTGTTGCTTCCTTTAAGGATCTGTTTCTAATAGAATTCTTCATTTTCCTTTGTCTTACTGTTCATTTGTTATTCCTGGTTCTTTCACAGGGCTGTGTCAGACTGTGCAGTGAACAATACTCTTGTATGGTTTTACAAGATACTTTTTTTTCTGCTGAATTTGTATTTTATTCTTTACCATCTGTTTGTGGTCTGATTAATGGCAGGGTGTTATTTCTTGATGTGCTTCCACTCTTCCTTTAGCCAGCCTGAGCAGTGCATGATCATTTTGAAGCACTTTTGCTGCTGCTTCCTTAATTGTTTGTATTTGATTGCATTGTGATGCCTTTTCCCTTCTCCAGCTTTGCAGTTACTTAAGCTTTGAGCTGTCCATTGTAAGCTGTTGTCAGTTGTGTTGCTAGTTTTTTGGGTTTTGGGGGTTTTTTTGAGGAGTTGTGATGAGTTACATGTATCTGGAACTCTCTTTTACAAAAGTAGGTTTTAATTCTGTTCTCACTCATTCCTGAAATATTTTTCACCCTCGTGCTTATTTCAAACCCAGAAGACTCACACTCTGCTCTTGTCTGGGTTCAATGGCAGTACAGCACCTCCTGGGCAGCAGTCTTCGTTATTTTTTAGTTTCATACCTTTCTCCTAGTAAGAAATTATTTAGAATTTCTTTTCTTTTCATACCTTTCTCCTAGTAAGAAATTATTTAGAATTTCTTTTCTTTTTATGGATTTACCGTTGCTTGCATTCTGCAACTTCCCCTTCAGCCATAGATTCTTCTGACAGTAACCACGGGCTCTTATTAAAGAAACTGGGACTTAAGATTCAGTCAGTGATTGTGAATGTGTAAAATTTGATTGAATTTTGGGTTCTTCTGTAGGACTGTGAAATTTTGATCAAGTTGCTAAACTTTTGACAGAGGGTGCTGTGCAAGTTGAGCACAAACTAAAGCACTTGGAATTCAGACAATCTTTCCTAGTCGCAATTCCTCACCTGGGATATAGGGTGAACACTTGTAAAATTTGCAGTCAGTTTAGATTTTATGGCCTTTGAGCAGGAATTCTTGTAGGAATTTGTACTAAAGACTTTTATCTGCTCTGTCCTCCAAAACAAGTCAAGGATATTTGATTTTCTGGGGGTTTTGAGGGGTGGTGTGCTTGTTGTTTTTTTTTTTTTTTTTAATGATTATGCATGGAAACCAAAACTAACAGGACTTCCAAATGAATTTTTAATTACTACTGTAAACTGTAACGCTTAAACACTTACCAAGCATCCAGTGGTCTAAATCCGTAAAGCACAGGCTGGAAGTGAAGTATCATGCTGCTGTCACTTACTTCGGCTGTGTAACTGTGGTGACCTTGCAGGGCATTGTGAAGAGAGACGAGGTGGTGTTCAGGGCTGCCCGGAGCCGCAGGATCCCCATCCTGATGGTGACATCCGGCGGGTACCAGAAGAGGACAGCGCGGATCATCGCCGACTCCATCCTCAACCTGCACAGCCTGGGCCTTCTGGACAAGGAGCGGGCAGCCTGCGGAGTTGGCAGTTCCAGCATGGATCAGATGATCAGAGACTCTGCTAAGGACTTCAGCAACTTGGCACTGCAATGACAGGCCACTAAATGTTAGTCAGATAACCCAGAGACAATACAGAGTAACTGTGTCTAACTCCTGAGTTTATCTTGGGCTAAGGCAACACATCCTTTTAAGCTAATTGAGATATGCACTCAAGGGTACTGTCTTTGTGTCTAATATTGCTGTAGAAAGCTTAATTTGCTTCTCTGATTGGTATGGGGGGATCTGTTATGTTGGAAGAACTATGCAATTGGTATCCAAAGACTGTCCCAGCCCTGCTTCAGATGGTGCAGCACAGGGTGAGGTGGAAGAAATATGGACTAAAGGTACTGTTTCGTGGGGTTTTTTAAATACTGCATTTTATTTATTGCTTTTTAAATTGAAATACTGTTATAAAACAAGTTCTGTGCAGACTTCAGCTGTCAGTTTAACACTAAAGGGAAGTGCAATACTGTAAAAGCCAGGGCAGGTTTGCAGCTTTGAAGCCATAGAAAGTTAGAAGGAATGTTTGTAAACTCATAGTTTATTCCTGTTGTGGATAGTGACCTAAATCTTGCTCATAAGCACCTTGTGAAAAAGAATATGAACGCCCTGTGGCTCCATATGCAAGTGAGCCATAAGGGCTCACCATTACCAGTCTGGTGTTTCAGATGAGCTCTGCATGTGACAGGCAGTAGTTCCTATGCACTGCAGCTGACAGATAAAGAAACTACAGGCAAATGAAAGCTGATCTTAGAGTTCTGAGCAACCTTGCAGAAAAAACGATGTAGAAATACAGGCTGTCTTCTTATTGCCAGCTTGCCATGTATAAAACAGTGAGGAGTACATTTAAATTCTTTTTCCCCAACTAGTGCTGTGGTTTTCACTTGCTCAGAGAGCAATGGTACTTTGCAGTTGCAGTCATGGTTGGTAAGCAAACCCTTCATTATTACTGTTCATTGAGGATTACAGGGACATTTCTACATTAAAGTAATGTGCTAACTTTATATGGAGCTTCTGGGAGGATTTGGGAATACAACAGTGTATCCAAAGCAAATTCAGTTGCACTACCTGTGAAGTTTGGCTTTCTTGAAGTTGGTATATTTTGCATTAGGTACTGTTTGTAGCAGTGGGTTGTAAATGTACTAAACTGTGTATTTTGCAAGAGCTTTTATAACTTCCAAGTATTCACTGGTTTGTACTACAAGTTTTACATCGTGTTTAGGTCGGAGCCGTCCTGTGAGGGAGCACCAGGATTTTCCTTGTAGTAGAGTTGTTGTGTAAGATACTTACGGAATGTTTAATTCTAATTATAATACTTACCTCATTTAGTGTTCATGTTTAGATCATGGGGTTTGTCAGTTGTAGGAATTGCACAATTGCTATAAATACCTGCTTTAAACCAGATCTGACCTATTGCACTAAGATTGAGTTGCTACACTGGGATTAAAGAGCACTTTTAAATTTCTTACTAGAAGGACCATTAGAGTACGACTAATGTTGAGATTTATTTTTTCTATGCTGTCTGATGTTACTGAAAGATGTTGTTATTCTTTCATATAATTTTTATAAAATTCTAGATTACATTTCTATGAACTAAACCCCCATCATAGCACCATATGGTCTTTCCCCAAACATTTGCTGTTTGTGTTAACATGTTTCTATAATTTCCCCTCAGTGGAGATTAAAATGGTACTGAACAATGCTGACTGACTTCTTGTCACTTCACATGGATCTTGGCTGTCAAAAAGTTTGACTGAAAGACAAGGAGATGTATTTTTCATACTTAAAATGTGGCTGAAACTACAGCAAGTCTCAAGGGTGAGTAGTACAAGGTTTGTCAGCAGCTTCTCTGAGAGTTCAGTGGTGACTCCTTAAAGAGAACTTGCAAGTTTTTGTGTCCAAATACTTCTTAAGATGTCGTTATAAGGGGTTAAAATAACTTTCTAATTACAAGTTCTATTTCATTGCCTACATTGTAAGTCCTAATCTAAGTATTTTAGTATTACAGGTGTTAAACTGGCAACTGAGCTTCTGATAAGGCTGCAGTAGTTTTAGAGGCTTTTTATAAATCAGTGTCTTTTCAGAGAGCTGAATGTTTGCAGCAGAGCCTGCTGGCTCCCAGACTCACCTGTGAAATTTCTGATAAGCAGCACTGACTGCATTTCAGTGTTCATTGTAAAGTTACAATTGGAAAACACACCACTCCTTCGTATTTCCAAAAACGTGGTGCCTTAATACAGAAATGGAAGAATACTGTATGTGGAATTTTATCTTTGAAAGCTCCTGTATCTTACCAGATACATGGTATCCTGTGCTTTAATTGGGTTCCTCTGCTGCAATAATCTCTGTTAGATGAATAAATCAGTGCACAATGCTTCCAAAAGATGCAATTATTAATCACGAGCTGTTAATAAATGGACTGTAAGTATGGCTGGTCATGTAGACTGTCATAAAAATTATACAGAAGAGAGACATGGCAGGAGCTGAGGACTTGGAGTCTGACAGCTGGAGAGGGTTTGAACTACCAATAAATAACTCATGGAGGGAGAGGGAGGCTGCAAATCCTAGAAAATAATATTTTTTTTTTTTTGCCAGAGGTTTCCAGAGGAAAATTGGTTTGACCTATATAAAAAGATACACACTTCACCTAACCATTTCAGTGTTAAAAGCCATTCATCTGTTCACATTTGCTTTGAGTATGTTCTTATGAAGTGCAGAGCTGTGCAGCAGATGACCAAGATGCACAATTCTCTGTGTTTCTTTACAGACATAAGCAGAAGTAGTGAAACTCTGGGTTTCACTGTGTGGGACTCAAAGGGGAAACAGCCATTGCTGTTGGTATCTGTATGTGTACATCTGTTTATTCTGCACTACATGGTGATGGTTTAACAGGTTTCTCCTGCCACCAAGGACTGGATTAACTCCTTGCAGAGAGAGGCTGGCAAGGAAACTCTTGAGCTTTTTGCCACCAAATAACCTTGGACCCAGCACTCCCAGGCCAGGTTACAGCTGGAAGTCCCTAATGTGTAAGCAGAGCACTGAATTTAGGGAACACAGGCAAGTTCCTTCTTCAGGTTTCATGAGCTTGCCTTGCTTTTTGCCAGTTCAAGGCAAACAATAGCCTTCATTGTCCTGAAGATAAAATCTGGGAGAGAATGTGTCTGATAGGAACGAGGCTCCTAATGAAGCATGTGATGGTTGAGTTGTCAGCTAATTATCATTTCCATCTGTTACCTAATACAGTTCTGCAACACTGGGATTTAAGGTTTGTCAAATTTTGCTGTCTTTCACTCAAAACCTGGACGTGTCTGCCAAGGCCAACAATGAAATGAGCACATTAAGATAATAAATCTCCAGTGAACAACCCAAGTTATTTATATTGGATGAACAAGGCTGCAAGTAGAACTGGGGTGTCTTTTGGGTTGCTGGAGGTGGGAGTGCTTTAAGAGCTGAATCCTTTCATATTCAGCTTCAGTTGTGAGAACGTTTGAGCCTGAGATGTGAAAGAATGCAGACCTTTCAAAATACGGTATGTGAGAAAAATGTATGATTTAGTGTTTCCATTTCCATAGAGGAAATAGCAATGCTCTGCTTGAACCAAATGATAAATTTCCTTTAAACCCAGTCATATGATGATCAGGGAAATAAATTCCCTCTCAACCTTTGTCAAAGCAGCTGAGGGCAAAGTTGGGTGTCTCAAAGCCACCTGCTATCTACAGGACATGGTTCCATTAGTCACCAAGTAGAGGATTGCACTTTTCCTCTTTATGAAGGCTTTTTAAACAGGCTTAGAGTATGAGAAGTGCTTGTCAAATTTATTTTAAAAATTACCAGAATCTGAATTGGGTTTGTGGTCACTGCACTGTCAGACCAATTGTAAACATGACTCAGTCTTGGGCAAACCCACACTTTCCTTCAACAGAGAATTGAGGGGCAACATCATCAGTGTTTCTGCTTTTGAGCTGTTTGACACTGTATGGTTTTTGAACTCACACAATCCCACACTGGTTTGGGTTGGAAGGACCTCAAAGCCCATCCAGTCCCCACCCCGGCCATGGGCAGAGACACCTTCCACCATCCCAGGTTGCTCCAAGCCCTGTCCAACCTGGCCTTGAAGTGTACGAGGTTCAGCATGTAATACATCTTCCCAACCTCACCTCGTACAGAAATGTGGCAGGAAAAGGCCATTTTGGTACTTCTGTTACCATAAAATGCATCTTGAGTTCTCTGTGTAGCACTAAACATGGAAATAACTGGGAGGAGCCTTTGCTAGGTCAAGGAGAATAGTGCAGAATCATGCCTGGGTGCAGTCAGGGCTTGGAATAAATACAGCTAAAGCAGTAATGATCACTGCTGCCTCTACATCTCTTAATCCTGAGGCAGAAAGAATCTTGGGGTGCTGCTTGGCATGTTAAAAGTGTTGAAGGGGGTGCAAAGGGAAGTTTGTGGCCAGTGAGGTGCTCGGTGTGGGAGCTTGCGGAGCAGTCCTGGGGCTCTGCTCAGGATCACTGTCTGCAGCACTGCAAACGGCTGGAGCCCGCAGGGACGAGCGCTGCTGACAGTGACTGCCAGAAATCCAGCAGGACTGCTTTCAGACAGGTTTCCTCCTGGTTTGTGCAAGGGATGGTTCAGCCCAGCTTGATTGTGAATTAGGGAGACTCAGTGACATCGTGTTGAAGCAGATTTACAATTTCCAGTGATGCACTTAAAACCTGCTCCCACCAAAGTGTTCCTTGTTCCTCAGCTCCATGGGGTGATCTGTGTGGTGAGAGTCAGAAATGTCTTTCTGTGGGCAATGGCAGGGGCAGGCAGAAGTTTCTAGGATGGTCCTGTCAGGAATGTGCAGTCCTGGGTTAGCATCACCTCAAAACACAGACAGTGCAGGTTTATTGAACGGGTACAATAATGTAAGAGATGGGGTACTAAAATGAAGTGGTTTAAAATTTTATTGCATTTACAACAGATTAAATGCTCTGCAATGAACAACCCACAAGTGCTCAGTTTAACAAGCCTTGAGCTACTGTGTAAATCCTTCCATGAGCCCTTACTTGGTCCATCTCATTATGCAACGTAATTGTGTGGCCAGGCTTGTTTCCAGGAAATCTCCTCTCTGGCCCTGTGGCAATCTCACCATCATCAGGCTCTCCCTCCAGGGAAGAGTGAAAATACATGGCAATGGGAAAGATGACCAGTGTTTACAAGCAGCTGATGGGAATCCCAGCTGCTGTGGTGGGTTGTATAACCTTGGAGTGGGAAATGCAGTGCCCCGAAGAGAAGGCAATGCCAGCGAGCCTCTTCATGGGAATGCTGTCAGATGAGGTGTTGGCATCTGTGTGCGTGGTCACGTTTAAACCCTCCTGTCTGTCTTTGCTGAGTTCCTTGCTTATGCAGAAGGGCCTAGTGGGTTTATATTGTAATTGGAGTAAATATCTCTTGAATGCATGTTGAACCTGGAAGTCTGATTTGGCTCAATTAAAATGTGATTAGGTTTTCTGTCTCCATTGTAGAGGCTGTAAATGCTCTGGAGAAGCATTTAATGTTGAAGGCTGGCCGGCTGCTTTTGGCTGAAATGCAGCTCGAAATATGCAATGCTCTGAGAAATTCCAGGACTCCCACTAGGTCAAAAAATTTTCTCTCAGCTCTAGCATTTCATCAAGTTTCCTAGTAACATGTCTCCATGTATCACAATCCTTATTGCTTGGAAAGGCACCAACTTTGCAACGAGCTGAGAGGTTTTGTTGTATGTGCTGGATGGCATTCTCTTAGTAGAGAGGTCTGATTAAAACAATTTCTATCCCTTCTGGTTTCAGACAGCATTTCTATTACATGCTCTTGTTTTACTGTTACACATGCTTTGGGTGAGGTTAATTTAGTTACATTGGGTATTTATCAAATTTTATTAATTACAGTATTTTTAATCAACCTAACCTGGGATAATATGTCCAGGATCCAGCCACTTAAATCTGGGCTGAAGCAGAAATGAGCTGTACTTTCGGAAGTGTACTTAGCATAAATCAAAACATTGTGGACAGGAGATGTTAAAAACCTTTGAGCTAGTCATGTTGTTGTGACCATGCTGATTGGGACTTGAATAATTGCTCACTTAAGTACAGCAAACCTTTGGAAGAACTGTGTCGAGCTGGTCTTATTATGGACTATCACTTTTCTGGGGAAGATAGAGAAAGGATCACTTTATCCAAGGTAAGATCCGCAGTGCACCTGTGCTCTGAAACTGGCTGACAGCACGGCTGAAGTCTCACACAGACCTTTCTTGGCTCTGGCACTTTTGATTAAATTGTTCAGAGACAGTCCAGCAAATCGTTTAATGAATCATTTTCAGCTGAAAGAACAGTGTGATTTGCATGTGGAACCAGGAAACTCTTCCTTTGTTTACCAGCCCAAAGACATTGATAATACAGCAGTTTTATAGTAAAGAAGGGCACTAATGTTCCATGGAGTCTCAGTGTACTCAGTATTTATGACTCTAGGATGTGCTGGATCCCCTAGACCCCACTTACTCTAGATGAGCATGATTTGAGCTGATTTCAGCAGTCTTCACAGTGAGTGGCTTGATGTTCTTTTATTTCAAGAGAATCTTGGGAAGCAGAGTTAGAACATTCCATATCATGGGCCTCCCAGCAGCTTCTCCATGTGGTGAAGACTTGTCCGTGCCTCTCCTGTCCCTGCAGCCAGGGCTGTGCTGACACTGGGAGGTGTCTCTGTGTCCTCGTGGCTTCTTAAAGAAAGAAAAGCTCCTAACCTCGCACGTGGGGCATCAGAACGTGTTGGCTGGGACCCAAATTTCTGAAAATATTTGGGCACTCTGGGCTTATTTAGTGCACGTGAAGCACCTCGGTGGCTTTCTGGAGCACAGCCGCCCTGAGTGGCCGCGGGCTGTGCAGGAGGTGCCAGCAGAGCCCGGGGGCTCCTCGCTCCCTGCCCACGGCTTTGACCACTGGAGGCCACTGCCCCGTTATTACCGGGGCGATGAATCACCGCAAGTGGAGAACGCAAATGACCGGCGTTGCCTTAACTTCATCTTGGGTAAGATGGATTTTTTTTGTACTTTGCACTGTCACTGTGACAGTGCTGCCATATGCTCAGTTCTGCTTTGAGCTGGATTGGTGCCCAAAGGCAGCTGTGCTGCCCTGCTCAGGTGGCAGTGAACACCTGAGCTCTGCTCAGTGCCTCCAGGGCAGCAGAGCAACGCTGGAAGACCCTGCAATGTTCAGAGCTGAGCTTCGGCTGGATGGGAAACCACACGAGGAGCAGCTCAGGGCTCTTGGTTTGCTCAGCTGGAGAAGGAAAGGCTGAGGTCAGAGCTCAGTGGGGGCTGCAGCTCCTCCGGAGGGACAGCTCCGATCTCTGCTCCCTGGGACAGGGCCAGGGCAGGATCAGCCTGGAGATGCAGGGTCCGTACCTGGAAAGTTAAACTGGCACATTTTTCACTCCTAAGAAACACTTCTGTGCTTTAGTCAGAAAATATCCACGCAGCTTCCCATGCTGAATGCTGCCAGCAAGCACTGTTTCACTGACAAATGCACGACAGCTTTATTAATTTCTGTTGCTGTAATTGTGGTGATTTCCTCTCTTGGGCACTAAACAGGTTTTCTGGTGTTTTGAAACCTGTGTTGATGCAAAGGTCTCCTGGAATTTGATTTTGACTGAAAGGCAGCCAAATGGGAAACATAGTTTTGACTGACAGATGCCTGAGATTTGTACCTCTTAGGCCTCTGGAAAAAACAGGAGGAATTCAGAACACAATGCCACTTGGAAAAGAGGAATGTCAAGAATGGGTGACTGATAGCTGTTTGTGGATGGAAATCTAGAAAGCTTGATCAGCTTGATACAGCTGGAGGCCCAAATCAATTACAGACTCAGTAAGTGATAAATGTAAATTGGTTTGTGTTTATTTTATTAGGGGAACATTTGTGTTTGTCTTTAAAACTTACTATAGGACTGCAGCAAACTCTCTTCTGTGTTTTTGCTGAGGCCTGCACTCACTGCAGCTTCACCTCCAGATGTACCTCTTGTGCCTGTCTGCACACACAAACAGTTACTGGTGTCTTGGAACTTGGGCTGGCTCCTCTCTTTGGGGATGTTGCTCACAGCCTGAGCTAGCACAGCTCCCCAGCTGCTAATGCAATCTCTGTGCAGTTTGATAATATCTAGTGCTGCCTCTGTTCTCACTGAGTGCAGCTAATGCAAGGGGAGTTAACTTGAGTGCAGCAAACTTGAGTTAAATCTGTAATGAAAACAGCCTCAAATGCATATGTTCAATAGGATCTGCATATATTCACAAAATTAGAACAAACAATAAAATCACCCCATGAAAGTAAGTGGGGGAGTTGCCCAGATGGGCTCAGTTCAGTGGCTGAGCTGTGAAGTGCTGATGTGCCACCCGGGAGCAGAGCAGAGGGGACAAGGGACACCCTTGGGGAGCTCCTGGCAGGGCTGGCTGGGGATTCCAGGCTCTTCCCTCTTCTGCTCCCTGTCAGAGCAGTTTCAGTTCTTTATGGTGAGCTCTGTCCTGTGTAACCCAACGTGTTCTTGGTTCCTCTGAGTCAAGGAATTGTGTGATTCTCTCTCTTTCTTCGTGGTCCTGGCTTTATCTCCTGTGTGTTACCAAGGGATGCCCCTCCAGAAACCAATGGGCACAGCCTGGGAGTGAAAGCCACCAGTGCCACGTGTGCCAGAAACTTAGAAAGCAAATTTAACAACCTTGTTGGTTACAAGCAACGTTTATCATAAATGTATTCTCTACAGTTAAAAAGGTGACAGTTTGGTGTGTGAGCATTGTCGCTCACGAAAGTCTCACCACACATCCTTGTTCTTTAAACAGACACTGTCACTGAGCCACTGGCTCAGCTCTGTAATGTTCCACAGAATCCCAGAATGGTTTGAGTTGGGAAGGACCTTAGAGCTCATCCTGTTCCCACCCCCTTCCACCAGACCAGGTTGCTCCAAGCCCTGTCCAACCTTGCCTTGAGCACCTTCAGGGATGGGGAGTGCACAACCCTCTGGGCAACCTGCTCCAGTTTGCTGTGTTTTCATCAAGATCTCTGCTCCTCAGTTTAACAAAGATGGTTACAGGTACATCAAAGTTCAATTGTGGATTTTTTTTTTTTTAGCACAGAAATACGAGTTGGGCTGCTCTGCTTGGGATGCCACTGAGAGTTGTCTCAGCCACACCTCAGTACGTGGTGATCCCCGTGTTCAGGAGCCCACTCGAGGGGGGTCTTCAGGGACTTGTGAGCTGGGTCTCTTGGCAGGAGCTGTCAGAGATTTGTTCTGGACAACTTCCTACCTGCAGCCAAATTTTAACAGTGGCGTAATCTTTCATGCCAAGAATTTTTGTTCTGTCTGGTTGGGAGTGTGGGAGAAGTACAAAGAAGGTGGGGATAGAGAGAAAAAAGAGCCCAGATAAGTTTTAAGATGTTTTTCAGTGCAATTCTGCAGTGTTTGATGTTGTTTGCATTCTCCTTTGAATTCCACCCTGTTGCAGAGTCAGATTATCTAGAGGATTTAAATTCCATGTTAAAATGAGTAAATGAATTGGGATCCTTTAGCCCTAAATCGCAGTGATATTAGACACTGAGAAGATAATCCAAAAATCACTCATTTAGTAATATTTTAGAAAATATTTTAAGTGCCTGCCTTTTAATATCTTTTGACACACACTTTTTAAGTGATTTATCCATGCATTTATACATTTCTCTTTTGCTTTAAATAAAGCAGAACCAGGTCTTTGATATTTAGAATCCTTGTAATTGTTCTTGGAATTTCTTTGGATGAGGGTTTTGGCATGGATGATACTTTATGAAACAGTCCCAGGTCTGGATCTCATTCATCACAGATCTTGGAAAGAAATGTCCCTTGGCTTTCAGATAGGGCCATGGAATTTTTCAAAGGATGAATTGGAACTACAAAGAGTATGTACATTGAAATAGAGGTTCCTTTAAATATGCAGAGCTTCCATAAGGATCAGGTTTGTATACATTCCATTAATTTTAAGTGTAAATTTAAAATCTGTTATAGGCAATGCATTATAGAATCACAGAATCCCAGAATGGTGTGGGTTGGAAGGGTCCTTACAGCCCATCCAGTGCCACCCCTGCCATGGGCAGGGACACCTCCCACTGTCCCAGGCTGCTCCAAGCCCCGTCCTGCTGGGCTTGGGCACTGCCAGGGATCCAGGGGCAGCCCCAGCTGCTCTGGGCACCCTGTGCCAGGGCCTCACCTTTACATTATGCTGGGTTTAAATATGCCAGAATTTGCCAAATAAACTGATTTCATTGAATTAATTCTGCTCAGACCAGACATCATGAATGGAAACCAAAGTTATTCCTGTATATTTATTTCCTGTAGCTGGCAGATGTTGTTTGTCTGTCCAGAGTTTGCAGTGGGGTGCTCACCACTGACCCCTCCATCTAGAGCTGGGGCTTTGGGAACAAGGACAAGGATGAGGGGGGAGCAGAGCAGGGTCCTGGACTAGCTGGTGTGAGAGGTTTTGTCTGTGTCTGATCTTGTGAGCTGTGCTCTGTCCTGCTGCACCTCAGAGCTCCTTCTGGTGAGTGGAGTGAAGCTCTTACATACATCTTGTCACGTTCAGGGCCTATCACTGGGGCTGGAGCATGGCTACTGCAGCCAGAGTTTGCCTTGGGCATGGTGCTGGGATTACTGTCATACATGAAATCCCTAATTAGCTTGGTCTTTGCATGTTAAGTGCTTTAATTAGTTAATTTTGAGTTAAATATGTTTTAATTGAATGTTAAAATTAACCCATCAGCCCAGGTACAGAAATCAAGTTCTGTTATTTGTGTTTTCAATGGTTCAAAGTAGTTTATTTGCACCATTCCTAGTTAAAAATCCCCCAGTTAAAAATTCCCCAGTTAAAAAATCCCTTTTCAAACTTTAAACCACTTGTACACGATGAGAGTTGTTTCTCCCATGTTCATTGTCTACTTTTACAAATGTTTTAAGGTGTATTAGATGTACTTTAATATTTTTTTAAGGGTTTTACTTTGCACTTTAGTCCAAGGATC
>NW_024581089.1:1003538-1106666 GCF_017639235.1 Corvus kubaryi | reverse complement strand
TGCAGGCCCTGGGCAACATCCCAGGAGGGGCGGCTGGAGCAGCCCAGAGCCCCTCAGGGCTCTCCCACTCCCACCACAGAAGCCCTCCCTACAGGCCTGGGGAAAACCCTCCCCCACGCTTCCCGGGGAGAAGGGAGCGCTGTCCCGGGAAGGGGGAGCCCGGCCGCCGGCTCACCTGCTCCCCGCGCTCCCATCGGAGCAGCCTGGGCAGCCCTGGCAGGCAGGGCCACTGCCAGCAGGAGCAGGAGCAAGAGGCGCAGAGCAAGGGCCATGGTGCCTCGCCCTGAGCCAGTCCCGCAGCTCTCGCTGCCACCACAGTCCTGGCACTGCTGTGCCAAGGTCAGCACCGCTGCTGCCGCCGCCGCTGCTGCCGCAACAGTTGTGGTCAGCGACGGACTGCTCGGTCGCTGTGCTGCTGTGCAAGCGCAGGGCTCTGGGACCTCTGTGACCTCAGAGCCTCTCTGACCTCAGGGCCTGCTGTGACCTCAGAGCCTGCTGTGACTTCATGGCCTTTGTTGCACCCCCAGATTGTACCCCCATCTGTACTAATGAACTGCCTTGATTGTAAATGCTTTGCTTCATCAAAGGGCCGATACTTTGCAAAACCTTTGTTTTGCTTGCTGACATTGCTTGTCAAGCTGTGTCCCTGGAGATGCTCCCGATGGCTCCCCTCTTTTCTTGGGCATGCCACTGGAGGAGGTCCATGTCCAGATATTCCACTGTAATAAACAGAATCACAGAATCACAAAATACGCTGAGTTGGAAGGGACCCACAAGGATCAAGAAGTCCAACTCCTGGCCCTGCACAGGAGCATCCATCCTCAAGAGTCATGCCATTTTCTTGAGTGTATTGTCTAAATGTATCTTGAGCTCTCTCAGCCTTGATGCTGCCCTGAGATGCCTCTTTCAGTGCCCAACCACCCTCTGGATAAAGGACCTTTTTCTAATATCCAACCTAAACTTCCCCAACTGACACAACTTCAGGCCATCTCCTATCACTGGTGACCACAGAAAGAGATAATTTCCTGCCTCTCTTCTTCCCGTCACAAGGAAGTTTTAGACTCCGATGAAGTCTCCTTTCACTCTCCTCCAGGCAGAAGAGACAAAGAGCCCTCTGCTGCTCTTCATACAGATTTCCCCTAGGCCCTTTGCCATCTTCATTGCCCTCCTTTAGACACTCTTTCTTACATTGCGCTGACCAAAACTTGAGACAATATTCAAGGTGAGGCGGCCCCAGTGCAGAGCAGAGTGGGACAATCCCCTCCCTGGCCCGACCGGCCATGCTGGGCCTGGTGCCCCCCAGGACAGGGATGTCCCCCCTGGCTGCCAGGGCACTGCTGGCTCATATCCAACTTTCCATCCACCAAGATTCCCAGGTCCCTTTGCACTGTGCTGCTCTCCAGCAACTCATTCCCCAGCCTGTCTGTATATCCAGCATTGCCCCATCCCAGGTGCAGAATCTGGCACTTTCTCATGTTAAACTTCATAGGGTTGGTGATTGTCCAGTCCTCCAATATGTTGAGGTCTCAGCCCAGGGACCCTCAGCATTGGCTCCCCCAGCCCCTCGAGGCCCCACTGCTGGTCACAGCAGCGCTGTGCCTGGCTCCTGCCTGCCCACACGGTGCTGGCCCTGCACACAGCTTGCCCTGCAATGGGCTCCCTGAGCACCTGTGACCATTGGGCTACTCCTGTCTTCATACTGACCGTTTTATACACAACAGCTTGCTGTCCTGCAGGCCTGGTCATGGAAAGAAAACACTCTGCTCCAGTGCTGCTTGCTTTCTTTTCCTGGTGCTTGGCTGCAGGGGCACAGGAGGGAGGGTCTGCAGCCCCTCGGGCAGCTGCTGCCTGGCCATTGCATGAGGCGATTCCTCTCTGCTGGGGAGGGAGAGCCCTCCAGGGCAGGTGCCCAGCTGGCAGCAAGCAGCACTGCTATGGCTGCTGAAACACCCGCTTTGGGCCTCTCTTCCTGGCATTCTGTGCTCTCCTGCTCCTCCTGGCCCAGCCTGGGGCTGGGCTGGTTCAGTGTATGTGGCTGCTGAGGCCAAACTCCTCCTGCTCACCTTGCGGAGCTGAGGGAATTGAGAATCGCTGCACGTGGCTGCTGCCTCCCAAGGAGGCTCCTGGTGCAGGCACTGCTGCAGCATCCCTCCTGAACAGCCTTCAGGTCTTGTGCTTGGGGGCTGGGGTCCCACAGCAGGGCTCTGCTCTGACATGGGGGACCCTGGCTAACTCCAGGATCTCTCCCAGGTCTCCTCCCTGAGCTTCATCCCACAGCTCAGCCCCAAGGGCCAGATGGGTATCAGGAATTTTCACAGCCTACCATTGGTGACTCATAGTCAGAATGCACAGGAAAACTCTAGCTGCGTTTCAAAATACCACATGCTGTGTTGTTTCCTTCCCGCTGCGGATTTTCCGTCGCCCCAGCCTCAGCCCCCGGCAGCCTGCCTGGATGTTCTCCCCATGCTGCTTCTGCAATCCCACGAATCCAGGTCCTCCTGGTTCTGTGGCAGCTCTTTAAGCCACCAAGGTCCTGTTCCTCCTTTTTTGGGAGCAAGTCTGAGTGAGAGATGATTCACAGACTCGGCGCCAAGACTCCAGCAGCAGCGGTCAGTTCCTGAGCGCACTTGGTGTCCGCAGGCAGTTGCCCGTGGCTCCGGCAGGGAGGTGAAGGGGAGGCTGTGCAGGGGAGCAGTCCCCACGCCCCAGCCCCAGCCCCCGGGGACCTGCAGCCTGTGGGTGTGGAGCAGCAGGTCCTGGCATGACAGGGGCAGCAGCTGGGCAGTGCAGCACCTACTGCACACATCTACTGCAGGGATATGTTTGCAATATTGTGTATACATATCCTCCAAATTGAAAAAAATCGGGCAAAGTGTAGCTTAATTTCAAAGGCATTGGGGAAGAATTATTACCACTGCTTTCCTGGCTGATTTCTGAGTCTGGGATTTGCCTTTCCCTGGATGCCCCTGGGGCTCTGGGGACCAGCTGGAGCCCAGGCTAGAGCCCCTTTTCAGGGGAAAATGGCGTGGCCTGAACAATGTTGTATTTCTCTGCAATTTGCTTTCTCCATGGGGTTTCTCCCCCTCTGCATCTCCCTTTGCACTGCTTTCCAAACCCCCTCAACAGAGATGCTACTGGTGCCACTGAAACCACTGTACACTGATCCTAGGGAAAGAGCACGTGTGCTGAAGGATGCTGGTGCCAGGTGTGGGAGAGGGCGGGGGGGAAGAGGGAAGGCAGATGAGGGCAGTGAGCTCCTCCAGAGAGGAGCTGACTGTGGTCAGTAAGAGAATGAGACCTACAATAAACTGACACTTCAGTCTTCTGTCTCGTTGCTGACTGAATGACTCAAGTGCTTCAAACCACGTTCTTACTTAACAGTATATTGGGTAATTATGGCTAAATAGGTATGGGAGGCTAAACAGACAACTAAGAAAGGCTTAAAAAAGGAAAAAAGGCTGCTTCTCCACATAGCCCAAGAATTTACTGGAAAGGGAGTTTTTCAATCACAAGGATTCCTGCTCCACTCCAGGAAAAGCATAATTCAGTGTACCAGGGAGCTTTTCTCTTAACACATTGCTGATGTTCCCATGCTACCACTCATTAGTAAAGATGGATTAATTTCTTCTCACTGTTTATGTTTGATTTTTGTTTGGAAACAGTAGGAGAAAATACGTGCCCACTGTGAAGATTTGGTTCATGTGGGTCAGTTATTATTTCAGCTGCAGAAGTTGAGGGAGGAATTCACAGAGAATCCGGTGCTGGTGCTTGTGCCATTGGGGTCTGGAGTGGGCTCTCTCCTAGCACAACTACATAGTACCATAAATTTCTCCACATACACCTTCCAATGCATCTCCCAGCACATGGAAGGAATAAACCACGTGTGAACACTGGAGAAGGAAAATGAGCCCACAGCACTTTCCTTGGGAAGGGAACAGAAGATTCTGCAACTTCCACAGGGGAAGAGAGAGAAAACAGGTTTGAGGAGATGAAGTAGTGGCAGGGGTGGCAGGGAGAAGAAATAAGAGGTGAGAGAAATGGTTTGTGGCTATGAATTGCAGGGCAGGCAGAGGTCACCAGTGACTCAAACAGTTTGGCACCTCCTGGCCATTAAGCAGCTGATCCCAAAAGTTCATCTCTGCTCAAAGGGCATGCACAGCCTGGCTTACCCAGCACAGGTGCAGGAACAGCACAAGGAAAAAGGGAGATGACTGTAAAAAACTACCTAAATACTGGTGTGTGTTTCCAGCAGGTTTTGCAGCCTGTACTGAGCACCTTGGTCCTGGTTACACTGTTCCCAGACACCATTACATCAGAGGGAGCTGATTTAACAAGTTGTTGAAATAGTCAAATCAGCTGATTTAAATGGTAAGGCCCATTTTAATCTTGCTGCTGCTGCTGCTGCTCAGAAGGCAGAGGACTGGGCTGAAGCTGCAGCTTTTGAGGAACAGCCCAATAGTGACAGGCAGACACAGGGAATGATTACGTGGCACCACCTCCGTTTGGGAAGAATTATTTGCCCAGCAGGAGCCCAGCTCCAGAGCAACATCCCTGGAACCTCTGCAACACAAATAGTAGGGAGATCATTCATACAGCAAAAGATTTCCTGCCCTTATTTACCCTTGCACATTCACTACACCTCTTCATTTCAAGCCACCATGGGAGCACTCTGTCCGTGCCGGAAGGCCCATCCTGCCCCCGCTCCTCTCTCCACGAAGATGTTCTCTGTTCTGCTGCTGCTCAGTGTGTCTCCTGGGTCCCTCTCACTGAAGGAAAATAAATCTGTTTACAAGGAACAAACAGCTTTGTGCAAACCACAGCCACGAGCTGCCAACTGCGTGTTCTCCCAGCCCAGCAATGCCTCCGTCCCCAGCACAGAGTGCTCCGCTGGTGCAGCTCCAGGGGTGTGCTGCTATGAGGTCATGTCACTGGGGACTGCAAAGCACCAGACTATGCCCCGCATCTTAAAAACACAGATGTGTGATGATTATCTCATGATAGCCATCAGAGGTCCTGTTGTAATGATATTTCCAATAATTTAGAGCCTTCAGGAGTTCTTAGGTTGGGATCAGCCTGTGCTCAGAGCTGGAGCAAACTGCGTGCTCAGGGTCTGCTGTGTGAAACAGCCACTGAGGTCCTGGTGCTGCCTGCTCCCTGAAAAGATGGAACTTTACATTTTCCTGAGTCCATGTGGTGTAACCAGATAATTTCTAGTTGGGATCATGGATAGCAATGCTCAAACCACTAATACCAGTAAATAGAGTTGCATGAGATTAAATAAGAATACCCTTACTGTCAGCCACACTCCCTTTTTCTATTACTAGATTATATGGTAATATGTTATTATAGTTCTTTCCTGGTATTTCTTCTTTCTGTACGTTGATCATCTCGGGGCTGCAGCTGCAGTAGGAGTGGAAGCACTAGGGGAAATGACTCACCTCCCTCGGGCCAGATGTGGATTTTGACCCAGCAAACCAGAGGAACACTGACATAAAGGTAGAGTGTTGTGTTATTCAGGGAACAAAACATCACAACAAATGACTGCCTTGAGTTTGGTGTGTTTCTTAATAGAATTGTGAAGTAAGTATGAAGAAAATGTCCTTACTGTTCACTACAAAAGGTCGAGTGTACAAACACCTGCAGCTGCAGATGCTCTGAAGGATGCTGTGGTTACACCAAGCAGTGCCCCTCTAGCCCCAAACAGAGCTGGTTCAGGCTGGGTGCGTTTTCATGCGACAGCAGGAGGCTCCCTTTTTCTTTATGCTTCCTAAAAGTTCCTCCCCTCTGCCCAGTACATCTCCTCTACAAGCACTGCTGGATGCAGCTTCCAGTGGCACAATTTCTTCTGCCGGTGCTGAGCACGCAGGGCCCCGCAGGCAGGACCTCTGTGAGCAGCGGGATTTGCACTCTGCACTCGTGTCCCAGGACAGTCCCGGCAATGCAAACACGTTTTCCCTCTGCAGTTTGCAGGAACAGGAGCATCCGAACTCTTCCAAAGCAAAGCTTGTTTAAAGGATGAATTTAGTCCCGGTGAGCTCCAAGGACTCCTGCTTTGAAGCTGCACTGCAGCGTGCGCACGGGCGTCTGAAGCGTCCCTGTACCCTCGCAGTTTTAGACGGAGCTTGGAAAACATGTATCCGTCCCCTAACCGTCCCCAACAGCACCCAGGACACCCTCCCCCTTTCCCGGAGCCGGGAGGTGAAAGGGGGAGGCTGCAATGGCAGTAAAGGGGGATTTGTGGCTGTCCCGCTTCCAGCAGTCTCTGCCTTCCCCCGCTGGCCTTGCAGGAGCTCTGCAGCTTCTCCCCGTGAAAATGCCCCATGGAAAACCCTCTGCCCCTGTGCAGAATCCAGAAGTAATGCAGAACCTGTCCCCCACTCTCCCCAGAAGTCAGGCTTTGTGTGTGTGTTTGCACGTGTGCACACGCCAAGTTTCAGCCCGAAGAGAGTTTTATACCTGACTTACAACCCGCTGAAATAATTTTATTATGGAAGCAGTGACATAACTTGATAGTAATGCACACACAGCGCTCCAGTGCCAGGGGTTTATAAGGCTTTTATGAGGTGTGTGTACAGGAGGTGACATCCCCAGCACAGGCAGAGCTGGCAGTACCTGGCTGGGACCCTTCCAGCGAGGGGCTGGTCGCCCCAGGGTGTCTGGCAGCACTGTGGAGATGGCTCCTCACACAGCAGACCTGGGAAAGGGACAAGGACGTGAGCTGAAACAGCTCATGGCAATGGTTGGCAGGAGCTCCTTCACCTCAGAAATTCTTCTTAGTCCTGATGGGCAACAACAAAACCAATTTTGTGGGTGCAGCTATTGTTCAGCTTCAGGTGAGTTCAAAGCAGAACTCCTCCTCCATGCCCTGCCAAGGAGGAGAAGAGATTATCTTCTCTGTAGTGTGGCCCACTGGCATCAGAGCTGTGTAGCAGTGAGTTTCTGCTGCCTGGGCCATGAAATGAGATTGCCCTGGCTGGGGCAGTCGTGTTTGAAGGAGCTGGGACACCCCTGAACAGCCAGATAAGTCTGGAGCATCCCCAGGACCAGGTATTAATCAG
The DNA here is from genome assembly GCF_017639235.1 of Corvus kubaryi. NCBI lineage: Eukaryota > Metazoa > Chordata > Aves > Passeriformes > Corvidae > Corvus > Corvus kubaryi. Next base: position 1,099,608 of record NW_024581089.1, on the reverse strand, counting down.
AATGTAGAACTTTTTCTGCAGTGATCTTGCATTACTGCTGCTAAGAGGATAAAATCTTCCATTACCCAATGATTTCTGAGTGTGCAGAGTCATGGCTAAAGCTGGGCCAGAGACAAGAAAGAGGAGCTTTGGCCAATTGGTCACCAGTTCATGCGTGGGTGGCATTCAGCACCCAATTTGCTTTGCAGAACCAGTAAAGATGAGGGGTTATTGTAAACCTGAAAAACACGTGTTTGTGCTACAGCACTTGATTCCAAAATTGTCCTAGAAAAGAACAAATATGCCTTTATAAAAAAATCATGTTGTTTCTATTGCCCATCCCACTACTGTGTGAGAAGCTGCATGGAAAGCAGTACTTGTTCAGATGATGTTCTGAAGGGATTGATTCAGGAACTATGACACAAATGCAGTATGAGCAAAACAGCAGCTTCAGTTTATAGTCACAGCATCACGAAGGCTGGAAAAGATCTCCAAGGTCAGAGAGTCCAGTCTTTGACCTGATCTCTGCACTTACCTGATCTGCAGGGATCTCTGTGCTGCCGTTTTTAGTGAGTTCACCTACGGAGTGTATAGCAAATAGAGCCCAGATTTGATACATGAACAAAATATGTGGGATTTAAAAGCCTCCACAGACCTCGGGTCATCTCACCTCTTACCTGGGACCAGCTGCTATGAACACCCCAGAGACACAGGGTTTTAGCCTCCAAAGACCTCTGGTGGTTTGACTCCCTCATCTGTGTGTCAGAGGGCCCAGAAGATCAGCTCTTTGCAGCAGGGAGCTGGCAATTCCTCTGTTTAGCACTTTCCTGGAAGTGCAAGAGGTAAGAATAGGAGAGGTGGATGGCAAAGTCCAGCTTCATTATTTCGAGTAAGATCAGATGAAAATACCGAGGAATTATTTTGTTTAACATGAGAGTAGGGAATATTTTTAATATTCAATATGATTAATTTACAACGAATTCTAAGTAGATTAATTATACATACATCGTGTTTCTTTTCCCAGGTGATCATTTATCCAGATAACTCTGCAAACCAACAATTAGAGCAGCATTCCCAGTGCTCTCATAATATTCTCTGGTGTTCCTGGGCTCAGCGTGCTCAGCTGAGCGATGGATGGGCTGTGCAGCAGCTGAGCATGGTTCACGTTGTGGAATGATAAAGCATCCTGCAGGAAAGCCAGGGCTCCTGTGCCAAAGGAGTGTCAGAGCAAAACTTCCAGTAAACTGGTGTTTTCTTGCTTCCAGTCTTTTCCACCTCTTAAAGGCCAGAGGATGAGGTTGGTTGTGGCCTGGTTTATCTGCAGTTCCAAAGCAGCACATCACCCCACGATCCTGTGAGGGAAGCCTTTGGGATCTTTCCAGCCTTTAGTTTTTCTCAATTACTAACCTGAGGGTTGCTTAATTACTAAGCCTCCTACTTTCAGATAGTATGGGGAGGTGTGAAGGAAGGGCTGTTCAGACACAAACTGATCCCTTCTCAGCTTCAAAGGGCAAATCAAAATTCTCTCCCTGTTCCTTGTCTTGGGCTGTGGTGACACCAGTGGCTCTTGGTGAGCTCTTGCCAAGCCTGCAACCAGGGCACAGCCCTTTCCCAGCTCCTCCTGGGCAGCAGGAGCAGTGTGGGACTGGTTTTGAGGGCCATCTCCTGAGTAGAGTGCAGGCAATGTGTGCAGGAGGAACCTGTGATAGATTCTGTGGGTCACGTTTCAGCAGACATTTACTGCAGGCTACTGTATGTAGGGTGACAGTTTCTGTGTCTGTGTGACCAGTACTTGATCAGATGTTAAGAAATTCCTCCCTGTGAGGGTGGGCAGGCCCTGGCACAGGGTGCCCAGAGAAGCTGTGGCTGCCCCTGGATCCCTGGAAGTGTCCAAGACCAGGTTGAATGGGGCTTGGAGCAGCCTGGGACAGTGGGAGGTGTCCCTGCCCATGGCAGGGGGTGGCACTGGATGGGCTTTAAGGTCCTTTCCAACCCAACCCTGTGATTATTCTGTCTTTACTTTCACTTGTGAACAGATTCCAAGTCTACAGTGGTTTCAGTGCCTGCATCACACCACGGGGCTGCTCCATCCCTTTGTGCACTTGGAGGAAGAGATGGTGAGCACGCAGCTCACAGTCCTGTCCTTTCTCCAGTAACTACAAACACCAGACTTTTCTCAAGTTTTCTATTTCATTCTACATTTTTATAATTAATTCTCTCACCCCTCAAAATCTTGCCTAATTGCCAGTCCTGGAATGAGCCCCGTTCCTCTCTGGCATGGTGGGAATGTGCAGGATTTCTGCTGGGTGCCTTGTTGCCTGTAGGACTTGAGCTCAGTGAGCTTACACAGAGCTGTGCTCGTGTTGGAAGTTAAACTTAGTCTTCAAAGAGTCTGCAAGATCAGCAAGGAGGATTTTAAGTTCCTCACAGCAGAAGCTGTGTCCATTTGGCACCTACAGCCATTCCAAGGCAGACTGTGAAGTCTCCAGAACAGTTTGATGATGCAGTGTTAAAACAACTTTCTGCCAGTGCTGGTAACCTGCCATGGCTTGGCTGAACTACCTGTAGCTGAAGAACCACATATGAATTTGCATTTTCAGAGGGAATTTCCTGTGAAGTCTGAATGCACTTTTTTAGTGACAGCAGCCTATTCAAAACTGCCTTGGCTCACCTGAAGCACTCTTGGCCTTTCACTGAGTGTCCACGTTCACATTGTAGCTGTTGAAAAGTTATCAGAGAAGCTGTTCCATGTTTTCCAAGAAGCTGTTTTGAATTCTCCACTAAATACTAAGCAGAGCTCTGCTGTGCTGCCATTTTTGGTGAGGTTTCAAATGGTTTATTTCTGTGCTATGATGAATTTTAATAATTGCTATAAGTATGCTATTAGTCAAAATGAAGGAGAAAGAAACCCAATTATTAAACTACACTGCTGTGACTGGAATCTATAGCTGATATATTAAAGCCCAACTGTCATGCTTAATAATTAACTCAACCCGCTGGCAATACTGGAAAAGAAAATGAACATTAATAATGAGTTAACTGATCATTATTTCTTTTCCCTCCTACCATTAGAACAATATCTTGCAGTATATCAATTGAACAATACAATAATTTTACATCATATCCACTGTGTGCTTTCACCAGTGCTTTGCTGCCTCCTGCTTTCCCAACACCACTTTTATGTAATTAATGCTTTTTTCCAAGGCTTCCTTTGCTGCCTTGGGCTGTGCAAGGCCTGAGGGAGCCACTACAGGGTGCAAATGTGACTCAGAATGCCCTGTTTGCACCTGAACCAAAGAGGAATGGTCCACATCCACACTGACAGGTACCTACTTGTGAGGACTTCTGAGCATTCTGAGGCTTCTAATTCAGGTCCTCACTCAGCACAGCTCACCCACCTGCTGCAGCCAAAATCGTGGCTTTGCTGTGGAGTAAATGCCCCCCAGGCTCAGCTGTGCTCCTCTCTCAGCGGGCTGGGAGCCAGTTCTCTGCACAGGAAGGCACCTGCCCACCCTGGAAGGTGTCCTTATGTCACCTGGAAAGCCCCACCTTTGGTGGAGTGGCTTCATGACCAAGATTTTCCCTAGATTATTTCAGAAACCTGGGGTCTTTCAGTGATAAATGTTCTTGTGGGGAGGATGGACAGGCTCTCGTTAAGCAGTGCCCTCCGTCACACATGGGAGCAGCCTCAAGGGACTCATTTTAATTTGGATTTTATCCCTGCATCTTGGCAACCTCTGCCAGCTTCATCTTGCAGTCCTTGCAAAAACCAGCATTTGGGCTCTGAACCTGCTGATATTTGCAAGGGAGCCTGAGAAACAGTAGAAACATTGCACGGATTCAGAGTACTACCTGGAGTTATTGCAGAGATGATGATTCCCTGCGTGTGTGGCAGAGGAGAGCTACCCTCTGAAATGTTTTGGGGTCTTCAGTGCCCACCAGAGACCTCGGGATAAGCCAGATCCCTTTGTACATTTACCTTTTTGTTTGATTTTGGTTTTTATTTGAGGAGGAGCCCAAACTCTCATGGACTTAATGAGAGCTTATCAAATACGGGGCAGTGCCCACAATGTCCCCAGTGGGCTGCAGGGATTGATTTGTTTTGCCCTTGCTGCTCCTGATGAGAGGGCTGGCTTTAGACACAGCTGTGTTTGGGGGATGGCTGAACTTGGGGAACACCTTTGTTTCTTCCCCATCCTCCACAAGGCAGCGTGTGCTTGGGCAAGAGCGCTCACTGCCCGCTGCTGGCCTTTGCTGTCCTGCCTCTGCTGCCCCCTGCTCCCCTGCAGACTGGGATGGTCTGTGAGATCCCTTCCAAGCCAGACCACTCTGTGATTCCCTGAGTCGATGATTCCCACTGCAGTCCCAGTTCCCTCCTGGTCTCCCAGTCCTGCCGGGAGCCACGCACAGCTCCGATGGCCGAGTGTGGCCAGCTCCAGCCTGGCTGGAAAGCGCCGGGGCTGGGGATGTTGTCTCCAGGAGGGCAGAGCTGATCTGGCTCCACACCCGTCAGCGACTGGGGCAGCTGAATCCATTTTCTGAAGGGCGTTAAGCTCCAGCTCAGAGTTTCAGGTTATTCCAGGAAATCTCCCTGTGAGCTTGCCCCAGAGGTCAGCTGCTCCTGAGCACAAAAGCAGCAGGAAAACAACTTCCAGCCCTCACCTTGGTGCTGGCAATAAATTAAGTGATGAAATACCAGAAGAGCACCTATGAAAGAAGTTGTCCTGCAACTTCAGATGGAAAAATGAAGGAAATCCCTGGACTTAGGAGTTGGTTGTAGGACTGAGGAATGAGGGAGTGCTGCTTTTGGATGTGAAAGAGACATCAAAGTATCTTTAGACTGAAAAGGGATAAACATTCTTTGTAAAGAAAACTTCCCTAAATCTGAAGTTAGCTGTGGCAGTGGTGGGAGCAGCTTGGAGCAATGACTCACTGCATGGAGGGTATTTACTCACCCAGTTGCTTTAGATAAATCCCCCTGATGCCAACGTTATCTGACACTTTTCATTTTTCTATATTTAACAGGAACCAAAGTACAAGTCTCTACTCCAGGAACCATTGCCAGGGAGATGATTATTCATTAACTCTGGGTAAGGAAAAATGGGCTTAGCAACATCGAAGATCTCTGGGGGGAGTCTCTACATTAATTTCCTGTCAAATTCCTGTTGGTATTCTATGTAAGCATTCCTCCAAATTAATAATGCAAAATAACTAGAAAGTAGCAGAAACCCCAAGGCAAATATTGCAATTTTTAGCCAGAATGGGTTTAATTGATACTGCTTTATGCATCCTTTGCCTCTGAAATGTGAACTATTTCGGGTGCTGTTACCTGAATAATTCACTGTGCACTTTCTGTAGAAACTATAGCTACAGGACATTTTACCTCTCAATTAGAATGGTGGAATAATAATTGCTAATCATGTGTTTGATTGATTTTCACCGTCATTGTTGAGAATATTTCTTATTAATAAATGCCTTCATTAATAGATCAGTGTTACAGAATATAAATAAATTATTTGGGATACTTACCCCCCATCAGTCACTGAATACATTATTCTTGACTATTTCTATTCATTAAGCCAGCTGCATTCCATTAAGAAAACAATATAAACCATAGTTCAGGGAAAGACTCTGAAATGCTTTAAAAATCCACAGGGAATATTTCTATCGTATCGACATTTTTATAGATATAATCTTTGAACCTGGAAACGCCGTGCCCTGGGTCTGACATGCGGAAATCACCAGAACCTTTGGGATAAACAGCCTTGTGTGTGCCTGGGACACAGAGGGGGCTGTGAGAGGGGAGGGACGCTGACACCGGGGTGTGCATGGGCTGCGGGGTCTGAAAGAAGCACTTGGCTCTCTGGGGCCGTGCTGGAGTGCCTGCAGTGCAGCACAACGTGAGCACAGCCTTTCCTGAGGGAAGACTCTGCGAACTCGGGACATTAGGAAATGCACGAGGGCTGGTGCTGCTGTCTCTGCCTGCCCCAGAGCTGGACTTCATCATCCTTTTACATTGAAATTCCCCCTAAAAACTGTACAGATTAATGACTGTTTGGCAGTAAGAGCTGAATGCAATCCACACTCATTGCTTAAATCTTGGGAGAATGTCTCACACTGGCAGCAGTCTCCTGGCACCCACCAAAGCACCCACCACCGTTTTTCCCACAATTAAGTGGGAAACCTTTGAGCATTTAACGTTATCTCCTATAAATTCTCCACCTAATCATCCAAAGAGGAGCCAGTATCATTTTGATGTTTAAGCAGGAATAATCCCCTTTTCATTTCAAGAGTCTACTCCCTCGTTTTTTTTTCCTGTGACTAATTGATCATGCATTCCCTGCTGATAAATGCCCGTTAGTGTGGTTGGTGGCAGGAATTAATGAAACCATAAATTGCATGTAGTCTGTGGTGATTCTTCCCTTTGCAGTCTGTCTGGGAGACGAAATTCCTTGGCAATGCAGCGTGTCAGGAGATGAGAATGCCTTTGTTCTGGGGAGAGCTGCAGCATCACAACCACTTCAAAGGTGGATAAAGAGTGAAGGGGGGTGAAAGCTCTGATCTGCTGAGCCTCCCTAGCTCTGCAATGCAATGGTGGAGGTAGATGAGAACAAAAAGGGTCAGATACCATCCACAAAACAACCCAAACCCATATGCCTCCAGTATCATCTAAATTCAGTTTAATTAGTTTAACTTGGTGGGAGATGATGGAAAAGAAGCAACAGTCCCATTAAAGAACAAACCTTGTCTTAGAGCCATGGTTAGCAGGAGCAGAGGGGAGTTAATCATCATCCCTGAAAGTGTTGGACAGGGCTTGGAGCGCCCTGGGATAGTGGGAGGTGTCCCTGCCCATGGCAGGGGTGGGATGAGAGGAGCTTTAAGGTCCTTCCCACCCAAACCACTCCATGATTCTGATTCATCCCAAGGTTTATCCATATGCACTGATGTTTTGTTGCTGCAGCAGCTCCCTGGCAGCTCTGAGAAGGCCAGCACCCGAAACAACTTGCAGAGAAACTCCTCTTGGCCTTCTCATCATCAGGGTGAACACTGCAACAGCAGTGGCTCCCTGTGAAATAGCCTCCTGCTGATTCCTGCTGTCTGGCTGGACATGCCAGGAGCCAGCCTCACCTCCCAGGCTCTTTGTCAGGCTTGTCAGAAGCTGCACAAGAGCTGATATCAACAGATAAAGAGATTCCCCTGTGCTTCCTTGCCAAGGCAGCCCCATGCTCCTGCCAGCCCCTCGTGGGCTGCACTAGAGGCAGAAGGAGCTGGTTGATGGTGCACTGGGCAGCTCCTGTGTGCCCTGGGGCTGGGGTAGGTCAGCCAAGAGCAGCTGAAGAGCACAGGATCCCATGGCTGTGAGGGGAAAAACAGAAAGGGAAAGAGGAAAAAGAATAAAGCAGAAAGGCCAAATCCACTCTTGCCTGGTAAGTGCTGTCTTGGCGTCTCTAACACCACTTGGGCTCCGTGGAGCGTTGGCTGCCTGAACTTCCAGCGCTGTATCACAGAATTGAAGCTGAGCTCCTGAAGGCATTTCCTGAGCTACTAACTCAAAGGAAAGTACATAACTTTTTTTTTCCCTCATGAAGATTTTTCTCTTACATCTTTCTCATTCCCAGGTACAATATATCTAATGTAAAACTTGACAGGAACACAGAATACTGCCCAAAGGTGGTGGCTAGTGATGAAATACCATCCTGTGCCTTTTTCTCCCCAAAGACTTGCAGGTTAGGCTGGTACACGTGTACACAGTGTGCTCTTACAAACTGCTGTGCTGGGTTGGGCTTCTGTAGTGATGCTGGCTTTGCATTAAATTTTTAATGTGTTCTCTATGTAGTTATGCTCTGTGTGGTGTCTTCTCATTTCCAACTTGGATTGCTTCAATCATTTTAATGAACGTACTGAAGGAATTCTACTTACAACAGTCTTGAAAAATCTGGAGAGGTATTTGCTCTTACTAATGGACCCTGATATAATATCACATCTGAGACACAAATTCTATCGCTAGGCCAGTGTTCAAGTCAGTGACAAAATCAATGGGTGTTTAAAAAAGAGGGTATTCTGAGTCTGTCTCAGGAATATCAAATAACATTTCACAAACAGACAGCATTTCTAATTACAAGTTTATCCTGGGTCACTGCTTTTTAAAAGACCTTGATTGACAAACCAGGGGAAGAGCAGCCAGCTGCCCAGAAGGGGCTGAGAGTTGGCTCTGCCAACGTGCTCGCCTTGGGGAGGCCATGTTTACTGGGTGCTTTATGGGGGGCTCAGGATATGCAATTATTCATTAATTTTTTTTTTTTTCCCTTCTAAGGGTTTTTAAAGTTAAAATAGGAATGTTTCTCACAAATTTACTAAATCAGAATCAAAACTTAAACTCCAATTGCTGGGAGAAGGGAGGTTCTTCACACCTGAGAAGAAGTGGAGGGGTGAATTTCAGACATGTGCTGTGGGTCTGCTGCAATCCTCAGTTATTTTTGGGTACTGCCTGCCAGAGGACCTTGCTGACATGTTCATTTGATGATGATAACTCTTGGATCAGTTTCCCAAGCAACAAGGCAATGGCTGTGCTGCTTCCCATTCTCACTAAAGGCGAACTGGATAATTAAAGGATGACTAAATTGAACAAATATTTAAAATTTGTGAATACTAGTGAGAAAAAATTAATTACGTAAATTAAAAAGGCAAATTTAGCAGGACATTAAGGAAAAAGGAAGTGCAGATTTTGTATTAGAAACATCTTCACAGATGGGCATATCAGGCTGTGACAAAAAGCAGTCAGAAGTTTGAAGAGATGAAAGGCTGGATTAATTGTTGTTAGGAGCCAACATTTGATAGCTAGTATGGGAATTTGGAAGACAAACTGGGGAATACTGTCAGCCCATTGTAGTGCTGGACTAAAAGGGCTCTTGATAGGTTTTTTTCCAAAGTGAACAAAAGTGGGAGGCAAACTGGCTTGCCAAGAGGAATAGTTAGCAATTAATGAAAAATAGCTTTGCTCTTTGTAGGCTTTACAGATGCAAGGATGGGACAAACATTTCTTTGGTCCTGATTCAGCAGGTTCACGGGGGTCACACAATTCACAGCACAAAGCTCTGGCCTGACCTGCAGAGAGCGATCTGCTGGAGAGCCACGGACCACAGGAAAGCCTTTGATCTCTGTGTGTGCCTGCCAGTTGGCCACTGCTGTGTCAGAAATGCCTCTGCTGCTAGTGGGGAATGTGAGTGTGATAAAGGGAATTTCAGAGCGTGCTGTATGCAGAGCCTCCGCTCCCTCCTGCCTCCAGAATGTTCTGTGGCTCCAGAACCAGCTGGATGGTAACACTTCTCTGGACTCCTCCACACACCACGTGGAGAAACGAGCAAAGCCAAGCTCAAAGACCCTCAGACGAGTTGGATTAAATCATTTATGGCTGCAGAACATTTCCTCTGGCTGCCTAAGGAGACTCTTATCATTCCAGGGCTACCTCAGCTGCCAGTGGTGACAGCGGTGCCGTGTTGTCCCAGCACTGCCCACAGTGGAGTCCAGCTTGCAAGGATGGACACCATGTGGTCCACCTGCAGCAAGAAAAAGACAGGAAGGTGAATGTGCCCAGGATTTGCAGGGGGACATAAGGCTGAATGCCCTGAGTGCCCAAATCACATTTAAAAGTTCTTGTTCTGATGAGTTGGCCCTACAGAGTTTCTCTAAGGAGCTGAGCAGTGAGGAAGAGGTGCAAAACTGAAGGCCAAGAGGCTGCAGGTCTGACGAGGTCCCAGCACCCTCCGCAGGGCTGGAGCCTGGGAGCAGGAGATCAAGGGGATGTGCTCCCAGCCTGCAGCCAGGGAGGGTGTGGGGAACACGTGTGCTGCTGGGGGGGAATGAGCTGGGGGCAAGGAGAGGCTGAACTCTCCTGGAGGCTGGAAGGGTCCCAGAACAGCACTGCTCAGCTGGTGTGGAAGTGTCAGGGTGAGGAGCACAGCACATGGCACAGTGCTCTGGTGGGATGGCAGGAGCAGCTCTGGGCGTGAGGTCACTGAACCGCCTGCCACAGCCTCTTCTCTGCCTTACAAGCACCTCTCCTCTCCAGCCTGCTCCAAGCAGCAGCCTGGTTTCTGAGATCCTGCAGAGAGCCGGTTCCTTGGAAATAAGACCTAGACCTGACAGCCCTGGACTTAATTGAAGCCGTGAGTATTCTGGTCAAGTACAAGTTACAGACACTTAGGGGCGAGTGAAAGAGTGTTGGAGTTTGTTTATTTATTTATTTATTTATTTATTTTGGGGAGTTGTTACTCTGTTGGCCAAACTGCCTTCCACTCTAAATTGGCCTTTGGACTCTTTGCTTACAGCAAAGTATAGACAAGAAGGCCACTGCTGCCTAAACCCCACTGGTGTTTGCAGTGAGGCACAAAATACCCTTACAGCAGTGGGGTGAGGGGAGGACTGTGCCCTTGAGCCTCAGTTCCAGCAGGAGCTGGACCAGGAGCAGGACACTGGGGACAGATGTGGAGGGCTGTGAAAGGGGGCACCTCTGGCTGCCCAGGATGGACAGACGGACGTGGGGAGCAGCGCGATCATCCGTGTCCCCACAGTAGGGTCCCTCCCAGCCAGTCTGCCAGGAATTCCTCCTCACCCCACAAGTGAAGGGTGAAAGGGGGTGGGAGTGTGTGTGATAGGACAAACACTGCACCACATCTCTCCTGTGCAAAGGCCTCTGGGCTGTGCAGCCAGCAAGGCTCTGACTGCAGCAAACTGTGCTCTTTCTTGCACAACAGCAGCATTACCCATGAAGGAAGGCCCCAGCATTTGTGAAATCCAGTCTCAAGTTTACAGGGTGCTGGAATGTCTTTCCATTGCACAACAGCATGGCGAGCTGCTCTGGGATGGAGATGGAGCAATTTTCTCTGTAGCTCTCCAGGAGCAGGATAAACCACATTTATTTTTCACACCACATAAGGATTTATGGGAAATGTTGACATGGTTGTGTCTGTTTGTCAAGGGTACAACAGCAGCTTCAGCATTTTTTTGGCACAGCTCTTTAAAATCCAACTGTTTACTCACTTGTCATCTTTGTCTTACAGTTAAAAAAGGGTAATTTTGTTTTGTACTTCAGGGATCTATTCAGATAATCTCATCTCCTTAGTTATGAATAAAATGAGGTGTCATTTTCACATGTATATATTCAAACTGCAGCTACCAGCCTGTCCCTCATCTTACAGGAGCAGTGCTTCCAGCTCATACATTGATTTAATACTTTTATGGGTTTTTATAGCAATTTTCTTTCCATAACAGGTACAGAAATCTGAGCATACATTCCTGTATACCGTGTATTCCATTATAAACAGGAACTCATTTCTCTGGGCATTAAATCCAGTTTACAAAACAATGTTCTTACTGCAGCCAGGACTGCCAAGCAAAATATTTGCGTATTTACTGCTCTGACAGCCTGGCAGTTGGATCTGGTGGGTGGTAGCAGAGCCACAGCATTTACCTTTGTTAAGCAGCAAGGGCTTGAAAGAGGATTTTATACATTAAAAGCCTGGAAAGGGTTGAGAAGAGAGGGTTGAGGCTCAGGGTGATAAATGTCTGAGAGACTTACTATAGGGACTTGGGTAGAATTAGAGAAAAACCAAAAAGTTCAGATCAGCCTCCAAGATAAAATCCTTGGGGAGTGGTGCAGAGGCTGGAAAGTGAGACTGGGGCTAAAGCAGGGGAATGAGAGAACCAAACAAAGCCTTTGGTTTTGCTCTGTCAAAGCTTTTGCCTTTTATCCAGTCATTCTAAATAACTGTGGATAATCTAACCATGATGCTGCAATTCTAATAATCACCTGAATTTTCATGTGAAATAGTTTCTGGTTTCCATTGCTGAAAAAAAACCCCATGTATTATAAATATTTAGGTTTATTCAAAGCCCTGCCTAGTTTCTGAAGGTGTACAGTCCATGGTGGTTGCCCTGCCCTTGCCCTGTCTTCTCCTCCCTCCCAACAATTCACCCCCAAGAGCTTCAGGAGACAGAGCTTAGGATGGATTTCATTAGGCAGAAGGGCTGAGGGAGGTTTTTCTACAGATCTTTACAGCAAAGGTATGTCCAGGAAGAAATCCAGCTTGCCTTTCTGATCCCAGATTTGGGTTTGTAGTCTTAGCAATAAATTAAAAAAAGGAAAAATGCCCCCTGTGAACTGCGCATACATTATCATTTCCCATGGATTTCCAGGGCATTATCAAACTCCACCAGGCCAGCTTCCCAGTGTCCAGCTGGAACTGCACTGGGAAAAAGCAGTCACTGACAGGAGTTTGGAGCTGAACCAAAGGCTCTGTGCACAGTGGGCCCTGTGGAATCAGGTGCTGTGCAGCCCCAGCTTTGTGTCTTCCACCACCATGGCTGGGAAGTGCAGGGTAAGTATTGCATGAAAACTTCTTAGAAAATCACAAATACTTCTGAAAAGGCCCGAATTTACCCATTATTTTGGAAATACCCATACAAACTCATACAGTGACTGCTGGTGTCCTCAGCACAGAATGTCAGTAATTACTGGCACCACAGTAATGGTTGTGAAGGGAAAGGGAGGTGCAGATGAACTGGGGAGTGTTCAGTCATTGGCTGCCTGTGTGCTGACTCCTGGCAAGTAATGGCTCTTCTTTTCTGGTTAATTCAGCAAGAAAGCACATCAGACCCTAGAATTCAAATACCTGCTGCCATCCTTCTGGTGAGAATCCTGCAGCTGTCTGGAAGCTGCCTGCACTGTACCACAACCACATCAACACCTCGGGGAGGGTACCCAGCTGACAGACACTGCAAGTGAGGCAGACTGGTGAGTGTCATCTTACCAAAAATCAGCAGAAGCAAGACAAAACATGCAACTCATTAAGTAACCCCGTATGATCTTTTGAGTTCCAAAACCCCTTCAAGTCTGAGAAACTCTGATTAGGAGGAGGGTTAAAAGGAATCCTGTGGTTTGACAGAGCAGAAGCAAGCAGGGCTGGAAATTCCCAGGCAGGGCTGTACTGAGCAGGCAGCTGGTGCCTGGGGATGCTGCTGCAGAGACGCTGTCGATGTGCCTGTGGACAGCTCTCTGGGAAAAGTTTCGTTGCAAATTCTAAATCAATGCAGATAACTTGTGTGAGTGAGTTTCAGAAGCCTCCCAGGAGTGAGTGTGTGTGCTCTGGGTGAGCCTGGCAGGGACTGGGATGGCCTCAGCTGCTCCAGTCACAGCCACTGCTTGCTCAGATGGGCACCAGCCATTTCCAATATGCTGTGGGTATCCGTGAAATAAGGTGTTTGGAAAAACTTGATAATACGAGAGTATACTGGAACATTTCTTGGATCAGGCTGCTGCATTACTCATGCATCATTAATTCTCCAGATATTAAGGGAACATTTCCTAATATTGGGCTGTAGTCCGTTAAAGAGATACAGAACAGCTTGCTCAGGTTAAAGTCTGATGTCAAACGCCCTTGGCCAGGCAGCTCCAGCACAGGAGGGGAGGGAGGGACCCCAGGTGGGGCTGCTGGTGCAGGGCAGCCGGGCTGTGCTCACACAGGTTCCTGTTTCTCACTGCGGGCTGTACATGTGCAGGTTTTACCAGCCCCCAACTGCAATATCTCATTGCTAGTGCTCACATTGCCTCACTCCCAGGCAGGATCCCCTCTTGTCACAGCAGACCAATGTAATGCTCTTTTTGGCATTCCATCTCTAACTAAAACCACTGCTAGCTTCGCCTGCGAGCCCGAGTTTGCAGAGAACGCAGCTGCAGCACTGAGGGCATTGGGAATGCAGAGTCATTACCTCTGGTTTTTAGTTGCTGCCATTCCAGTGAGATTCTCCTCTCTTCTGGGCTTAGAGCTGCCCTGGCACTTTCACTGCCTTTGTTACTGCCACGCCAGAAGCACAAACAGAATGTCAAGAGAGCCTCGTTTCCTCTCTTCTCGATGTTGGTCCGTAATGATGCTACCCACTGCTTTACTGCTCGTGTCCCCTGTGAAACTGATAGCTGTGCATAACACTTCAGAGCTGAGAGGAGTTGGGAGCATGTCAGCAACCAACTGCTTTATTCAGTTATTCTCCTGGATGGGTGAAGCTATCCCCTGCATTTTAAGGTCGTCTATTAAGAGGGAGCATGGAATTGGTAAATGACAGAAGAGGGGACCCCAGGGAGAGGCTGCTCTGAGCTCAGCATGGGTTCCCACTGCCAGCACTGTGTAATATTTCATGGCTTTTTGCAGTTTTTAGATGCTTTGTAGGTAGATACCTATTTAATTACAGCCCTAGATGGACATGGAGGGCAACAAAAATGGCAAGGGCCATGTATGCAATGAGGGGAAATCAGCTGAAGATGACCTGCAATGCCCGGGAGGCTGGAGGTCTGCAGCACACGTGGCCTGCCAGGAGCTGCCTGTCTTCCCATGGGGCCCCTGGAAAAGTGGAGGCTTCTGCCTTTGGGATCTGCTTAGGATGGAACCAGTGATGGATGCAAACCCAGCCATCCCTGTGAGGAAGTGCTTAGAATTCTGCTTTGTCTGCCTGAGCTAAATGGAAAATGGGTCTCTGAGCATCCCCCAGTTCCCATGGGACTGCAGACTCCAGTGAGCTGGAGCACCCTGAGCGCTGGTGGAGCCTCTGGTGTGGGAGATGCAGAAGCAGGAGGGAGCGAGGAGTAGGACAGGTTGGATAAGCCATGTAATCCCTGGGCCCCAGGGACATTCCTGCTGCAGCAGAGTGAATTTTGCTGTAAAAACTTATCATCTTCATTTGCTCTTGCATGCAGAAGACTTTAGTTTGGAGAGTGCTTTTTCTCTTTTTTCTTTTTTTTTTCTTTAATATATTTTAGTGGAATTACTTATTATAGATAACCCCGCTGGCTGTATGCAGAAATCTGAAAGGAAACAGGATCTCTGCTTTCGGGAGCTGATGGCTCTTTGTCATGGCACTGATTTCTTGAAACACAACCAATTTTCTATTTAATCCTTCTCATGTGTTATTTCTCTTTACGCTGCAAAGTTGTTCTTTATGGAAATGATGCTCTCATGTATCATGTACAAAGCAGACTTTAGATCAGAAGATAATTTTGGTGGCTTACCAGGTGGAATTTGGGAGGCACAATGAGGGCAGGTGAAAAGCTAGAAAGCCCCAGTGGCAGGGGGTTTGTGGAGCTTTTGAACCAACTCTCCCCATCACTACAACCTGCTGCACAGTTAAAGCTTGTCAGCAGCAATGGAGCCACAGAAAGATAAAGTGAGAGACTTCAGTGTGAAATCTGAAGGTGGGGGGGAAGGCTGTTCAGCACCCCTTGATGAGCCAGGAAATTCGGTTGCTGCAGTTTTCAACAATTTTCTTATCTCTGGCATGTCAGGTGGGTGTTAATGCTTCCAAGTTGTTTCCACCACAGGGATTTGCTCTGAGGAAGAAGAAGAAGCCTGTGACAGCAGCCACAGCCAGGTGTCAGGCAGCAGCAGGACAGCGGGCACCGGGCGGTGCAGGATGGTGCTGGAAGGGCC
The DNA here is from genome assembly GCF_017639235.1 of Corvus kubaryi. Taxonomy (NCBI): domain Eukaryota; kingdom Metazoa; phylum Chordata; class Aves; order Passeriformes; family Corvidae; genus Corvus; species Corvus kubaryi. The sequence continues at coordinate 1,084,153 of NW_024581089.1, read as the reverse complement.
CTGCCTCTGGGTCCATCATCACCCAGGCTGCACGAGAGGTGAGAGGAGAAACACAAACAGCAATGGAAGCAGTAAAGTAAACAATTTACATGGAAGGTCAAAGCTGCTTTATTGTTTTTATCAGTTGGATTTGAGTGAAAAAGGAGATCTGCTCGGAGTGCTCCTGCAAATACCGCACAGGTCTGTGGTTGTGCCTGCAAGGCTTGGCACACCACCCAGGCTACCGAGCCTGCCACGGTTCAAGGAGAGTCTGGACAATGCTCTCAGGCACGTGGTGGGAATCTTGGGGGTCCTGTGCAGGGCCAGGAGTTGGACTGGGCATTCACTGTGTGTCCCTTCCAGCTCAGGATACTTGATGACTCTCTGCCTCGGTGATGGTGAATTACCCACGTATTTCCTGGGCTTGTGGGCTCAGGCTGGAGTGCTACATGGCTGTGGCAGAACTTCCTCAGCAAAGACAGCTGCTTCGTTTCCTCAATAGCTTTTCCAAGCAGCACTTCTTCCTTTCCCACCTTCTCTCTGCGGGCTCCAAGGCTGTTGAACATATCTAAGCACACGGTTTTTAATGTGTCCCAGGAGCTGGCTTAGTCATTTAATGATTTTGTGTATCTCTCTTTCTGTAGCTTTTTTCCTTCAGGGAAGAGGTAAAATATCTGCTGTTCTGTCACTATCAGAGGCACGGTCCTGTGGAACTCACTGAGGGGACGAGGGAACCTGCAGAGACTTGAAGGGAAAACCGTCACGGAGCTTAAACCAAAGCTAGAGGCAGCCATGGGACCTACAGAGGAACTGCCCTGGCGGCTGCCCGGGGCTCCAGGGAAGCATCTGTGACACCCCAGTGTCCCTGGGGCAGCGAGCAGCCCATGTGGTGCCTGTGTGAAGCTGGGGACTCCCAGCACCTGGGGAGGCTGCTCCTCCCTCCCCTCTGGGTTTTGTCCCGTTGCTGGAGCAGGACCTGTGGTCTCACCCAGCAGGAGGGATGTTTGTTTGTGTGTCCCTCATTGGAGCCGACACAGCCCACCCAGAACACGAAAACCTGGAGGCTACGAGTCCTGAGTCACCTCCAGGAAACGCTTCCCTCTGCAAAGCCTCTGCCTGGCGGGGAGGTTCCACTTCTGACCTGGAAACAGTAAAACAAAGATGATCATCACCCACAATTTCCTTGGGATCAAGGAGCTGCCAGTCAGGTTAGCTATGACGTGGGTAATTCTGAGTACCAGCACAGTTCACCTGACACCCCCGTCCTGCAGCTAAGAAGTGCCAGCAAGGATGAAGGATGAATAAGCGCGTCATTAAGCTAATGAGACCCATATGCTTGTGCAGTCAAATAAAAGTGAACTAAATGCGTGGAAGAGCCAAAAAGCAGATGAATGAACCACGACAGACATCCTGAAATCATGTTTAAAACGCAGATATTGATATTTCTCACGCTGTTTCCCCGTATGTAAATCACATCTTCTCTGCTAGAAGAGAACATATTTTGACCTTGAGCTCACGCAAAGGAAGCAAACCCAACTTGAGAGAATACTGAGAGGCTGCTGTGATTGCTGGAGACCACAGACAGTTGGGAGTCACAAACCAGACTTGCCATCGTGATGGATGCTGAGCATGAAAGCCATTTATATACAAATCTGCACAAATTGATCGGAGGGGTTTTTTTCCTAAAAATGCAAACCACATTTTTCTCATGGGATCAAACTGCAAATGTTGGGTTTGGGGAATCCTGAAATAGTTGCAGTCAGAAAGCACTTCAGTACCAGAGAAATTACCCTCTTTCTTCTGTTCCCATGTTACTTGTACAGGAGAAGGAAAAAAAGAAAAGAGAAACAAACCACCAGAACTAATGAGCTTGCTATTGTTTTTCAGTAAAGGTGTAACTCAGGGAGAATTTTCCTTCCTTTGTGAATGGTTTGGGCTGCTTGTTGCAATTCACTTGCTCTCTATTGCTGCTGGAGCTGACATTTATTGCTTTGCAGGTCTGAAAGGTCAGCCCACCTTTCTCCACCAGTGACATAATTCAGTTGGGCAAATTATGTCCTATACATACTGCTGGCAGAGGGCTACAAGCTTCAGGCTTCCCTCCTGGGAAAATGTGCCAAAATTCCTCTCCTTCCCTTTGAACGTGCTGCTTTGAGTGTTTGTGTGGGGTGGAGCAGCCCCTCTGCCTGCAGAGAGGCTGCCCTTGCACCGAGCATGGCTACGGCAGCACAGGCTCGTGGGTGCTGCTGTTTGTGATTAAGTGACTGAATTGTGAGTTTGGGGCCAACAGACAGGCTTTAAGGTCTCTTCCAACCCCAGACATTCTGTGATTCTCCAATTTATCACATGCTTGGGTTATAGGAGGAAGCTGAGGGTGCTAAATAATGTTTGGCTCAAGGGCGGTCAGATGTGTTTGCTTACCTGATTTTCTTGTCATATATATGTATTTTTGCCTTTTGCTGATACCCTGATTTTTCTGACCACCCTTTCAGGGAACAGAAAGAAAAGAGACACCCTTTTCCTTGGTTTCCTTTTGGACTATCTTCCTGAAAGGCAAAAAGCTGTGAACACCCATCAGATTCAGTTCAGCTGCTGGTGCCCTCTCAGCTGGAGGGCCGAACTGGATGGCAGCACGGACACACTGTCAGAAACAGACCCTACACCCGGCCAAGTTGTGTGCACCCACAGCAGCAGAAGATGGAAATGTTTGGAAAAGACTTTTGTGGGTTTCAACTGAGCAGAGATTTTCACAAAACACGGTTTCAGGCTGGTAGCCCAGTGTTTAGAGACTTTCTGTATGTTGAAGTGGTAAGGTAGAGCTTTAAAGCTGTGAAATAAAGATAACTGAACCCAAAATGGAGAAATTGAGTGTAGAAAGAGCTGTGCTGGTTAGCACCAGCCAGGGACTTGGCTCCCAGCTTCTCTGTATGATCTGATTACACAAGTTGTTGTTGTGGTCTGTGTTTGTTTTGTTTCTATCTCTGCTGTTTTGGGATTCGACCACATTGCAACATCTCCAGCTCGGTGCCTGTGGAGGGCCTGCTCCAAAGAGTTCCTTGTGGTCCACAGTGCTCTTCTAATCACTGAAATATGACCCTGCACTGGGGATTAGGGAGGGTGCTCCAAGGGTGACGTAAGTGTTGCTTATCAGACACTTCTCCCAGAAGTGTGGCACTATCCTGAGCTGGCATCAGCTGACAGGCCATTCATTACAGGCCACTAATGACAACTTCCTTCCCTCATATCATACTGTAAATGCATTCATAGATCACAGCAGTTGCTCATATCTTGCTTAGCAGGTGAAAGGAAATCCCTCTCCTCCAGAATAAGTGAATTGAGATGGGAGTGTCATTCCTGCTTCATCAGGACTACAGCAAAGGCTTTTTTTATGGTTCGAGATAGAGGAGAGTAGCTGCATTTTCCTGTTTCTTCTCACGCACCAGAAAGGTTCCGTTTGGGAGCTCATATTAACCAGCCTCATGAAGTGCACCATATGTTTTAGTCTTTTTTAATTAATGTAGCCTTTACAGCCTCAGCTAAATGTCATCCTTAGTGCTTTGTTTTACAATTAAATCTCTCCTTTGGGGAGATCCTAAAATCTTTTTCTCTCGTCGTCTGTGAAGTGTAAAGGAGAACTGCAAATTTACATTACTCTAGGCAAACAACAGTTTTGTTTGGAAAACAAACTTTATTATTATATCAAGATGCTTTTTATTAAATGCTGTGTTGATGCCACATAACAAGAATGTAGGTGATATGGGATATTTTTGCTCCCTCTTCAGTGCCTTGCATAAGGCAAAGTGTTGGTTTATTATTTGAAGATAAAGGTCTACACAAAATAAAAAAAAGCCAGTATCAGCTCAGGTCTCCACACATTCCAAAGACCTCAGAGCTAGAAGGATGAATTTACATCTTGAGCAGACTGTTGGTAATTGCTGAAGGACTTGAATCTATTCACAGCTCTCTCCCACTCCTCAAACCCACACACTCTTTCTGCAAAGTGCTTTGCACACAGATAAATCTCATTAAAATAAAAAGATATAAAAATTCTTAACTAACAGCAAGGTTAAATGTAGCCCTTCTGAGCCTCCTGTGGAGACTGTGGAAGTTCCACTGGAACGCTTCTTACTGCAAACCAGTTCCTGGGCGTGGGGATGGGAATGTGCCTTTCCTTGGCTCCAGAGGGTCTCCAAGCTGGTCCCAAGCACTGATTGAACATCAGAGCTCCCTTGTAAGGTAGAGAAGGGATTTCCCCACACCTGGAGGGCATCCCCTCGCTGGGATGGAGGGTGCTGGCCCTGGCACGGCTTCAGCTGGGACCGTGAGGAGCTGTGGCCACTCTCATCACAAATGTCACCAGGCAGTAATTCGTAACTATGTTTTGTGCTACTTTATGTGGATCATGCTGAAGGGAGAAATACTCATTGTCTTTTCCAGTTTCCCTGGGAGTGGTGCTGATCTGTCACAGAAGCGTTAGCGTTGCAGTCTGGGGGAAAACCAGTTTAATTTATTGCTGATTAAAACAGAGATGGTCAGGAACAAAAACATACAACACCTTCCTTGCCCCTCCTCTCTCCTGGGTGTCAGTGGGCTGTTTCTGACACTTTTTTCCTCACAGCCCTGTGGCATTTTAACCTTTCTGTGCTCCCTGAGCCCAGCGGTGCCGCAGCCTCCCCGAGGGGCTGAGCGGAACCCGCCAGCGCCTGCCCCAGCCAGGCCATGCTCTCCCACTGCTCTTACTTTATACAGCAGGTGCTGGAAATACAATTCCTCCATCTCAGGAGGCTGTGCCCTGCCTTGTCCCCTTCTCCATGCCTGGAGCTGCCCCGTGGTGAGAGGCTCATGAGATCTGGGCAGAAATTCCTCCCTCCTGAGGTGGCTTCTCCCTTCATTAATTGTTCCTGCTCCCCTACCCTGAGCCAAGGCACTTCTCGAGGGCACCCTGGCTCACCCAGGTGTGCCCCGGGGAGCCCAGACCCCACACGGCTGCCCCAGAGGTGCTGGGGTGGGAGGAAGAGCCTCCTGCACGGGGAGCCCCCTGAGGGGTCCCCACTGCCATCAGGGCCCTCGGCAGCCTTGCAGTCCTCTCTCCTCCTTGGGTTAAATTTGGGTAAAAGGAGATGCCCCTTCCTTCTCTGAGAGCAGTGTTTGCACAGGGCTCAGCTGTGACTCCAGCATCCTCCTCACCCCTGTGTGAGGACACGGGGCCGCGTGGAACTGTTCCACAAGAGCCTGAGGTGGCACAAGGAAGTGGGTCTGTCCTGATGGGCAGCTACCACAGGGCTTTGGTAATCCCAGTTTCCAGATCTCACCTTAAGGACAACGAAAACCCAACAATAAACAAACACAATTTCCTCTATGACCCTCTCTTTGTCCCAGAGATGTTCACAGCTTACGCTGGAGACCACCGGAGTGGGACCTGTGGGCAGCAGGGATCTGCCCACTGCTGCCTGAAAACCTCTTCAGAGCAGCACTTCCCCAGGAACTGCAGCGTGCTGGGGAAACAGACTGGGCTGTTGCAGGCCAGACCCTCACTGCAGGGGTTTTTTCTATTTATTTATTTTTTTTCCTTCTGATGGTTATAACACTAATGGGCCACATTTTTCATTCTCTCTGGCATTTTTAACGAGAAGCAGGGATATAGGAATATCCCTAAACAGTTTACATGTGTGTTCTGAATCTCAAAGTAAACATCCAGCCAAATTTCACGAGGGAAACTGGAGACAGCTGTGAAAGGGGCGTTTCATAGGGTCAGCTATTCCCCTCAGTGGTGATGGGAGCCATGTCCAAGGCAATCATGGGCTGGGCTTTGAGCATGAACGAGTCAGGGCTGTATAGTATTACAGCCCTGTTATTTTCCTGCACAGCAGCATCCATAAATTCAGCAAGGAAGTGTGTGCTGGATGTGGATGCCTACTGCATGGATCCAGCCCCAATGGTGCAGTTTCAGCTACAGTGGAAAAAAAGAAAACGAAACATCGCAGTGGGGTTTTCCAGAGCAGGTCACATTAGGAGTCGTTTTTAACTTTGAACTGAGATGATTTTGTGTGAACTGGGTATATTTGTGCAGGATGAGATGTCCAAATAGTCCCTGTGGGGCTCCTGAGCTGGTTTTGTTCAGAACTTGGCTGGCTGTGTGTCTGTGCTGCCCAACAACAGCGATGTTTGCCTCGTGAGATGATAACTTTCACATGTTGCTAGAGACCCATCACGGCAGAAGTCAGAACTAACCAGCTCACATGGCCTTCAGCTTTCCAAGATTTAATCATCAGTTTTCCAGGCCGGTTCAAGTTTTTATTAGCTGCACACCTTACCCAATTTGCAAAGCCTCTAATGTGAGGCCTCTAATTCTGGCTGGAGCAGAGAGCAGCTCTGCCAGCACTTGGTGACTGTCACCCGTTTTCCACAGCAGTCAAAACACAGTTTTACTTTCTGCTTTGGATCATCTGCATTTCAGAAGAAGTGATGCAGTAGCAATGACAATAACTGCATATTCAGTAACAGTGCTTTAGTTTCTGTCCCAATTGGTTTATTTTAACAGAACACTGGTTTTCTTGTGGAAGAGGCACTGTGAGCCTGCGGCTGGGATAGCAGGCAGCATCAAAGAGCAGCTTGTGCATGGGGTGACTTTGTGACATCTGGGGAAACAGGCATTCTGGTGGTTTATTTGTGTAGTAGGTATTTATTACCATTGCAGGATGTTACTTGGGCTCAGACCCTGCATTCTTGGCCTCAGTGCAAACGTTTTTATTCAAGCCATTCACCAGAGGAAAACAATGATCTGTGACGAGTAATTATAAGGGTTTATGCACTCCTTTGTCAAATGGGACCTTGCTGTACCTTCCAGCTTGCCATCGACCCACACTCATTGGCAGCAGGTCTCTGCCTGTGTGGGCTGAGCTGGAAGCCTCTCAGCAGCAGTGACAGTCCCTCCTTTGTCCCGTGTGTCACCTGGCTGGGCTTACAGCAGGCCCCTCACACTCAGCTGCTGCTCAGGACAGACTCGTGTGTGTGAGGACGGAGCAGTGCCCAGTGTTGGAGTGGATGAGGCAAAGCACCAGTCTCTGTTAACAGAGTGATGTGAGGTGCTGCTGGGATCTGAGATCCTGCTGGACAGCAGGGAACTGTGGGAGGCTCAAGCAGTGTTTCCCTCTGTGTTTGTGAGCACTGGAGATGAGACAGAGCTAGTCCTGTTTATGATTCGAGTGGTTTTGAAGGGCTGCTGTTTGTGGCAATTCTCTGGTAGCTCAGTGAGTGGGCAGAGGCAGCAGGTAACTCCAGAGAGCAAAGCAGAGCTTGGGAGATGAGACTTCCCGTGCAGTGAAATGCAGAAATAGCAGATGGAAATCATATCTCACTTCAGGGATGAAAACACAATCTACTCATTTTGGGTGGGTAATGGAGCGTGTTACAGGGGAGGTGAACTTGCAGCTGGAATCTAGGTGGGAATATCCAGGGCCAGAAGGACACCTTTACAAATTTCTAGACTTCCCCCTGCTTGCTGTCGTCCTCCTCTCTGTATCCCCTCTGGCTTTCCCACTGGAGTCTCTCCTGTGTCCCACCCCCTGCCATACCCAGCAGTGCTGGCAGATCTCTGCACCCTCAGAGGATCCTGCTGAGGAGCAGAGCTGGACGTGGGTGCAAAAAACCACACGAGAAGAGCCCACACAGAAAGAGCCCGTGGGCTCTGGGTCCTGGCTGGCAACCTTAAATGTTTGTGAAGTTCTGCTGAAATGGCTTTTCAATACTTGATCCTTCCTAAATTAGCAGCGTGTTTCAGAATCATAATGCAGATCATGACTCTGAGGGCGGCTTCACGGGATGCAGCCTGCTGGCCGTCACTCTTATCTTGGATATTTGTTTTGTTTACAACCTGCATGTAACGTGCTGCAACAAATCTAAAGTAGATTTTGACAGTCTGCATTAGTCAGCTCATCCACCACAGAAAGAACTAGAGCTTCATCTGTTCTTTGAAAACTTTCAAGGTCAATACTGACCAGTTTCAAAAGGGAAAACAGTAAGAAGAAACTCATTGTTTCAGTTGCATCTTTAACTTCCCCACTCTCAAAATGTTCAGGTACAAGGGTTCCAGTGAGAGGAACTGGGATGGCCAGGAGGAAACGGGAGATACCAGCAGGGGTGACTGGGGAAAAACACCACTCTGCCTGCTCCCTGCACACCTGTGTCAGATCTGAGCCTCTGCGGCACATTTGGAAATCAGTCCAAGCTAAAGTGTGTCTGACATGCTTGGTTTGGGTTTCTTGGGAGCTTTACCTGTGACAAAAGGGAAGGTAACCAGCGCTGGCAGAGGGGCTGTTTCTGCAGCCATGGGGTAGACGGACGGCTCACCCTGGCTGTCTTTGCAGCCTTTGCCATCTGAAGGCTCCTCATTGAGGTGACATTTGCTGCCATCAGAGTGCTGAATTCCATCAATTACTAGTGGTGAAGAAGTTTGAGAACCAGGAGCAGTTTCAAATCAGGTTCCAAGATAAAGATAATTTTCCTGCTATTTCCCTTGAAAAGCCTTTTGATGTTAGATTTGGGTACATTTCTCAGGCACTGGCAGTAAAATGCCAGAATCTGAAAGAATACTTTATCAAATGCTGCTTGTAAGTGCTCTTGCCTTGCCAGTACATTAAATTAATGGCAAGTCACTGTCAGGCACACTTGCTGCTGGCTTGAAGAATTAGGCTTTACTCTGTTTTACATGTACCACCTTATTTCCTCCCAGGGCACTCAATGGGTATAGCAGAGAGTGAATGTGACCAAACACCTGCAGAAAAATTGGCTGATGATAAGGAAAGGGAGATGCCTCCTAAACTGCTCGAGTGGGTGATTCTCACACTGCAGGAATCTTCTCCTGTGAGCTGCTGCTTTGACTTTTCCCTTTACAAGTTTTGCTGTGCAGGTCCCAGCAAACCTTTACAAGTCCTGGTGATCAGAAATCCCCAGAATGGTGTGAGCTTTTCTCCATGGGCTCAGAGTCGATGTAGACTGTGACTGATTTGTTTGGATTGAGCTAGTCTATTTCCTCTTGTAGGAAATGTGCTAGAATAGTGACTCTCTGGTTTTTTAAAGCAGCAACATCTGCTGAAGGCTTTTCCTGTGTGAGCTGTGCATTTCTTATGTTTCTCAACCATACACTGCACTGAAAGGCGTGCTGTGGAGTGCTCTGACTTTGGCCAAGGAGGCATTGTTTTCTGTTGCTTTGTGACATCTTCCCAAATTCTGAAAAACTGTGGTTGGATGAGGACACGCAAACAAATATTTCAGTCTGAGTCTGCTCTGCTCCATGGCTGTTGAACCAGAGCAGCACCACTTTAAAGTGGGAATGCTAGAGCTACGTGGAAGGGAGAGTCATGGAAGAGATGTGGCAAAAGAGTTCCTACAATTTACAGGGGCAGAGGACACTGGTGGTGTTGTTCCCACTGGTCTGCAATTAGGAAATTGTTGTTTAGGAATCCCTAGAGACTTTTTTTTTTTTAATCTCAGCTCTGGAATTTTAAAATGGCACATCTTCCTTCTCCTGGTTTGGTTCCTCTTCTGTGGGGCTTTTATTTGGAAAATAAGTTGTTTCTAAGTGGGTCAAGGATTAACCACCCCATGTCCAGAGGTTTCTCTGTGCTCTGGTTCCCTGCCTGTCTCTTGGAAGGAGGCAGTGCTACCCTCTCCCCTTTGGTGCACAGTGCAGAGCTCAGAGCTTCAGGAGTGTTGGAGATGCAAAAAAGGGCTGAATTCAAGTCCAAACTTTTCTCCCGAAGTCAGACTTCCAAAGAGTTTTGCTTTCCAAAGCTAGTCCCTGGGTGGGCATGTGCTATCCCACCCATGAGCATGGCTGCCCTGTCTTTGTGTGGATTCACACGACCTGCCGTATCCTTTCAGTCCCCAGACAATGCTGTCAGTTTTCTTTCATTCAGAAATGATGGATATTTCCATTTACCCTCACTGCATTAAATCCTGGAGGTATTAGTTCTTCAGTATCACTTGAAGTCGAAGATAAATATTTTAAGTGATCTCAGGTTGTTAAAAATATGGCTCAGAGACAGAGTTTTTTATTTTTTTTACTTGGATAAATTGAGTGAAAGCAAGGCCAAGACAGAGACCCTGCACACGACTTCCCCACACCTCTCCCCTGCTAAGGTGCTCCAACAAACCTCAAGGGTCAAACCACAGGGTCACCTCCACAGAGGTAGAGAGAAATCAGAGTCCTCTGGTCTTCCTATGCTTTCATTTTTTTCTCCAGATGAAATTCAAGACTGTGTAGGAACACTTTGGGAGGGTTGACTGTTTGCTTACAAAGTAAATAGCCTTTTTCTCTCTGGCTAAAGTTACACAATGATTCTGTGTAGCTGGTCCATCCCTCGGGGAGCCCAGCAGCAATCGGCAGGACCCTTCCCACATCCACTGCAGCATCACACAATAAGACAGTCCCACTTTCCCAAGCACTGGCTGTGTTGGAGACAGGATACCACATTTCAGAAATGGAAACTCTTACCCTGCTACTCTCCCCTAATTGTATGCACATTTTGTCTGTGCAGACTTCAGTCTTCCTTGTGAATGGGAGTTGAGAGCCAGGGCCAGCTCCAAAGTTTTTTCACAATATTGCATTTTCAGTGCCCTACACTGGGCCAGGCTGAGTTTGCAGTGAGGAAGAGAAGAAGGAGGAAGGTGACCAAGCACTGTAGGGAGCTACCACCTCTGACTGCAGCAGCAGATTCTGCTGCATCCCTTGGTTGTTGGGAACGGCAAAGCTGGCAGGCAGGCCATGGATGCTCTGGTGCCTCCAGCAGCTGTTTGCAGCTGTCCCCATGGCCCGGGCCAGGGCTGGCTGGTGCCGCAGAGCTGTGCGGCTGCGGGCTGGACGGGGGGCCTTGGTGGGACACTGCCACGCTCCTGCTGCTCTTCCCTGCAGGCTTGGGCAGAACTGTCCTGCCAATAGCTCCAGTGAGCATCAAACAAGGTCTCTTCTTCCCATAACCAAATGCCTGAGAAGATGGAGGAGCTCTGCAGTGTAAAAACATCCCAGCTGCGTGTCTCAGTGCTGCCTGCCCCAGGGACAGAGCTTCGGGGCTGGCCTCACAGTCAGGCTGGAAACAGCTTGTCCTGAAGGGACAGAAATGCAGGGGGAAGCCGAGCCTGGTGCCCAGAGAGATGTCCCAGAGCTCCCGATGCAGGGCAAGAGGCTCCCTCTGACCGAGCCCCCTGAGCTCACAAGCGCAGCCCCTGTCTGGCAGGGAGCACACCCGGTTCTTCCTGAGACCCTCCGAGGAGGGATGTTTTCCCGATGACATAGTGTTTGTTGCAGGGACCTCGTTCGTCCCAGGGACTTGTCTCTAATTTATCCCAGGATGGGTTTCTATAAACAGCCGCTATTGTCATACGACAGCCGAACGGTCTCGCTGAACAGATCGGGATCCGATCACCAAATGCTTCCCTGAGGGCGAGGTGAGTTTGGGGCTCCTCAGATCTCAGTGAGCATCTGCGGGACAAAAATGAATTTTGAAAAGCCCTTCTTGTAGCACAAATTCGAAGCCACCTTTGGTCGACAGAGCGGGGTTAACCTGGGCAGAGCCGGAGGCGAGGCCCCCCGGCCCCAGGGCAGGCGCGGCGCTCACCTCTCACCCCCGGCTTTTCCTTTTGTCTTTGTAGCTGCGGTCCCCAGGAGCCCGTCTGCGGGCAGCTCCGCTCCCCGTGAGCCTCCCCACACAGCCCATCTCCTTGTCCCGGCGTGTCCGGCCGCGCTCCGCCGCCCGCCCGGGGCGCCGGGGCTCCCCGCCCGTCCGCCCGGCCGGTGTCAGGTTGGACAAACCCCCCGCCGCCGCTCGGCCCCGCCGCAGCTTTCCGGCCCCTCCCTCCGGCTCCCGGGGTCCCGCGGCCCCTTCCCCGCGGAGCGGAGCGGAGCAGCGCGGCGGCGGCGGCCCGGTAAGTGCGGCGGCAGCGCGGGCGCGGAGCCCCGGGCACGGCCCCGCTGTGCCCCGCGGAGCCCCGGCCCAGGGTCCCGGGCCGCTCCCGGAGCCGGCGGAGCGGAGCGGAGCCCGCTGCAGCCCCTCGACTCAAAGCCCTCTCGCGGCTACCGGGACAAATACGCGGGTATTTCCTTGCGCTGTTCCTCTTCTTTCTCCTTTTTTATTTTTTTCTGTTAGTTTGAAAGTGGCAAATTGTCAAAGGAAAAAAAGTTGCTGTGGATGTTTCAGAGCTGTTGCTTTATTGAAAACAAGTCCCTGGGTGGAGGCGAGAGCAGCCCGCGGGGCGGTGGGAGTGTTTGCAAAGCAAATGTCATTTGGCGTTGGGGGGAGAGCTGCCGAGATTGTTCCATAAACGCGTTCACCGAGTCGGGCAGGCTTGCTCGCCTCCCGTGAGCCGAGCGAAAACCAATGGGAAGTTCGAAAGGAAGAGGGGAAAGTATATGGCACAGCTAAGAAAAGCGCTCTCTGCCTGCCTTTGCTGGTATGCTCGGATTTCTGGAGCGAGCAGCGTTTAAATGGAGCTGGCGCTGTGCCGGGGAGGGTCGGGGGCACCGGGGAGGGATGTGCTGGGGAACTTTGGGGGACCAGGCTTGTGGGATCAGTGGAGAAATCGAGCTCCCGGCACAGAATCACTCGGTGTGTTCAGGGCTGAGCGAAAGGCAGCCGGTTCTCTGCCCCCACGCCTCCCCTCACTTATCTCTTCCCTTGTCGCTCAAGCGCTGGTGCAGGAGCCTGTCGGTCGCCCCGAGCTGAGCCGCCCGCGGGGAGCGAGGTCAGGGGAGGAGGGTTTGGGCACACGGGCTGTAACACCTGCAGGAAGGGCCTTTGAGCTCGCGTGTGCCCCACTGGTACCGAGTTTTCTCTGTAAACCCTTGGTTTTCTTTGGAAGGGAAGGTTGCTGTTATTGCCAGGTTATATCAGCACCGAGTTTGGCTTCTTTGCACCCGCGGGCGATGAGTAGAGGGGCGGTGTTGGGAGTGTGTGTGGTTTTCTGACAGACTATCAGCACCTGAGTTCTCTCCTTTCCTGCTCCTCCTCAGGACACATCTTTGCTTTAGGCATCCTGGTCCTTTCAGTTGCAAGCGGAGGCTATGGGCACATCCCATAAACGTGGCTTTACTTGTAACTCATGGCATTTAACAACAAAAACTACAGCTCATGGTATACAGTTAATAGGCGTAAAATTATCTGAGAAGATTTTGGACACAAACCACCCTTACTAGTGGAATGGATGAAATTAGTTTTATTATGAAAGATTTTCCCCTAATGACAGAATGGAGGCTATAGAGGCCAAAACCCAGTCTTTTAACTGGTTCTTTTCCCAAGTGGAGTCAGCTGGACCTTCAAAATCACTTTGAAGACAGTTCTACCCGCATTAATAGGGCTGATGTTGGCCTAAAAATATCATCCAAAAATCACACTCTTAATTGGCATTGCTTTGTTGGCAAAGCTTTCCCAGTGCTGCGTTACTCTTGGAGAGCCATGTTATTTTAATTGCATCAATGTATTCTGTCACGAAGGCAACGCTCTGAGCAGGATTTATTGAGTTTAGTGTAGTGGCTAGAGCTTTAACTTCTCCACTAAAGACAAGAAACTGATGGCAAAGCCATGGAGCTCTTCAGCCCTGGAAGTGGAATCTTCGGGGATTCCACTTCTGTGGGACTGCAGCAAGCTACTCTGCAAGTGGGAAAAATAATAAGTAAACAGTAGCCTTGCAGTGTATATAAATACTAGGAAAACTGGTTTTCTTTTAGTTTAAATCAGTTTTTGTAATTGACGAGATCTCTCTTCCTGTCCATCTGTCTATCCATCCATTTTATACCTTTCCAGTCGCATGAGGTGATCATGTGCTATTAGACACTTCTAAATTTAGCTGATCTGCTTGAAGCTGGAAGAAATGGTGTTCTGCAGCTTTGTGTGCTGAGCGTAGGTGGCCTTTGGGAGGTGGTGATGGGCAGAGAGTCCCACAGTGCTTGGTGGCGTTAAAGATGACATTCCAAACAAAGCCCTTTCTGTCCCGCTCTGGCGTGCGCTCGTGGGAGAGCTACAGCAAGCCCCATCTCTGGGGGCTGGGGGTGAGTGTGGCTGAGGATCAGCTGGCCCACTGCAAGAGGCTTGTGAGCTCACAGGAGGCCCGACCAGAGCGCTGCTGAGTGTAGCTTTACTCCTGCATGTGTGTGAGCAGCACCCCGGTCAGGTTCTTGGGGCTCAGGGGTGGATTGCCACGGAGCAGCAGCGCAGGGAGGAAATGGCATCCATGGCATCCTCTGCAGGGCTGTCCCCGGCTGGGATGGAGGCTGCTGGACAGTTCCTCAGTGACAGGAGGGGACGCTGCTGGGGTTTCCATGCTGCCAGAGCCCCTCCAGCACTGCGGATGTCCCTTCCTCTGGATCTGCAGGAGCAGAGCAGTTACAGCCCTTCTCCGGGCTGCTTTCATTCCATGATTTTGTGCCTTTTTTGTGTGTACTGGAACCTCTAAGAGCTCCTGTTGCTCTCATTGCTGTAGTGTCTGGTGACTGAGTTCTCACAGGCTGCATGGAGACTGTTGGGTGTGGGAGGGACCTTGGCTGTCCCTCCCCCCATCCCTGTGCCCTCAGATTTTGCATCCCATGTGAACCAAACCAAGCTTCCTGCCAACCATGCCTCTCTCTGCTGCTTCTCTCCTTAATCCAGGGAGATGACAAGTGTTTACAGGGTTGGTCTTCTCTTTCAAACCGTTCTTTGGAAATGTTTCCATGCCTGGGAGTTTCTTCCCACAGTTTGTGGGTACAAGGTGGGATTTAACTGCTTCTGGCAAAACCAGAAGGTGTCTCTTACATTCTCCAGAGATTTTTGGTGGTTGCTGAAAGACTTGCAGTGGGCACATGCTTTCCTGTGGCTGCCTTCTGGCTGTTCAGCAGGAGAAACCAGAGTGCTGCTGGCTAGGACCTGGCTGCCTCTTCCATGAGCCTTTGATCTTGGGGCCACTGTGATCTCAGGTGGCCTCACAGTGCCCTGGGAGCTCCCCTTCCTCCTCTGTCCCAGGGCTGAGCGTGCTGAGGTGTTTTTCTTAGTTGTATGCAGATCCCTAGTGACAGAAAGAACCCTGACTCTTAATTATTGTGCCTCTTATCTCCTCTTCGATGTGCCACCAGCCCATGTGTTTAGAATAAGGCTCTGATCTCATGATATGGGCTCATGCATTCACTTTTGTTTAGCTTTTCCCCCCATTCTCTGGCATTTGAAATTTGGATTTCCTTCCAGCTCATTGGCATAACATTAACCTTTCTTTCTGCTGGAAGTGACATGTTGCCTTTAATAACAGGGGCCTGTATTTAATATCCCAAGAAGTCCTTTCCAATTCCATGTTCATATAGATCAGGAGTTAAACAAAAGAGACTTGGAAAGGGGCTTTCCAAAAAGTACTTTGTTTTCTCCTGCTTATGTTATTGTGGTCTTTTTGTTGGAAATCAAACTGTCGAAGCAAACATGTCCCACTTAGGTATGAAGAAATGCAGCTTGCTTGTGGCCTGGCCACTCCTCCTCCTGCTGCTCAACATGACCAGAGCAAGACCAGACCCTTCGAGTTACGTTTTCATTATTGTGTGTTACAAACCTAACGTATTATTCATGGAAATTAAGCCATGTTAATTACACCTCTTGGTTTGCATTAAGGCAGACGTACATTCCTGTCTGTCCTGTTTGCTAATGAGCTCTGTGGCTTGGATCCAGAGGCAGGGAGTTGTTTAAGCCCTGTCACTGATGCACTGCCTTCCCCATCCAGATGTGACCTCGCGGCTCGCCGCGTCGGGCCGGCCGGGGAAGCCACTGCTGGAGCGGGGATGTCACTGCCATTTCTGCCTGGGTGCAGTGGAGCCTGTGGCTTTCCTCAGCATGGTCTCCTTTTTATGAATGGAGGCAGGCAGGGAGCGCCTGCCCGGTGCCAGGAATGCGGAGCTGGAGGGAGCGTGGGAAGCGCGGCGTGGCACAGCTGCTCGGGCAGCGGCTGGGCTGGGGCTGGGCTCGGGGCACCCCACAGGAACAGCCACCAGCGAGCACCCCACACGCTCCTCTGTGTGCCATGAGGGCTCAGGAAGTGCCCTTCACTCCTCACAGACTTTCTGCCTATTTTGGTAGGAATTGCTTTTTTTTCTTCATTTTTTTTTTTTTCTTGTGATCCTTGGCATGAAACTTCTTTTAGTTTAGTTCTAGTTTTTGCTCCTGACTCTATTCGCTGAGAATACCTTGGAGACAAGGAGCTCATTTTTTCCTGTATCCACAAAACCTTTTAGTAACTGCTAACCCCTTACACCTGTACACGTAAGTCAAGAAAGGATCTTAATGCAGTTTTGTCTAGACTGGTGGTGGAGGGAGAGAGAGAAAACAATTCCTGGGGCAGGCATACATGACATTTTGGAAATAGAAAATACAACCAGCAAAGATTATATCCCCACCAGAGCTGGCAGAAGGGGTCTTATGGGTGTTCTTAATCCACCTCACTGCAAATCCAGCCAGGTTAGCTCAAACCAGCTTTGTTTTTGACTTAAATTAGCTGAGTCTGCACTAGCACAGTGAATGTTCCCTCTGTCCCTGCTGCCAGACGTGTGGTAGGGGACTACCAGCCAGCTGCTGGTCCTTAGCCAACTCCTGCCGTAGCCACGGCCAGGAGACACCGTCTGCTTGTCCCCCAGGCTTCACTTAATGAGAGCTGGGCCATTTGGCCAGGGGCAGCTTAAGATGTGCCCCTTACACTCCGTTTGTGCTGTCCTAAATCATCTCAGGTTGGTACCTGTCCCCCAGCTCATCGCTGTTCCTTCTGGCAAATTCCACAGGTCGCTGGTGGGGCCAGCTGGAATCCTTCAGGGCATCTGTGAGGTTCCTATTGAACAGCTCTTTCACCCGTGGAGGACAGACCTGTTCTTCTGCCTGAGCATTTGTGAGCCATTGAAGATGATACTGGATATGCACAGACAGAGGTTTAGGGGATGCCTGTGGGATCTAAATTCCTGTTTAAATTACAAGGCAATTTGTTGTCTGAGTTTCTGTGACAATCACATTTGAAGTGTTTCATAGAAACAGCTTCTAGGACTGTTGCTTTGCTGTGCTGTGCCTGGGCTTTGGAGGCGAGGTTACGTATAAAAAACATTAGGGTGAAAGCTGGAAAAGCTCTTTTGCTGGTGTCATGAATCAGATCAGAATGAGAGAATACATTTAAAACTCTGGAGTGAAACCTTTTCACAGGAGAGTGCTACTTTACATATATGTCTGGAATGGGGAAAAAAAAACGCTTCTGAAAATGATTTTTTAAAAAATAATTAAACTCCGCTGTTTAGAAACGATTAATTATTGTAACATGTGAGCGCTGCAAGGTTTCATCTATTCACAGTAGTATTTCAAATGATTTAAAGTTGTTTGTTCAAGGTTTGCTTTTAGTATGTCATTAAATGTCATGGATTTATTCCAGCTGTCCTCCACAAATGTATCACTTGTGAAGGATTTTGCATGAGAACAGGCTGCCAGATTTTAGTTTTGATAGCAAAGCCCAATTTTGTTTTATTTTTAATCTAGTTTTGTTTTACTAAGTGTGTTGCTGACTCTAAATGGAGTTGGCATAGAAGGTGGTAGCAGCTCTACTGGGCAGAGTTACTGGACCTGGCGTGCACCTCCTGAAAGCCCCTGAGCCCGGGGTCAAGGGTGGGCAGCTTGTGCAGATATCTGACCCCACTGACCACTGCCAGCCCTCCCCTGCTCTGGGCTGTGCTGGTCACTGCCCCTGCACAGTTCCCACGAGCACTTCCTAATTTGCTTTAGACAAAACCAAGTGGATTATCTCAAAACACTAATTAGACTATTGAAGATAATCCTGCTGGCTTTCGGGTTTGTCTCTTTCTTTCCTGAAGTGAATCGGGGGCACCTGAAGGAGCTGGGCTGGTGTGCCACACCACAGGCTGCTGGGGGCACCTCAGCAGCACAGCCCAGGGCAGGGACTGGCACCAGGGCTGTCACAGCCCAGAGGGGTCAGTAGTGAAGAGAACTTCTTGGATTGAGCTGCTGTGCCAGGCCTGTGGAGGCTAATTTTTACTTACTCAGTTTTCAGAACCAGAACACTTACATTTGGTAGCACGTCACGTTCTCCTAATCTAATCTGCCTCCTGCGTGGAGCTCTGTCATACAGTCAATACAACATCCAGCCTGATGATCCTGAAAGTATGATCTTGGGTATGATTAATGTATAAAACGTGGATGGCCATTTGGAAAGGATATAATGAGATACAGAGCAGATTGATTTGGGGGCTTTACCCCTCAGTTCTGGGCTGGTAAGTGTAGTAAATGGCTCTGCTCAGGGGAACTGCAGAATGCTCCGAAACATTCATTTGCCTTGAGAGCAGAACCAAAAATGCAGTCTGCTTTCTGACACGCTGCTTGGTTCCTGGCATGGCTGCCTGCATATCCAGGAGGATATGTCCTGTGGAAAGTGTGTGTAATAATTCAGAGCTTTTGTAAAATGCAGATGTTAACACAAGAGTGCACGATAAGCAATCTCTCCTCACTTTTATTAAGATGTTTGCATTCTTCTCAAGGTGTTGACATAGCACACTATACCCTGGGGTGCTGCAAGTGTCTGAATATTTAGGATGTGTAAAAGAACAAGAACATTTAATAATGTCTCTCCAGTCTGGGCAAACAGGTTAACTTGAGTGCATCACTTCTACTCCTGCATTTAAATAGACTGAAGTAAGATGCTGGTAATCAAGAAGGAAACTCACTGGGGTATACTTAAATTTACTAAAATCTCTCTTTCTTCAACGATTAAAAAAGTAAATCAGCACTTTATGATGTTTGCCATGAAGATGAAGCATATGTCTAGAGCAGACAGCTCATGTATTTAATTCTTGGTGACATTTCTGTAGTTCGGGGTCGCTTGTCTCTGAGCGTATAAACAGCCCTGGTTGTGTGTCTGTGCAGTGCTGGGCATTGTGGCACTCTAGCATGCAGCTGAAGTCCCATGTGCTGCCACAGTTGGGGGGTGTCTTTGCACTGGGAAAACTCCCACTAACTGGGAATTTGAACTCCATAATTCTGCTGGATCTAGATGATGTTCAGGTCCCTTCCGAGCCAAACCATTCTGTGAAAATGGGCAGTGAAGTGTGTCAGGCAAGCGTGTGTGTGTTTCAAATAATCTCCACTGGGTTCAAAATGAAATGTTTCCATTTGGTTTTTAGCCTGCTTTTCTAAAACTCATTTAAAGAGCCTAAATAACATCTGCCACCAGGAATGTTTGGGCCGGACAAAGGACATGACACTGGGGTTGGTGATGAGGGTGGCTGCAGAGCTGGGTGTGCCCAGGAGCAGAGCCCAGGGTTTCTGTAATAACACGAATAACAACTTCTGGTTTTTCCTCAATGCTGTTTTTTCCTGATGGGTAAATTAAGCAGGTCTTGTTTCCTCATTAAAAAGAAAAGCCAAGTCAAAGAAGAAAAATGCTTTCTGCAAAATACCCTGTTTTCATCTTTATTTAATTAACAGCTTTTAAGTTGTAGTCATCCATCTGACCTGCCTCCTGTCTCCTCCCCTCCTTATTGACACTGATATTAGAAGTATGGGAAAACTTAGACTGTTGGCAAAATGGGTGGAAAATCAAATGTTTAATGTTTTGCTTGAACATTTTGTGGTTTCTCCTGAAATTCTTCGTCTGAAACAAAGGATGTTCTTTGTTCTTTATTGGGAGGCTTGCTTTTTACTTGAAAAAAAATGCAATGTCATTTTGGATTGCAGAAGTTTCTACAGAAATGACATAAGTTCTCTACAAAAACATTTTTTAAGACCTGGAAAAAAAGGAGACAGCTACAAACTGCAAAAAAAAAAAAAAAATTGACTGGTTTGATGTTTTTTGGCATATTCTTACAAATACATTCAGAATCAAAATGTTAGTGATTTGGAAAAATCTTGAAATAGAGTAATTTCACATGACCCCCTCTTGGAAGCTACTAGGTTTTGCATTCTTTGCTCCAACACAATTCCCACTGAAGAAATACTTCAAAAAACAAGATTATGGATTCTTGTAAAAAATGTCATTCCTTGCTTTTTGGGTACTGCACTAAGTTGTGTTTATGCCTCTTAATCTTACCCTGATTTATATGATCAAAACAAATCAGTCATGGATTTGTTTGGAGTCTGGAAAGGATGTGAACAGAGCCACGAGACAGGCGGCGGCTGCCCGATGGAACTGGCAGGCCCTGGGTGCCCAGCTCCTCCAGCTCGGTGGGGGAGTGCTGGGGGGGCCTCTGGGCACCCCATCCCCTGGGCCCTCCATCCCCTGGGCCCTCCATCCCCTGGGCCCCCCATCCCCTGGGCCCTCCATCCCCTGGGCCCCCATCCCCTGGGCACCCCATCCCCTGGGCCCCCCATCCCCTGGGCCCCCATCCCCTGGGCACCCCATCCCCTGGGCACCCCATCCCCTGGGCCCCCCATCCCCTGGGCCCCCCATCCCCTGGCATCCCCTGGGTACCCCATTCCGTGGGCCCCCCATCCCCTGGCCCCTGGGCACCCCATCCGCTGGGCACCCCATCCCCTGGCCCCTGGGCACCCCATCCGCTGGGCAGCCCATTCCCTGGCCCCTGGGCACCTCATCCCCTGGCCCCTGGGCACCCCATCCCCTGGGCACCCCATCTCCTGGGCACCCCATCCCCTGGGCACCCCATCCCCTGGGCACCCCATCCCTTGGCCCCTGGGCACCCCATCTCCTGGGCACCCCATCCCCTGGCCCCATGAGGGCTCCCTGGCCCTCCGCACCAGTGGGCACAAAGGCCTGGGAGCAAGCAGGGAGGATGGGGTGATGGTGGTGATCTGAAGTGGGAAGAAAAAAAAGGTGGTTTTGGGATGATGTGGGTGAAAGGACTTGGTGGTCAGCACCTCCTGCCCTTCCAGGCAGGCTGGCTGCCACTGCCAGGCTGTGCTGTTAAATAGCTGGTGCTTGTCGCTCCATGAGTATTCCTTTGTTATTTCAGAATTACTGAGACACTTAACTGGCTGTCCATTAGCTGCCTTAGAGAAAAATAAGATTTGATTAATCATCATTTCAGCAAATTATAGCCTGTTCTACAGGCTAATGAAATTAAGCAGCGGAGAGCTGGCTCCCTGCAGGGAGCTGTGCCCTGCCCTGGCTGTGCAGCCCCTGCCTGGCCTCACCTGGAGGGCTTGGGGGGCACAGAAATCGGGGTCACCCACACGAGTCAGGGATGGGGCACCTGGACTACCAAAGTGATGAGGTGAGGACCACGGAGTGCTGCTGGAGTGCAGTGGAGGTGCTGCTGGGGCTGGCAGAGGTGCAAGTTGTGGATTCCTTACAGCGAGACCCTGGCACAGGGTGCCCAGAGCAGCTGTGGCTGCCCCTGGATCCCTGGCAGTGCCCAAGGCCAGGCTGGACACTGGGGCTTGGAGCAGCCTGGGATGGTGGAAGGTGTCCCTGCCATGGCAGGGGTGGGACTTAATGGGCTTTAAGGTCCCTCCCAACCCAAACCATTCTATGATTCCTAACCTTTGAGGTCACCTCACTTCCTTTTTGTTCCTTTTTTTTGGTAAACAATTGTCATTATAACCGATCAAGATCAAATTTCTGAGCTGAGATGTTGAATTCATCCTTGAAGGATATATATTTTTCTCTGCAATAGTCCATTACATTATTCCAGGTTTTACCTTACCCACATGCTAATTTCAAACATAACTGGGTTTAGTGAATTATGCAACAGGGAAGACAGACCTCTCACCTTTGCTTTAGAATAAAGGTCAAGAGTTTGAAGGCAGGAAAGCTCAAAGATGCAGAACGCAGTTGTTAGAAATCCCACACAAGGTATTTGTAGGTGTTAAATACCAGGGCAGGAATTTAAAAAGCAGGTTCCTTACATGAAATTGCTTTGCTGCCTTCCGGCCAAGAGTTAAAGTTCCCCCAAAGGTTTTCTGTTTTCTACCATCTTTTTGTCTTGCATCTTTTCTTCTCCAAGATCCCTGACTGTTTCTTCCCTTTAATCTCTTTTAGGGGCCCTCTCTTGGCTGATGAAAAGCAGCTCTATCTGCTCCCCTCATCTGCCCAGGGCTGTGGGAAAAAGTAACAGAGACCTCCCATCTCCTTGCCAAATGGGGCTCCCTCAGCCTCCCTGACTCTATTTACCAGTGATAGGGTCATTGACAATGTTGACATTGGGATTACATGGAATTTGCTTTCACAAAAGTTGGGGAATAGCACAACCATTGTCAGTGTGCACTTTACCCTTTCCAAGACCAAACATTCAGGAAACGTCTGTACCAGGCTGGTGCTGGTTGTTACCACCTGGGTTTGGTGCACAGCATTGAGGACCTGCATGTGGGGCTGGACGAGCAGGAGTGACAGCATTTCAGGACCATTCTCCCTCTTTCTCCTCTGCACCTTCTCTGGTGCATTCGTCTTTGGCAGCTTCACAACAGGTTTAACTCTTCTCTGTGCAGAATTTGGGGAGAAGAGGCTTTTCCTTCTTCTCTCAAGCGTAGTGTTCTTGTCAAGCGTGATGACAACTGCAAATTCAAACCAGAACTAGATCAATAACAACAGAAGAATATTAACAGAAGAGTTAATTGACAAAGTTTAGAGGCTTGATTTGTTAATAGCTTAGCTGATGGCAACACTGGAGAGGAACGGATGGGACTCTTCCAGCCCAACTTCATCACCAAAGATCCCGACCAGATGCCCAGGGCTTTGCTGGGTCTTGAGGGGCCTCACCAGAGCTGTCTCGGTGAAGAGCCTTGGCTTTGGCCATGGGGATGGTGGTGGCCCTCAGCAAGGAGAGCTGGCCCCTCTGTGTTGGGGCTGCAGTCCCCTCTGCACCAGGCACCCAGGGGAAAGGAGACAAGGGTCTCAGCAGCCCCCCGAATCCCCTCTGGGGTCTGGTAGGGGGAAATGAGCTATTTTAGGGCCCCATTGGGGTGGAGGAGGCAGCCCCAGCGCTGCCCTGGCTGTACCTGGGTCAGGCAGCCCTAGGCTCAGCTTTGAAATGTGAAGCAGCTTCCTTAAGCATTGCAGGGGGTAAAAAGTGAATTAACCATATCATAGGCACATGGTACTTCCCTGCTCAGATTACACTACAAAATCTGGGCAGTTTCTCAGATAGAGCTGGAAAAGGGGATTTGGGAGTGTGAGCAGCACTTGGAGCAGAGCACAGCTGACATGGCTGGGAACAAAAGGTGACAGGAGAACTCGCCACATCTGCATTGCTGCTCATACACAGGTCAGCAGAAATCTTTCCTAACTGGACATTTGTTGCAAATTTGCTGGGAGAAGCGTAAAATAACTTTGTTTGAGTGCTGGCTTTGCTTCGTGCCTTGTGTTCTGCTAGTTGCAAAGATTTTATCTGGCTGGGTTTCACTTTGATTTTTGTACTTTGTTTTCCAGATTTACTTTTTAACTGTTCTTTGGGCTCTAAAGCTGTTGTTAAATATCTCCAATTTGATGCAGTGTAAAGACTTAAGTAGAGAGGGGCGGGTTTGCTTTGTTAGTTAAGGCTGCTAAAGCTGGGTCTTTGCTGCTCGTGGACAAAGCTTTTTGCTTTTTTTGCAAAATGCTCCATAAGCAACACATGTGTTTGTGCTATTAGTCAGATCTTCACGGGCTTTTTTTCTGTTTCCTCCTCAAAGTGAGCTTCTTACAAAAACAATTATTTTTAATGCCACTTCTGGCCTTTTGACTGGGAATTCAAAGTTTTACCTCACAGGCTGGACCGAAAGTTAGGTTTGTTTTTGTTAATGTAAGTCAAGGAGTAGCAATGATTCACTGTGACAGGCTGAATGTGAGCCATATGAACCGAGCTGCACAGGCATAAAGGAGGATTGTGCTGCAAAATATCTCCCAGTAATTTAGATTTTGACACACTTACCCCTTCTCAAGTTGCATTTCCCCGTCTCCTCACACTCCTGCCCTTCCCCCACCATCCAGGATCTGATGTGATGGAAAAATATAGGCATTGTCTCTGGGATTAGGAATGGCTGGGCTAGAAGTGCTTTGCTTCTGCGGGTTTTATTATAGCAGTGTGAATGCTTCCCAAAGAGATGGTAGCAATTATATTCACTTAGGAACAGGGTCTGAAAGGACGACTTTCTGGGCTGGAATAGCAGAGTTCTGAGCTGACTGCCGCTACCCCTGGCAGCGTGCGAGTGCCGTGTGCTGGTTTGTGTCCCAGGGATGGTCCGGGCTGGGTTCCTGCTCCAAGGAGCGGGAGTTGCATGGATGTGCTGGAGCCCAGCTCCCACAGCCTGCGGGTGACAGCGCCAGGGGCTGCCTGGCCCCGGCAGATCCCGGGCACGGGGCCGCTGTGTCCCACTCTTGGGGCGCGATTCCACAGTGCCATTTTCTTCCAATTAAGCACTATTGGTATCTTTTGTGCGTGTTTTGGGATTTTTGCTGTAGATCTCTTTTTTCCCTCCTCTTTATTCTGTGGTTTTCTCGTATGAATGGGAAGTGAAGGCTGTTTTAGTGTTGACTCAGATGATACAAACACATAGCAGGGCTTTATGTCCAGCGTTTTTATTGATTCAATGTCTCAGCTTTGGGCTGTAGAAAGGAATAGCAAATGGCAGTTCATTTCTGGCTGGGGTTCCTTTCCAGTAAGTGAAAGGCAGAGCATGGAGCTGTGTGTGAGTGTAGAAAGTGTAACATCTATAAAATAAGACATGCTTTAATGGCTCTTAAACTTGAAGATTGAATTCTGTTCTCTTAGGAAGTGTATGCTGCAGATAGAACAGACACACGCGGGGGGAAAGGAGAACAGAATTTGGTGTTGCAGTGAGTTTGTTACAACCCAGTGGCCCACTCCAAGCCTCCCTCTCCCTGAAGTTATTACAAAGGATCCTGCTGGAGGTGGGGATAAAGCCAGACGTTAAGGTTTCATTGTGACCCACCTTTGCTGTTTAATGTCAAATGTGAAGTTTTTAAAGCAAACCAAAAATAATACATTGGATACTATTTTTAAGGCAAAACCCCAGCAAAATGTCTGTCATCAGGTTCCAAACAGTTCCTTGCTTAACTTTAACAATGAGCTATCCATTATATGGTCTTAATTTATGGAATGTTAAACAGTTTCTGGCATTACTGTGCCCCTGCAGGAAGAACAGATGGTACTTTTGAATGAGTTTTGCTATGGGATAAAATGTTCCAGGTCTTCAACAGATCATATCTATCTGTAAGAAAGGAATAGCATTTGTGTAAAGGAAACAAGATAAAGTCAAACAACTCAAAATCTTCTACTGAAGGAAAAACAATACCTCTAGGCTGAGGTGGCAGTACAAATTGGAAGGTAATGTGGAAAGGTACTGCTTAATATTATTTTAAAGGTGAACATTTGATGAAACATCCCAAGGAGGAAATCACATTTATCAGGCCTCAGGAGGCAGTGGTCAGTATGTGAGGTGGTCAGCATGTACTGACAGTGGCCTGTGTACAGCAAGAGTGCATTACATCTATAATTGGGTAGATGGCCGATGGCTTCATCGTGCCTCCACACATTGAAGACCTGTCTTGATTGATTTATAGAGCTTTGGCTCTCTGAGAAGAGCATGGAAACAATGAAAACCCAGATCCTGACCGTCCTTACTGTGCCCATGTATAATGTGGCCACCCCCATGTTACTGAGAGGAACATCTCCATCAGGATGCACATCTTGCACCCTTCATAGAAGTTTCTCTTGTAAGTGAAGCAGAGGCTTGGCAGAATTGTGAGAAGTTGCACCACTTTCCTTCTCCATTTTTATGGATGATCAGGAACTGCTAGATTGATAGAATCCATCCAATCCATTTTTTTCAGGATTCTGATGGGATTCTTCCAGTTGACCTCCAAGGGAATGATTGCTTTCTCCTCCCTGGCCGCTACTGTGGTCCACATTTGGTGAAGGAAGCACCAGTTTGTTTGTGCTTCTTACAATTCTATAAATTTTGTTTATATTGCCCATAGAGTTCTTTGCACAGTGGAAAATCACAGGCTCTTCATCTTTATCTACCCCAAAGTAAGGTAATTAATCATGTAAAGTCTCTGTGTGGTGCATTGTTGTGGACTTCCCATCCCTGGAAGTGTCAGAGGCCAGGCTGGATGGGGCTTGGAGCAGCCTGGGATAGAGGAAGGTGTCCCTGCCCATGGCAGGGGGAGGCTCTGGATGATTTTTAAGGTCCTTTCCAGCCCAAACCAGTCTGGAATTCTCTGGTAAAGCACACAGCAAAGGGACAATCCATCAATCCCAAACAGTTTATAAGGGATATTAATGGCCCTCTGAAGTCTTACCCACCCCTCCACTGATTGTAGAGAATCTCATCAGCGAGGTGACGTCTAGAAAACTGATGTTAAACTGCACCTGTGATCTTCTGAGAATTTAAACTCACAGACCTCTTTGTTCTGTTCCTGCTCTTTGTTGTTTGGATCCCCAAGACCGTGGTGTCAGCCACTCGCTTTTAGAACGGAGCCTACAAATTCCATGTACTTTATATTACTGAAATCCAGGGAAAACCTTGCCTGTCCCAGCCTGCAGCTCAGTCAGCTGGGAGTGCACGTCTGGCTGGGCTGCCAGCGTGTCTCAGTCACGGCGGGGTGAGGCAGGGCCGTGCCCCAGGAAGGCTCTCTGCAGGTGCCCCTTGCTGCTCAGCCGGGCTCAGGGCAGTGCTCCTGGGAGCGCTGCCAGGGGAGGGGAGACTGGAAATACCTCCCATTGCACTGCCTTTGCTTTCCTCCGTGGGGTTTTTCTTTTACTTGTATTGTTTTAAATACCAAATGTTCTGTGCTCTTGGGAGACTTTATTTCATCTCTCATGTTAGTAACTTTCCATCTTAATTTTCCTTCTCAGTCATGGGCTGGACTGTGCGTAGCTAATGTGGAAGGAGGGACTACAATCTCATTCTTCTTCTGTTGTACTAATTATTTATTTTCCCTTGTATTAATTACCTTTACGCTTACAGGATTTCCTCAGCTGGAAAATAAAGTAGTTTCCTTCCCTTCCAGAAGATCATTGACCAAAACATAAATACGTATTTCAATGTGCCAACACCAAACAAATTGTCCATACCAGTCAAGAGACCACTTTAGGTGGTGTATTGTTTGCTGCGACAAAAATCAGATTGAATTTACTGTTTGGTCAGTGTGTTCAACAAAACCAAGATGATGTTAAAGGAAAAGAAGTATTCTTGTTTAAATTATGTGCGTGTCTATAAGGTAACATATAAAATTACTCAGTCAACATTTTCTGTTAATGCAGTATCATCTGGATTGCTGGGATTTCTGTTTTGAATGTTCCACCTGTAGTTGCAAGTGGTCATGGGTTTAGTTGCATTTGGTGATGATCAGTAACTTAAAACATTCAAGAGTATGGGTTGCACATTTACCCAGCAGATCACAGTAACTTTCTGTGGTATTAGAAAATGTAATGTATAATTTACAAAATAAACAAGAGTTGCTTTTCTAATCTCGTTCTGGTTTGTAGAGTGAATATGGTACAGAACCACAAATTGTTATGAACACAAGAACTGCACGCGTGCATCTGAGGGCAGAAGCTGTCTCAGTGCATTTGGACACTCAGCAAACTATCACTGGGTATGCCAGCTTGGGGTTCTGCACAGAAACAGAAAAAACAGTGCTCTTGTCTCCAGGAAATTATTCTGCAAATTAAGGTTACCCCTTGGACAATATGGATCTGGTCCATACCAAAGGAAGGAAGTCAAGATCCAGGATTCCAGATCTACTGCAGGCAGAAGTGTTGTGCACCTTCCTTAGACAGCAAAAGGATGCCAGGGATTGCAAGAAATGTGTGTATTTACATGTTTCTTTATCTGTGTTGAAAATCTTCAGCAAGAATTAATACTAGATATTTTGCTTGTAGCAACCACCCACTTCATTTTATAATGGCCTCTAAATAGCTTCAAAACTACTTCAGCTTGGTTCTAGATAAATTTACTGCCTGTAAGAGAACAGGTCTTACCACTGAAGAAGTGAACCAGGCATGTGCTGTGATACCTCCTCTGGAACACATCTGTGGATTCCAGTCTGCAGTGAGTGGGGTGGCATTCCTGGCCTTGGCATCTCCTGAAGGATAAATAGGGCTCCCACTGCTCTCCATCTGATCCCCTCTGGCACATCCCCAGGCTGCAGGAGCTCAGCATCTCCCTGAGCCAGCAGGGCAGCATCAGGGGCAGGCACAGCGGCTGGAGAAGGTCGCAGGCAGTGTGTGTGTGTGTGCTGGGGGCGTGGGACCCTGCCCTGGGCCATCACCCTGAGGACTCGTGGCCCCCAGTGAGGCACAGCACAGTTCAGATTCCAAACCGGGGAGTCAGGCAGCAACTCTGCACTCCTGGGCAATTCTTTACAGCCTTTGGGTGTCTGTGAAGGATAAACCCGAGGTGGAGGGTGGGAGGTGGTGCAAGTGGGGCTTGTGTTAGCTCCACCTGGCACTGTCGTTGTCTCTGAACGATGGGCTCTGAGCTGGAATAGCAGAGCAGGCTCCTTTCCTTTTCAGTTTGGTATCCAGCAAACCAAATTAATTCCATTATCTTTTATGGAAAGTTTGTGCAGGAACACTTTGGATTGATGGATTACATCTGTGGCTGCTGACTGATTAGCAGCATGATAGATGCAGCTTCATTTACAGGGATTTACTTTCATTCATGAGGAAAAATTGAAGGTTTCTTTCCAGCACATTTTTTGCATTAAAACTGTTCAAAGTGCTCAACAAATGGTAGGCTTTGATTTCCATTTGTTTAATGCCTGTGGTAATTAACATTTCTATGAGAACATTTTAACCAAGTGTTCTAGTTTTTCCTCCATTAAAATAATAATTTTTTGCTTTAGCTAAAGAATTTAATTAGTATATATAATACCCCTGATACAGGCTTTCTTTTGTCATCATATGAAAGGAAACTGTTCCCAAGGAATGATCACTGCTGCTTTTTCTGGATTTTATTAATTTATAATTGGTAATATGCCTTGTGGTACATCCAGTCCATACTCCAGATATGCTCTTGTCTGCACTCCATGGAGGGAGAGAAGGTACATGCATGAGTGCTGAAAGAAATCTGAGTTCCTTTTCTTCAGACCAAGGATACAGGGGCAGATGCTCAACCAGATTAATTAACTGGGCATTTTTCAGTGCAGAGTTGCAAGGCTGGATCCTTAACCCAGCCTGCTTTTTTGGAGCTGGTTTTTAAATCCTGTCTCCTTCATGGCTTGTAGAAAACCCTAGGGCTGCGTATGAGGAAGAGAGGCTGAGCAGCAGCAGAGCAAAGGAGATGACTGTTCGTGATCCTGGTTCCTTTTCCTGTTGGGAGATGCATCCCACACCATGGACGTGTCCATGGATCTGCTGTTCAGGTTCAGGCACAGACTGGCTCTGGCAGGAGAGGTTCTGTGCAGCCTGCCCTGCAGTGAAGCGCAAAGATTTTTGTTCAGGCTTACCTCAGGTAGGTCTTAGAGGCAGAAGGAGTGGTCAGGACAGTTGTTTCTTCTTGCACTGCTCCTTCTTGTTCCTTCTCTCACTCTGCCCGGATTAGAGCACAGCAAACTCTCAGGGTCACAGTCAAGAGCAGGACTGGGATTATGCCAGCAGTAATAATGTGCTCAGGACTGCATGGTGGGCTGAAAATTTTGTAAATGACAAATTCTGGGAACACTTACTGTAACCGAGAAAATGCAATCCCAGTGACTCAAGACAAATATTCCCTTGAAGTGAGAGATGGAGGTGAAAATGAGAGCAGTGATGCCTCAGAAACCTGAAAGAAGTGATAGCCCAAGTGATGGATAACTTTGAGCCAGCATTTTAGCTACAGGAAGTTAAGAGTCTTCCTTCTCCAGTTTCCCTCCAGCATTTCCCCTGAGGAATAGCACAGAGAATGCTGTCTGTCTGTGGAACCAAGACAGGGGTGTCCCGTTGTTTATGTTGGGGCAGAGCACAGGCAGGAGTGGGTGTGCAGAGTTCACCTGCTGTCACACAGCCTCGCTAGGTGCCTGTGCAGCTGGGGCAGCACAAGAGGTATTTTCTCAGCTGTGGAGCAGAGCTTGGCTAAAGGAATTGGTTTGTTGCTACAATTGGTTGCTGAGAGCACATTTATTCTCTTGAGGGACAGATCTGGATGCTGTTGAGTCACGGAGCAAAAGAGTTTGATCTTGGGTCCTTGTGGGACTGCTACATTGTGAGAAACCACTGTGCCTTTTGAGTGGCGTGTGTTAAGATTCACAATCTCCTTCTGGAGAAATCCTGACTGTAGGCAGCAGCTGTGTGTGGTGTGGGTCAGAAGAGATACATGGACAGAGCTGTCGCGGAGAAACTGGGAACCAAGTTAGCAGGATACTATAAAATGTTCACTACTGTACGTGTTCCTCTCTTCACACCAACGGCGAGACTTTCACCATTAATCATGATAGTGACACAAAGTCAGGACGCAATTACTGAAAAATTATTTGCTACAAACTTACTGTATTGACATTTTGTTTTGACACTGGTTTGGAATTAGTTGACAGGCTGAAGCAAACCCCTGTGAGTTACTCTGGAGTCTCAAATCCAGTTTTTCAGTCCTGAGGCTGAAGCTCAGGCAATGGAGGAAGGAAGCACTGCTCCTCTGGCTGGGAGCAGTGCTGCCTCTCAGGTACGCTGTCAAAAGCTGCCTGGCAGCTCCCTTCAGCCTTCCCTGTATGAAAACTGTTGTTAATTATTTCCAAATTGCCACATGGCAGCGCACAGGGCAGGAAAGGCCACTTGCTAAGCTGTCAGTGAAATAGTAGGCTTTCTTTTGCCTAATTTATATTTTAGATGGGGGTGGGGAAATTCTTAGTTTGAACTGCTCCGAAAGAGCTGCTTGAAATAGGTAGGGAGTGCCCAGATGTTCCAACCAACAGCACCTTTCCCAACAGAAGGTCTGTGTTGCTGTCACTGCTCAGGGCAGCAGGGCTCAAAGTGCATAATAGAAGACTGGATTAAGAAAAAGAAACAAACCCAAAACTTAAATCTGCTGCTTACAGAGAGTTCTAAGTAGCACCAGAGTTCTTTCATGGAGGAAAGAAGAAATGGGGAGAGGGGATCACAGAGGGAGTGGGAATGCCATCTCAGGTTTTGCATGCCACTGTCCCTGAGGCTGCAGCAGCCCTGCAAATGGGAGCTCTGTGGAACAGTGGGAAGGGGCAGGGGGCTGGAGCATCCTGGAGGAAGATTAGAGAACGGAAGCAGAGAGAGAGAGAAATCTAATCCTTGAAAGGATATATTTGAGGGGCACAGTTATGAGATTGTGCAGGGGTGCGCTGTGCTTGAGTTACTTTTGGTGGGAAATGGTGAATCTCTAAATAATGGGGAACTCATGGAAACTAGGGATTTGTTCCGCCTGAAAGGGAAGAGAGGAGCGCAGCTCTTGAAAAAAATGAGAAAAAATTCTTTCTTTCACTGATCAGAGCAGCCTCCAGTACTGACAGTGCTCACCTGAGCCCAGAGCCCATGGCTGGTGCTGGCTCCTGGGCAGGGCTCCTGGGAGCTGTGCTGCCCCATCTTGAGGCTGTCTCCACATGTGTCCGGCTGCTCAAGGTGCTGTGGAGCTCAGGGACCTGCCTGCTGCCAAAAGAGCTCTCTCTGTGCAAATTAGTTCATAACTTATGAGCTTTGACAAGTTTTTGTTGGCTGTGCCTTGGGAAACATTTTTGAGTGGCTGTTGCTGAGTTTGCTTTAATCTTTCCCCAGATTTCTTTGGCTGGTGTGGAAATAGCTGGATTATTTAATTGTGTTTTTGAGGAGTATATATAGTCACCTGAAACTTGGTGATGTAAAAAGAAGAGGAAAAAAAAGTGCCTCAATAGCAAACACATTTATTTTCACTGCAGTGTAAGAGTTTGGCTCCTTCTGCAGCAGAGCTGTGACCCCGGCCCAGCTGCCAGGAGCCTCCTGTGCATTGTCCGGAGAGGAACCCGGCCCTGGTCAGTTTGTCAGGGACCCCTTGGCAGAGCACTGGGCCCAGCCCTGCTGCTCTGGTCCCTGCACAGCGCCGTGCTGAGCTCTCTGTGTCCCATGTGAGCCCTTCCTCTCCAGCTCCTCGCCAGCTGCTGTGCTCCCACTGAGTCACTTTGGATCTGCTGCACCGGCGACTCCCAATGACACAGACTTTCACTCCTCTGGAATCCAAGTACCTGCCCTGTTGTTTTGGGCTGGGCTGGGGTGAAGGGGAGCACTGGCACACCAGACCTAAGACATGATTCTCCCCTCCCCAGCTCTGTCATTCCCTTGGAAAAAGGCTGCCTTCACTCTCCGGGACTTCAAAAACGCCTTCAAACGCTGCACATTCTGAAGAATAAGTCCCAGAGCTGCCTGGTCACTTCTGTTAATGCTTGGCTACTTGAGCTGAAATACCTCGGGTGATGCTTTTCCATTACTGCAGCGTGTCAGGTTCCTGTTTGGATTTGAGCGTGGGGAATGTCCTGGAAAGCTTCTGGAGCATCTCTGCCCGGGGGCGCTTCTGCTGGGAAGGGAGTTCTTATCGGAGTGGCTCTTGGGAGACTGCATGAGTTTTGATCCCATCCTGCTCACTTCTTGTTTGTCCCGCTCTCGAGTTCGCTGTTGAATTAAGTAAAAATCCTCCAGACTCCCAAATGTCCATTTTTAAAAGCTTTTCCATGAAAAGGGGGTTAATGATAACTGATTTCTTATTGAAAATAAAGCTGAGGAAAACTGCCTGCAAAAGATATGACCCCTGAACACGGGCTTGTTTAGCCAAGAACCAGTGCGCTGACAACTCCGGAGCGCTTTACTTTTGATAACAAAAAGCAGCTCGTGTGATTGGGATTTAGCTTGGGGTTTATCCTACCCCTCTGCTCCTTCTGCCCAACGCAGGTGCCCCGAATGGGAAGGGTTCAGCTCCGAGTCCATCAATGAGCAGGCAGAGATGATGGGCCCTGGGCACTGAATGGTGCATAGGAGCAGCGAAGGAAACGCTTCTCCCTTTCCATTCATCCTCCCGGTGAACAGCAGTGCAGTTCCCTCTGCGAGGAGAG
This sequence comes from Corvus kubaryi, assembly GCF_017639235.1. NCBI lineage: Eukaryota > Metazoa > Chordata > Aves > Passeriformes > Corvidae > Corvus > Corvus kubaryi. Next base: position 1,051,210 of record NW_024581089.1, on the reverse strand, counting down.
CAGCAAGCCCTGCCAGCAGCAAGCCCTTCCAGTGCCTGGTGAGATCACAAATTTCCGGATTGAGAGGGTGTGAAAGGAAGATCTAATCCACGGGCTGGCACAGGCTAGTCAGGAGTTACTGGGCTTAAGGGGTTTTTTCCTGGTTTTCATACAGGATTCAAATACTCTCACAAATTTCCATTTTCTCTTGCATTTAAAAGGGATTGTTTTTAAATTGTTATTTCCTTCCGTCTCCTCCCTTCTTCCTCCCGCAGTCTAAACTGTGACCGCAGGCAGTGAGGAGCTGCTGGCAGCGGCAGCAGCCCAGAGCTCTGGCTGGGAGAGGTGTGAAAATGCACGGACTGGGGAGATGCATTCCCCCTGCTCTTCGGGATGCGTGTGCTCATGTGCTTCTGCCTACTGCCCTGCTCTCTGCGGGGCTTTCGCCACTGTGAGAAGAGATTCAACATCACCAAAAGATTCACCAGCACAGAGCAGGGCTGTGTTCGGTCCCAGGTCGTGTACAGCTCGAACCTGGAGGGCCAGTTTCAGCTGGCTGGCACTGGGAAACCAGGAGAATCGTTCATGGCAGCTCTGTGGGCTGATGAACTTGCTCTGTGCACGGGTGGCGAGTGCCAGCCCTGCACTGGCTTCCCCCCAGCTTGTTTCTTTGTGTGTCTGAAACTTGGGTGTGGATTCATGGGCAAGCTCAGGGGCTGCCCCCAGTTACACCAGGCTGGCATCTGGCCCTGCTCACTCTTCCAAAGTAGAAGATACAGATCAAGCCAGCGTTTCTGTTATTGTCATCCTCAAAAATGGCAGTTTAGTGAGGGACTGAGAGGTGGGACAGAGAAAAGAACTGTTCCATCTAAACCTCTTCACAGGGATCTGCACCTGGTGAAATCACAGGTACATCTTCAAAGGTGGAAGTCAGTGGGTTCTCCTGCAGTGCACTGGATTTATTCTCTTTTCTGCTCTTTGTTTATCAATGGCTGCCTCTTTTTGTTCAGTGAGCATTTGACAGAATGCCGTTGCTCCTGTGGCATCTCCCCCACATGTGCACACCTTCTGCATGTCTCTGGGGCAACCCTCACACAGAGAGGTTGTGTTGTGTGAAACCTTTGAAGGAGAGTGCCTCCTGTCACCTCTGCCTACCTAGAATAAGCTTTCTGGTTCAGCACTGAAATGAAACCATCTGGAAAAAGAATCTCCCAATAAAATCCTCCTCTTAATTTGAAGAAGTTGCACATTTAAAATGTCTAGATCTTCCGTGGGAACACACTGGTTTCATCAACATTTTCGAGTAATACGACTGAACAATTTTAATCAAGTCAACATTCTTCCTTTTGGTTTTATGTTATGGCTTTGATTGAAGTAAATCACTTGGAGTATATTGTTTTGCAAAAATGTCAGAATTTATAACTTTTTGGCCCCAAACTGAATTGAAATAAGCATCTTGAAATCTTGTTTTATTCCTCTGCCAGGAGACAGGACTATGATGTTTTTCAGCCAGGACTAGTTATAATTTTGATGGCTGCTGCTGTTAGCCTTGGATGTCCCATCACACAGATACTGGGTTCATCTGCTTTCCTTTTCCATGAAAATGTGTGCCTGCAGCTCATTCTTATTGGGACTCTTTTTAAAGCTGGTTTTCCATAAGGTGTCTTTACTTTGCCTTTCCTAGGAATACTTTTTGAAGAAGGGATCGGGACATAAGGAACGACAGTGGTCTGACCATCTGCTGTTCACTGCTGGTTTACCTCACACGTTTGCTTGGGTAGAGTTTGAGGCACTCAGTCCCAGTCCAGAGCGTTGTCCCTCCCTTGCATGGGCACTCCTGCTTGCTCAGGAGGTGTTTTGAGCACAGGAATAGCAACAACTTCTTAAATAATGGCCCAGTAAAACCCAGTAAAGCCAACACGGTTGGCCCTTGAACCAAAGGAGAGCGGGATATTCAGGTTAGGAAATTCCACAATGGACATGAATGGAGTTCTCCTGGGCCATGAAGCAGTGCATGAGGGCTGGCACGGGTGGCACGTGGTTGCCTTGCTGTAGAGCTCTGTAAAGCTTTCAACAGAGCCTTTGAAAGACGTCTATTTGAGGCGTGCAGGGCTTAATTTGTCACCCAACGAACAGCAAAAGTCAGTGACGTTGGTAAGGGTGGGTGAAGGGCACTGGGGAGAGTACAAAGAACCAATTCTCATTTTAGTGCAGCCCTTGTGTATTGCCCCAGTTGTGTAAAAGGACATTGAGGGAAGCATTAAAATAGTTAATGGAAACAAATCCTTGCAATAACATCTGCTGTATTGAACTCCCCTGTCCTACAGAGACAGTGTATTTCTTTTACCCTCTTGGTTCAGACACCTTTATTTACAGCTCCAGCTTTTGATGCCGTTCCCGAGTAATGAGCTGCTGTCTCCAGAGCACCGTTGCAGTGTTGGGGAAGGGCACGGATCCAGAGGCGGGGCACATCAGCTGCGGGGGCTGGCAGGAGCACAACTCTCGGCTTGCAGGGATGAGGGCTCGGTGGGGCTCAGCAGCCGTGTCTGTGCTTCACTCAGAGATGGTTTTCTCTGTGCCTAAAGCAGAGGCTGTTTCTTTGATATGCGAGTTTATGGGTTGGGGGGAGTGATGGGTGTGGAGAACAGATGGAGAAAGCACAGGGAAACGCAGTGGGTTAAAGGAATAAAAAGATACTTTTGTTGGAGTCATTACACCAGAAACAAGGAGCCTCTGATGAAGGAAGGTGAGCCTGAGGAAAGGGAAGGTTGTGGTGTCATTCATGGAGGAAGGGTTTATAAGGATTTCAGCCTTATCAGCTCAGCTTGAAAACGCAGATGTCGAGGAATGTGGAAATGGTGGGAAGAGAAAGGCACAGGGGGACTGAGCAGGGCAGGGAGCAGAAGGTGTGAGAGGCAGGGACAGGGCTGGCCATGAGCTCTCTGGGCTCTCCGTGGGCGAGAGGCAAGGGAGCAAGGATGGGAACAGAGGAAGAACTGGCGGTGACCTGGACAAGCAAACAAACCCTTGGATGGAAAGGGGTGTGGGTGAGGGGGGCAGGAGGTGACAGCACAGGGGAGGGCCACCGAGCAGCTCCTTTCACAAGAGCGGGACTGTCCTGTGATAAACCCTCAGCTGTCCTTGAACCTGTAAGATATCACTGACTCTCTGCCTCTTGCTTCAGCATAGGGGTCAGTGGAGTTTCTTGTTGGGAGTTGGAATTTGTGCCTGCGGAGTTTTGGGGAACCTGAACGCCTGAGCAGGGCAGCCAGCCACTGCTCCTGGGGTGTCCCGCTGCCTCGGGCCCCTTCCCTGGAGCTGTGCCCCAGCAGGGCAGCACAGGCTGGCTGGGCTCAGGGGTGACACACACGAGCTCGTCCCTTCCCTGTCCCACAGGTGATGCTGGGCCCTGCTTGGTGCACACCGAGGCTGCCAGACCTGTGCCTCTGGCACCCAGGTGGCCCCTGGGGTGCTGGGGCTCTCTGGGAAGCCTGATGTGGAAAAGGGAAGACGGGCCAGGGCAGAGCTGAGCTCAGCTGCCTCCCCGTGGGCTTTACCCAGGGGACACACATGCACTGAAGCATTAAAGCCAGGAGGTACCATGGGAGGGGATGTGGTGAAATCCTGCTGTGAGACCCTTACAGAAGGTATTTGTAGTTGTCCTCCCCGTCATTATCTCCCAGCTAAAGTAATGTAACAATTACAAATTTGGATTACCTGGAAAAGCTGCTGAAAGCAGGATAAATTATTAATTCCCAGGCTGCATTCTGAAGAATTAATTTCAGCACCACATATTGAAAATTCTCTTTCATGAGAAATAGCCTGGTTTTGAGAGCAGTTCTGAAAAAGTGAGATTCTTCCAAGCCACTCTATTGCATTTTCTGACAATTTTGTTTTTCCTTCAAACACTCTCCTTTAGCACACTCAGCTAATACACTCAAATTAGCAGTAGGAAGCCTACGTTTGTAAGAATTCTATCTCTGCACAACGTCCTGAAGGAATTGGGATTCCAGGGCAGAACTGTGGAAATTCTGAGCACAGTTAGTCCGTATCTTATCGGAACAGGCACACTTTTCCCACGGCCTGGCCGCTTGCCAGAGCGACTGAGCAGGCGTGGTGGAAGCCCCCTCTGAATGGGAGAAGTAATCTTTCTGAATGGGTTTTCTGGCACAATTCCTGTTGCGTGTGTGGTTTATTGTTCTGGGTGATGTGACTGTATTTTACCCCCTAGATAAGTGTTTTAGGGTTGTTGGGTTTTTTTATGATGGGAGGGGTCCTGGGAAAATAATCAGATTGCTGGTTCTGTAAAATTCTATAGGCAAATTGTTTTCCTGTTGTAAGTGGTTTTCCATGTTAATTATGTAGCTTTTTGATGGTAATTTTGATAGAAAGGACAACGGCTGATTAACCCTTGAACTTTTCCACGCTCAAAGGGCTTAGTAATTAAAAAGAAGACCATTTTCTCTTCTTCAGGGCATTTTAACAAAGTGTTACTATGCCAATGCACGTATGTATATATGTATATTGTGTGTTCATACTGTAGTAATGCACTAAAGAGTACTGCTGGGGTTGTCAAAACTAAAAGAAGTGGTTGCCAGTGGTGGCACATCCCCGGTTGTTGTAAATGTCCTCAGTGAAGCTGGAGTTGATCCCTCTGTGCACCACAGTCCTGCTGTGGAGCTGTGCCAGCCTCTGTGAGCGGAGGATCCAGCCCTCAATATGTATTACAGGATAGTTAATGCGATGTGTAACCACAAAGTAACCGCAATACACAAAGAAGTTCTATTTTAGCACTGCTGGAGCAAAGAAATAACTGCTAATGCTGAAGACTGAAGTGCAAAAGATTGCTCAGTGGGGGAAGGAGGCAGGAAAAAATGCGTATTTTGAGTTAACATGTGTACAGACAAATTCTCACGTCCCAAGGCTAAGTTTTGTCTATAAAAATTCCTTAAGATTTGAGTCTTTGTAATTAAAACATAAAGAATAATTATCTTAAGCTCATATCTGCAGAGGAAGAACTGTGTATTTACTTATTCTCTGCCAAAAAATCTTTATAGCTGGAAAGACTAACAAAAAGGCATTGAAGTATAAGGAAGGGCCTTCTTTTTATTGAAATATATATGTTTTGTCAACAGATTCAAAACAGAGCAGTCACAACCATTTCTTTCTTCCTTTCTTTTTCAAAATAGGGGTGGGGGAAGCATCCAACTCCAAACTTAGTGCCTATAATGCTTGGAAGACATTATGATTAATTTTTGTCCTTAGGTTTCCAGATGTTGGATGTTGTCCCAACTTTTAAAGACCTCTAATGTTTAACAGGATATGTGCTGAGTGTAGTCTTTGTAACAGAGTTTTCTTTCATAACTCTAGGATCTATGAGAAAAGGTAACTCAGGAAACCACTGCAGATTCGGAGCTGAACCCCCAGCCTTCTAGGAAAGCAGCCAAGGTTGAACGTGCGAGGTTGGACCGGAGCCGTGTTCCTTCGGGAGGACGATGGCCAGGGCCCGGAGCTGGCAGCAGAGCCCTTGGAATGCCCTGCTCCTGGCGCTGCTGTGCTCGGGCAGCTGCCGGGCGCAGAGGGACTGCACGGGCGCCGAGTGCCAGCCCCTGCAGAACTGCATCGAGGACGTGCTGGAGGCCGGCGAGTGCTGCGCCACGTGCCTGCAGCACGGCTGCACCTGCGAGGGCTACCAGTACTACGACTGCGTCAACGTGGGCTTCGTCAACGGCAAGGTGCCCGAGGGACAGTCCTACTTCGTGGACTTTGGGAGCACGGAGTGCTCGTGCCCCAAGGGAGGGGGCAAGATCAGCTGCCAGTTCATGCTGTGCCCGGAGCTGCCCCCGAACTGCATCGACGCGGTGGTGCCGGCGGACGGGTGTCCCCAGTGCGGCCGCATCGGCTGCCTGCACGAGGGCCACAAGTACGTGGCGGGGCACACCTTCCACATGCCCCCCTGCAAGGTGTGCCACTGCCCCAACGCCGGCGGGGAGCTGATGTGCTACCAGCTGCCAGACTGTGACACGTTCGCCTTGAACACGGCCAGCCCGGGGGACGCCGAGGACGGCGAGCCCGAGAGGCACTACGACGATCCCTACAGCTACGACCAGGAGGCCTCCGAAGGAGACAACACCCAGGTGGAGTCTCCAAAAAAGTACCGGAGTTACTCGTCCGTGGAGCACGAGAGCCTCAGCCAGGAGCAGGGTGAGGACTATGACTACCTCGCGTCCAGCATGGCTCCCTCGGCGCTGGCCCTGGCTGACGCCCACACCGAGGGCACGGCCGCGCCCGGCACCACCGCGCTGCCCAGGGGCCCCTCCGAGGTCCGCAGTGCCACGGAGCGCAGCGAGAGGAGGAGGCTGCCCCGCACCACGGCGGCCTCCCTCCAGCAGGTGACACGCAAGGAGGCACCAGCCACCACCAGGGCTCCTCCGCAGCACACCACGGCCACCACCGAGACACCCCAGCGACTGGAGGAGCTGGAGAGGAGACCGAAAGGGAACAAAGAGAGGCACGAGCAAGAAAGAGCCCCCCACTCCAAAACGAAAAAGCATGCCAGGAAGGAAGAGCCAGAGAACAGCATGTATCAGGACTTGAAAGAGGTGAACTTTACAGAGCCGAGCTGGGCAAGATCATCCCATGAAACCCTCGAGGGGAATGATTTCCCCAAGGTGAAGTTCAGTGCAACAACCTCTCCGCCTGTTGCTCTCAAGGAAGACCGTAGCCAGTCCTCCCCAAAGCAGTCCCAGACGCTGTATCGTTACCATCCCGAGGAGGACGGGGACCCCAACTCCATCCACGCTAACCCCAGGCTGCCAGAAGGTAAGAGCTGCTCCCAGTGTAGGTGTCTGGAGAACTCTCACTCACAGGAACGTTGGTGCTCATCCTCTGGTGTGTTGTTCTTACTGCTGCACGTGGCCATGGAATCAAGCAAACCACCACCAACCTTCTTCCATCCCTTCAGGAGGTGGTTTGTGTTTCATTTCACAGAACAGGTACCATTTCACTGTTGCCCACCTTGCTGTGATTTCACAGACAGTGGTTGGGGTTTTTTGGTATTTTAGCTTTATTTCAGATGATGATTTATTAAACTGGCATTTTTCTTCAGTGACTTGCTTTTAACTTATGTTGTGATGTTCAAGAGACATCTTCCTCTGCATAGAAGGATTTAATTAGTTAGTTCCAGTTACCAACTCAGTAATCACATTTGTAGCTTTTGTCTTCTTCTGGGAAGGAAGTGAAACAGTTGTGCTTTCACTTTCTAAATAAAAATATTTAGAGCACTTGTAATATTTATCCCATGATTGAAAGCCTGTCTAAGCTCATTAGTTCAAGAACTTGAGAGATACACCCAAACACCCCTGAGGACTAGTAGGGAGAAAAAGGACTGTCTCTTGCTTTGTGTTTTCTTGGGGCTGGAAGTTTATGATGTTTATGATCAACTGTGGCATGTATATGTATTTCCTTCCTGCCTCTGGATTCCTCTTGACATCTGCAGGGAGTGTTGATTATATGCTTTATGCAGTGCTCATTACTGTAATGAATGCAAACTTTGTCGCTGTAAATTAGCGCACATACAGCTTGTACTTCCAATTCATTTTTCATCAAATCAAGAGCAATACCTCCTCTTTCAAGATGCGGCACAAAATGTTCTCACGAGACTCAGCTGGAGGATGCTTGCAGAGAATACTGATTAGTCCCTAGGCAGTGGCATTTCTCCTGTGCTGTGTAGGTAGCCCTTAAACATCTTGAGCTGTCCAGCCCATCTCCTGGGGAAGGTTAAGGCAGATGGGAGGAGGAGAGCAGATTGGGAGCTGAGACTCTAAGTCCCAACACAAGCAGCACCTTGTGACTGTTCAAACAGAAGGTGTGCCAGGTCCATGGATGGAGATGGCAGCTTTTTCCTTTTCCTTTGACTTCCCTTTATTTGTTCCAGCCTACCTCAAAATCTAAGCTGAGCCATGCACCAAGGCTGTGTATGATACATGGGCCTGTTTCCTGGTGCCACATTAAAAAAGATGCATTTTTAAATTAAATTGCCTTTTCTTTTTCTTTGAAAAAGGAAAGATGGGTGGAGCACTCTGAAATTTTCAATGAGAGGGTTTAAGAAAGTCTGTTGCCGTGAAAGCGTTCAGCAGCAGAGCTGAGTACTGCATTTCAGAGTCTGCTTGGGTGATTTGCAGTCTGTGATTCCTGGGAACTGCTTGGCTGAGACAGGTCTGGTTGGGGGCTGGATTAGGTTGAGGTGCCTGGAGCAAAATGTGATGGATGGCATGTCAGGCATGAATTGTTCAGCTGACAGAAGCAGGCTTGGGGATCACTGGGTGCCATTTTCCCCTTAGCTGACATACCTACGATTTCCTTTAAATATTGCAGAAGTAGAAATGAAAAATAAATGTCCCTTGGGAGCACAGGACTCTCTGACTGGCCGTAGATGCTGCAGCTCTGAGGCTGCTGCTTCCCTGCCCCACGGAGCTGCTGCATGTTTTGGGAGCCAGCACCAGTGCCACCACCTACAGTCACTGACCAGTGGGACCTGGCCAGGCAGCCCCTGATCTGCCCCACCATTCCCATCAGGAATATTGGTGGAAGATCTGTATGGAACTAAGAGCCCTCTCCAGAAATGAGGGATCTCTCTTGCCATGGCTAGCACCAGCACTCGTGCCCAGGGATAGCAGTGTTTCCACTTGTTCTGCTGGTTTAATTGACGTGGTTGTGATTCATGTGAGTAGCTCCATATGTTTCAAGTAATAAAACACATACATCTTGTCTCTTGGTGACTCCTGAGCCAGTGGTAGAGGGGGAGTGAAGATATTAGTCAAACTTGAAAGAAAAATTAATCTTGCCTCCACATACGGAACGAAAACATAAATTTTGTGCATGTATTTCCAACTATAAAATGACAGAATCTACCGGAATTGCCAAATAACTTCTTTTCTCCCTTCAGGAATCGTCAGCATGATGTAAACTGCAGCAATCCCCTGATTTTCAGAGCCTGTGAGGCTGTTGTGTTGTTCCCTAATGAGGCTGCAGTCACTCTGGCAGTGTGCAGGGTTTTGTTCGACCAGCTCTCAGCAGAGTGCTCTGGGGTACATTTCTGTGCCTCTATGGCCACTTCAGGTTTATTTTTATGTTTTGTTTAGTGTTTCTTTTCCCGCAGAGTTTAGAAAAGTTTAGAGAACCATGGGAGCTTCCACAGAGGCTTTCAGCCCAAGTTAGGTGGCTGTTGCATTTGTTCCTCCTATTTAGCTGTATGCTGGCTCCAGAACTCTGCTGTGGTTGGATCCTGATGCCTTTGGTTAAAAACCTGGCTTTATTACTTGTATTTTGTATATCTCGCATTGGTTTTATATGTAGCTGACTTTTCATCTCGCAAATCTCTGCTGGTTTATACGTGATCTAATGGTGGAAGCAACATGGAACACTTGGGTGCTCAGGAAAGGTTAACTTTGTGTTTTGGTTCTCTTTCCCCTTTTAGCATTGTTTTTCATCTGTAGTATTGCCCTGTGTTCACACCAGCCAGCTGAGGTGACCCCTGTAGCATCTCCTCTCGTGGACTCTGGTAATTGCCATTTTTTTGGGGATTTTCCCCTCTCCTTTGTTGGCTGCTCTGAGCTTTGCTGGACCAGCCCTTCTGCAGATGTTCTGGTGGCTGCCTGGGGCAGCAGCAGCACTCACAGCCCCAGGGAGGAGCATCCCAGAGATGGTCCCTGTGGGAGCTGGATTCTCCCTGTGCCGGGGGGGAGCCAGGCTCAGCTCTGCGGGCTGTGGGAGCCCAGGGATGTGCTCCTGCCTCCCCCAGGGACGGTGCCTCCTGCTCAGGGGTCTCCAGCCCCCCTGCTCCGTGCCAGCCCCAGCGTTCCCTCACTGGGGATCCGCTCCAGGTGAGTGCTCTGGTCACAGATCTGGAATAGGGGCTGAAGAGAACTTCTGCAGCAGCACACAGGCCCTCTGGAGTTCTGTGCAAGTGCTGGTTACTGCATTCCTGAAGGAGCTGTAAGTGTACAGCAGAGGTAATTACTCATCTGAGAGAGTGTAAATTAAGTACTTTCACCATGGGAAGGGGTGAGATTAATGGAGACTGTTCTCTTTATACAGTCTCTCTCCAAATATTGATCTTACCTTGTCACTTACTGCAAGAGCAGCAAACAGGGGGAGTTTTAATTTCTGTATTGCCTGTTTCCTCATCCTAAAAATGCCCTGATCAGGGGAGGGCTGCCTAAAACATATTTCAAGAACTTATTGTCAAATTCTGTTATGTTTTTCCCACTTTCTTCCATTTCCCCATGCTCTGGCAGTAGAGTGCTGTTCCTTGGATAAATATAACTCAGGTAGCATGCAGCCTCATTGTGAATGTTTTATGATTTGCATTCTGGTTTTGGCAGGCTCAGCAGCAGTTTGGGTCTAGCTGGAACTGTCATGTTTCAGAGTGGAGGTGGTTTTCCACTTACTCTCCTCCACAGTTGGTGATTTTTTTTATGGTGGTGGCTTTTAGAGATAAAGATAATTGCTCTCGAACTGAAGTGAATTGCACCAATTTGTGAGCTGAGATCAGTGGATGTGAGAGTGGCATTTATTGCAGGCAAATTCTCATCAGGCAGGAGCTACTGGGAGGCTCCTGTGTAACTTCTGGGGATGTAGCTGAGATCTCAACCAGCTCATGTGCTGGGTGTGTGCTGATTCTGAAACTCATGGAGAAAGATGACCTTGGATTTCCAAACTGAGGACAAACAGATCCATGTGCAGGTCCAGGAGTTGGACCTGATGATCCTTTTGGCCCCTTCTGACTCCGGATAATCTGTGGTTCTGTGAAAGCAGACCTGCAGTGAGGGTTTCTGAAGCATCCCCTGAGCACACCCACACTTTGTCCCTCTTACTGCCACCATAAAAAGCACTGGAGGTGGGAGAATCCCTGCATGGTCCTTCAGACACACACTCTATTTGCAATTACTTTGTATTTTTTGCTATCAGGTGAAGTGTTGTCTCAAATTCACTTGAATTACCTCAGGCTTAATCCTGTGTTCTTTACTTTATCCCAGTCCTTTCTGTAGCAGGAAGAAATCAGCTTTGAGCACTCAAAATAGGATATCTGAGGAATAAAAATAAGCCTCAGGAGACTGGTGTTCGAAGAGAAAAAGCCTCTGGGCCAGCAGGTGTGAATCAGCATGAATTGCAGCCCCGGGTGACAGTGTTCAGTGGTTTCTTTGGTAGCTGAAGTTCTGAGGTAGCACGAATGGGAAAGAGGCAGGCTTGCAGAAGGAGGAAGACAAAAATACTATAAAATTAAAAAGTGGCTATCTGTTCTGGCAAAAATGGCCTTTGTACTTTATTAGGCAGCCAGATGCTAGTTCAGGAGGAAAAAGGAAAATAATTTAACCATTTCTGTTAATGAAAACATCCCATGTAGGATGTGGGGGGGCTGATTCCCTCATGGCTGCTACTGCACAGTCTTCCCTGGACCCCTTCACTTGTCACCTCAGGCATGAATTTGGGAGCAGAGGGTGCGAGGAAAACCCAGACCTGCCCAAATGACACACAGGAGTGCACTCAGAGTAGTTGTCTGCAGACTCTGAAATAAACAGTAGCCAAGGTATCCAATGTCCAGGCACAGACAGCCAGGGGTGACCTGGCTCTCTGCTTCCCAAGCTCTTGCTTCCAGTGGATGCAGCAGTAGGTCTGTCTCAGGTGCTTGGAGCAGTCCCACGTGAGGAGCTGGAGCAGGGATCGGGGGCTGATGGAGCCCCCCAGTCCAGGCACGTAGGCAGCAGCAAATCCCAGTGTCCAGAGCTGTCCCAGAGTGTGCTTTTGGGGTCACTGCTGGTGCTTTGGGGTTTGTGCCTGGGGGATGTCTCTGGACATGTTGCTGCATGGCTGCTGCTTGCCTGGCTGTGTTTTGGGAGCTGCTCTGGGTCAGATCCTGCTGTTGCTTTTCCAGCTGGCTGGGCTTCAGGGCTCTGCACTGGAAATGTTATTCCTTGCAAGAATTCCCCTGTAGAGCCCAAACCCTCCTCACCACAGCCCTTCTTCCATTCCTCACGTGTATCTTCCTTCTAAAACTGAGATATTAGCCACAGGTTGTGAGCTCCTGGCTACCAATACTTTTGTGTCAGGCTTTCTGGGGCTGTTTTGGTCCTTATCTAAAAGAGTATTTTAAGCCGTAGCTGTATATTGAACCAAGAGCTTGTGGTCTTTAGTTAGAGAGTATAGTCTAGGTGATCCTTTTCAAAGCTGCAGAGATCTGTGCAGTGGTGCACAAGCCTGGTATGCAGAACGCCAAGGTTGGATGCCATGCTTTGCTGAAAGTGGTGTAGACTGTCACAGTCAGATGTCTGCAGACTTTTAAGAGCCAGGTCTTAAGTTCTTCTCTTTTCAAACCCCAGTACCTGCCAGTCTAGTAAACAGCGATGTGTGAGAAGGTGGCTCTCCATCTTCCTGTATTGCTCTTAAAATTGGGGTAACAGCTCCTCACTTCAGTGTGAATCACTGGGGACCTGACAGGCAGGTACAGTCTGCAGGGTGGGACAAACGTGTGTTCCTGCAGCTCCTGCCAGTCTTGCCTTCATTAAACACCCTCTGAAGAGCACAGTTCTTGTCCCAGCTCTGGTGTGAAGGCGAGGTGCAGCCAGACCCTCTGCTGGTAGTGCATTATGCCCCGAGCTGTTTGCTGCAGCACAAGGAGTTACTCCCACAGTTGGCTGCAAGCGTTCTGGAGAAGGAAATCCATTGTGTTCAGTGCTGGCACCGCGGGACTGTGCAGAGAATGGCTGAAAGTGGAACAGGATGAGGCATTCACACCTGGCTGGGGCGTGTAGGGGCGTCCCATCCTCCCTGGAGCACTGTGCTGCTGGCACAAACCCAGGGACAGTGCCTGCGTGGGACAGGCTTTCCACAGGGAACACAGGAGGGTTTTCAGATATCCTTGCCTTCACGGGGTTTAGTTACTAAGATAGTTTAAATCTCAAATTGTTGCCATGGTGCAGCTGGAGTTGGGCACCTAACCTAGGATGGCATCAAAATACCTCAGAAAACCCATCTCGTGTGCTTGCTCTGTAGAGGTAAAAATCATTATTTGTGCAAAGTCAGTGCCATCCATGGTTTGCAACAAGAACATTGAATCTCAATTCTGAAATTCAAACATGCTGCAGACAAAGTATGAAAATAAGATGGGAGTTTTCTTGTACAAATTAATTACCCACTTGAGCAGACGAGGCTGTTGGGCTCACCAGGTTTCTCAAGTGGACTCCATTTGCTGGTTATTTATAGTAGGTATCTGAGAGTATATATTTTTTGTATGCATGATTGATACTCCTTCAGAAAACAGAATTTAAATGGGACTTCTTTGCAGTAATGTGTCTGTTACTCTAATCGATCACCCAGGAATTAAAACCAACTCTGAATATAGCTCCTTGTTAGAGAAAGGAAAGTATATAAGTAGTAATTCCTGATCCAAATTCTGTGAGACAATAACCTTTTGAACAGTTTCAAATATGTAGGCCAAATAAACGTAGCTTTCTAGCATATGCTTACTCATGAAAGGATTTGTAATTTCATTACCCCAGGCCTCACAGCGAGCAGTATCTCTTACCTCTCAGGGATTCTTAGGTAACAAGCCAGCAGTAATTGGAATTTTATAAAGATCCCCTTATGTGTGAGCAGGTTTTATGTTTTCTTGACTGTTCCCAGTCTGTCTGTGCTGTGCCTGAGGTGACCAATTCCCTTCCAAAGCCACCAGAAAGTCCTAAATTGCCATCCCAAAGCACCAGGGGTGTTTGCACTAAGCCAAAGGCTGACAGAGGGGTAGGAGAAAGAAGTGTTTGTGCTGTATTTGGCGCCAGCAAAACTCCTGTGCACGTTTTCCCCTTCCCTGCCTTTGCCAGGGGCCAGGGAGCTTCAGAGCCCCCCTGGATCCACCTGCCTTGCTCCACCACTGCCTGTGGGTGTCTGCGACCCACAAAGCACCCTGCAGGTTTGTAGGCAGCAGCATTCCTGAGTCACTGTGTCTGCAGCTGGTCACTGCCTGCTGGAATTGCTGGTTTCCCTCCATCCTGGGGTGCCCTGATGGTGATGGGGTGGCTGATGGTGATGGGGTGGCTAATGAGGTGGTGGCAGTGGCTGGGGTGGGTGCAGGGGGTGGGAGGGGAGGTGGCTGCTCCCCCTGGGCAGCCAGGGTGGGCTTGGGGCTCGTGCTGGGGCTGCCCTGCCTGCCCCCCTCCAGCCTGGCCACGCTGCTGCAGGTCTGGCTGCAGCTTCTCCAACGCTTCCCACAGCAGAAATGGAGCCATTCAGACAACTCCCCAGAGCAGTAACTCCTTCTCCCTTCTTGTCTGAGTGCTGCCTGCTTTTGTGATGCTGTTGTGAAGCGAGGCCAACTGCATTCAGAAGGGCTCAGAGTTGTTTGACCATAGCTTTGAATTACCAAGTACTAAAATAAATGTTTATGGCTTCAACAGCTCTGGGTTTAAAACCTTTTAACACTGTAAACAGTTGCCTGAAAGGGGAGGATTTGCATCAGTAACTTTTAAAAGGTGTTGTAAAAGTTGACGCTCTTGTGAGCTATTGCTGTGTGTAAACTGTACATCTTGAAAATAATGAAAATCATCACATGAGATCTCGTAGCCTTACTGCTGCCATGCACAGGGCAAGTGACTGCTTGCAGCTGCAGTGACCTGGACTGCCCAAGGAATAGGTGTGTATCAGTCTGAACACCCTTCCACCAAGGTTATTTGAACTGGGGACGTGAGGATGGCTCCGGGGTAAGGAGGGTGAATGCTTGGGATGAGCTTTATTTTGTATGAGGTCACTACGTAGAAATGTTACTTCTAGAAGAAAAATGTGCATCTTCTCTCCTGTGTTGCCATCTGGGCTGCACCTTTGCCTTCCCTGCTTTGTTTTGGCTTTGTTTTTTTGTTTGTTTGGCTGCCACTGGAGCTCGGTGCCAGTTTTCCCTCTCCTTGTTTGCTGCGTGTCCTCCTGCCCTTGCCAAGGCCCTTGTGTGGCTTTGCAGTTCAGGAAATGTTCCCTTTCAGCTGAGCCAGGGCTCTGGGGGTGCTGATGGCTGTGGTTGGAGGTGGCTGGGGGGGGCTGCCCAGCACCGGGACTTGGTGGCCCAGTGTGGGGGCCCTGCAGCCTGGAGTTGGCCACCAGGCATCGAGGACCAGTACAGGAACTCTTCTGGGAGAGCTGCAGGCAAGAAATGCGGGGAGACATGTCTCCAGTGGTGTAAGGGAAATCAGCAGGTTACCAAAATCCAAATCAACTGGAAAAGCAGGTGTGTGCTCAGTACAGGATGATCATGAGCGCTGCTGAAAAGGGACTGAGTACCAGATGGGAAAAATGGGTTTTTCCATGGATGTCTTACATAGTCCAGAAAAATTTTAGCTGATTTTATGCAATATATTCTGGTCTCAGAGTGGCACTGAGATGCTTTTTGTGTAATAATCCCCACAGCACCGTGTGAGGGCTCCAGTCTGGCACTGATCTGTTACAGCACTCACCTCCTCCGTACATTTCTCTGTGAGCAGCAGCATCAGCTGTGTTTGGAGCAGGGGAGCTGGAGTTTGACTGGAGCTGGCTCAAAGGCAGGGAAAGAATTGAGAAGAAGATGAATGAGCTCTTGCAACAAGAACATCTGGCTGTACCTCAGTTTCCTTCTCTTCTCACCTCTCACTGCTTTTAAGTTCATTTCAGTCTGAGTCTTCAAAGACACTGTATGTGCTACTTACTGGAATAATTTCTGAGCACAAGTTAAATTGATTAATAGTAGAGAGTTACACATCTTGTATGAGGTGAATCTCCTAAAGTGCTTCTTGTACTCGTGTTCTGATGGAGACATCCTGCAGGGACTTAGGAACCAATTATATTTTGTCAGTGGTTTGTAGCACAGAATTTGTTCTACTCGATACCAAACCTCCTGCGTGCCCATGGCACATGGAGAAGACATTCCAGACACACAGACCTGGCTTTGGTGGGGAGCAGAATTCCCTGGAAGGCAAACACTGAACAGCAAAGCATGCCCTGTGCTCCGGCCGGCTGAGCAGGGGAGAGCAGAAGACTCGTGTCCAGACATGTCCAGTGTGTCATTCCAAAAGTGAACTTCATGACTATGAAATGAAAATGTATGAAAACGTATCTTTGTCATGAAAATGGAGCTTATATAATGGTTGTTTCTCATGGCTCTTTCCATCAGGTAAAAGAGTTCTTTTACGTTGCACAAGCAGAATGAGAAGCTTTGAGCGAGTTTAGTGGTGTTTAAGGAGTCTTTTTTTCTTTCTTTTATTTTTAATAATGATTGTGAGAAATCACTAGGAGGAAGACTTTTGGGTAAGAGTGTGAAGGCAATGCACTGTGTGCCTGGTGGCACAGAAAGCCATACACCCACCCCAGAGCTCTGCCAAGTGCTGTCAGGGCTTGGCTATCAAGCTTCCAGTTGATGGCTTTAAAGCTCCACTACACCCGACTGTAATTCTGCAGCTACATCTATAAAACATCTTGTTTATGGCCTATAAGCAGCTGAAGATTAATATAGTTCTCCCTCTTATCCAAGAATCCTTCCTCTGCAATGTTCATTAATTTTCCTGGTGTTGGAATTGCCTTGCATGGAATTACTGGTAGTTTTCATTTCCAGATTCAAACCTACAGTGTTCTAGCCAAATGATTTTGTAAGAGATTCACTCTGAGGAACTGTTTTCATTGAAGATAACACACACTTAAGTAACGTCTCATGTAGTAATGATAAAATTTGTACTTTTCCTGGTTCTGGATCAAAGTTGGTAAGTGTTGTCTGAACTCATGTCTGAAATCAAAAGCATGGTGACCATTGGTGATGGCTGGGCTTTACATTAAAGGTTCCATAAATGTTTAATTTCAGTCACTTTGGATTGACTGTGGTGGTTTTGTTGGTGGAAGATAAATACGGAGACTTTCCAAAACCTTGTGCTGTGGTGTCAGAAGTTTTGGATGATGCTTTAAAGTTATGAATGTGCTTTGCATGTGTTCTTGAAGCACAGACTTTTGCCTTGCCCAGCCTGTGGTCCTGGGAAAGTTTTCCTGGTAGTGTCTGTGCTCTTTCTCCTTCGTCCTTGGCCCCGAGGGACAAGAGGAGCAGGTTTGTGCTGTGGCATGGCCAAGAACCCGTTGTGGGACAGGCAGGGACTCTCACTGCCTTGGCACCAGGTGAAGCTAACCAGTTTAGAGGAAAAAAAGAATTATACTGCTGGTTTTCTTATTCTTGAGGAATGTAACCAGCCAGTTAAAATGAACAGGAGCTTTTGCAGTCAGCCAAACCTGACTCCAAAACATTTGCTTTTCAGTGTGAGTAATTTGGTATGCAGAAAAATTGTGGCATGTGGCAGAGAGAGGCCAGTGTCAGGCTGAGCATTGGGACACTCCTGCAGGGAGGACGAACGAGTTTAACACTGCTGGGCTGACACTGAGCCTCCTTTAGCCTCCAGTCCCAAGTCCCCATTCTCACTCCAGACCGTGCAGAGAGCCAGTGCATCATCAGCACTGCTGTTTGTCTGCACCCCTTAAACCATGGGATCTGACCTTTATTGGGTAATATTGAAGTCTCCTCTTGGTATGGTGAACAGATTTACACAGCTTTGAAATCTGACCCTGCTACTTCAGAGAGAGTGCTTGCTGTTATTCAGCCTTTACATGGAGTCAATAATGTTCCTTGAAAAAAGACTTTGAAGGTCAGACCCTGTCTCGTCAATGCCATGTTAACCCCATTAGTTTCAGTAAGGTATATACTCATTTTAGCTGTATTGGTCCTCTGGTATTACTTTAAAATGGTGAAGAGCAACGGTTAAGCATTAGAAATTCTAAAAATGAAATGCTATCTTTAAGAAAGAACTCCTTACATCTCACATGGACATACAGCAGTTGCTCTCACTTCACAAGGCTTCCTTTGCAGTAACAAAGCATTAACTTGTTTGTTACATATTTTGGTCAGACTCAAATTCCTCTCCCAGAACTTACAGTTAATCTATAGTAAATGAATACCTCATAAACCATATGATCATTATATAAATACATTATTGTAGCCATTTGTCTCTTTTGTTTGTAAATTCCCCAAACTGAATGTCTGGGTAATGGATGTTTATGGCCATGCAGCTGATAGCACTGAGCCCCTGGCACGACACGGTGCTGAGGGTCACAAATGAGCTCCTCTTCCCATGACAGGCAGGAAAGGACTTGATGCCTACTCATCCAGCATCACCAAACACATTCCTTTAGGAAAGAAGAGCTGGTGATGATTGATTAATATGCTTCCCCCACCCTTGCCAGTGAGATTCTCACTGCTCTGTTTCAAATGTGGCACAGACAGCTTCAGACTCCCACAGAAGGTTAATCATGCACTTGAACATAAGTGTCTGGACTGTGGTCGGTTTTGTGCCATATGGTCAGTTTTATACCCAGAGTCATTGCACATTTTTCTAAGTGTTTAGCTTGAGACTTGTCCTTGTGTGCTGCATTCATACCAGGTCAGAATGATGCTTGTCTTGGAGCAAATCTTGGCTTAGTTTGGTGTAGTCCTGGTAGTGGTGAAGAAATCTCCACAGCGGTTTCCCATTTTATGTTTTTTAATGGCAAGAAACAGATATATATCTATATCTATCTATATATCTCATAGAATCAAAGAATCAATAAGGTTAGGAAAGACCTCAAGGATCATCAAGTCCAAGCTTTCTCTCTCTCTCCCCTGCAAGGTTCAGGAAAGAGTCCATTTCCTGGAGGGCCAGGGGACCACGCTGCTGACGTGGTGATTGATTCTGTTCCCAAAGATGAGCTAGGGAGGTTTTTTAACCCCCTCTCGTTTGTTTTGACTGGCTGTTTGCTGCCACCTTGCTGAGATTTTCCTTTTGCTGCTTGAATCCGCTCCAGATTCAGAACCTGGAAGCTGCCAAAGCTCATGGCAAGTAAGAGGGAGCAAGTGTTGGTGCAGTGCAAGGAGAAGGCAGGCTAGCAGTGGGTGCAGAGGAGCGATGGTTTTGGCGCAGTAGCCCATGGCACTCTCAGTATGTGGGTACGTGTTGCCTCATATCTGTGCATCCAAGGATGAAAAGCAAACTATCTGCTTTCATAACCTGTCCTCTCTCTGCTGCTCCCTCAGTTCTAGAGTACAGTGCAGGTTTGTTTGGCCCTGCCTCTCACGGGGCAGAGAAGGCAAAGTTTAACCTTTATTCATTCAGTATCTTGGTCTAATTAGGAGAAGGTGCTCCATGTGGGCTCCTGCAGCCCAGCTCAGGGGCCTGGCCGTGCGTGCAGCTGGTGGAGAGTCAGGAGAAAGCTGTACCCTCGTGTGTGGATGTGCAGGCTGAGCTCCAGCACAGGGTTGAAAGTTGGTGTTCAGTACAGACACTACCCACAGCATGCAGGATGAACGTGTCCATACAGCCAACACTGATGGGCACAATGGGCATGACTCTGTTGGGTATCCAGTGCCTTAAAAAAGGTGCAGAGGAGCTTCCAGCTGTGTGCTGGGAGCTGTGTGCTGAGGCTGGAAAATGCCTTTATCTTGTTTTCCCTCTTTCCTTATTCCCTGGTACTAAGACTTGGTTGTTAACTTTCAAACTGCTGAGCAACTTTTAACTACTTGTGTGGACTAAAAACCACCTTCATCAGAGGCTAAAATAGCTCCTAAATCCCCTGAATTAGTCTGGCAAGCAGTTCTACGGCAGTGATGGCTGTTGCCACAATTTATGTAATTGAAAATAAAATCTTTGTAAGCAGGAGTTCAGGAGTGGCAGAGCTGCTCCACAGGTGTGTGAGGTGCTGTGGGAATGCTGGCTGGCTCCATGTGAACACTTGGCATACAGACAGATGGAAATTTTTGCATGTCCCTTAAAAGCGTGGTGCTGCAGAGCCCTGGGGGTTCGGTCACTGGAGGTCAAGGCACTCCGTGAGGTGTCCCCAGTGAAACAGGGAGCCTTTGCTTGGGGAGCTGAGCTGAGCCCCAGGGCTCAGAAAATCTCAAAGTGATGTAAAGTAGGACCTGGTTTGCAAAGCAAACACAGCACAGCAAATGCATTTGTGATGTATCTGTAGCTTGATAACAAGTCTGTGTAAACAGACTGCACCTGGCTTCCTGCTTAGCTGCAACACTCGCCTGGCTTTTTCTTCCATAGCTGCCAGTTATGCAAATTGATTAATTTGATGAATTTCTGCCTTTTGTAGCAAGTCGTGTTCAGAACAAGGAAGAGAGTTAATCTAGCCTGAGGTTACAGTTGCTTGTCAAGTGTTGTGCTTGTAAAGAGATGAATAAACTCTTTGCAGCATGGAAATGTATGCCTTGGACATCACCTACAAAATTAAAGGAGTGTCAGATTCTACAACATTGTTTCAGATAATCTGATATTTGAGGTTATTTGTAAGGTTCCATTCCCTGATGTCATGTGGCTGCCCAAAGCCATCATCACCTTTCATTTAAAAGATGTGTTTTAGAAAAATAGGAGGCTCACAGTTTTCCTCAAAGAGAAAAACAAAATCTCAAATGTTTAAAACCAAACAAAACCCACCCACCCTGTAAGGAGAGAGCAAATTAAAAGCGATCCTGCTCTGTCACACGCCGTGAGCTGTTAGAGGAGTGCGTGATGGGGTGGGCTGGGTTTTTTTGTCTATTTAACTTTAAGCCTGGAGGTGGCTAAATAGGAATGGTTTAAAATAGCCCCACAGTTGCCATAGATACTCATCTGAGTTGAAAATAGAGGTCTGGCCCAAGTTTGGAGTGTGTCCACCCAAGCCAGCCTTGGAGCGGGTGCTGGGAGCCGAGTGGGCTGGAGCAGCCCCACGAGGCCGCGGTGCCGCAGGGATTCAGCCCAGGATGGGGATGTGGGGATGTGTTTGACATCACCAGGCAGCTCCAGCAGGGCTTTGCTTGGGCCTGGAGACTGGGAAGGGAAAAAAAATCCTTCATGCTTCAAATGCTTTCCTCCCTTTTTTTGCCCCAGGAGGTCTGTAGAGCTGGAAAAAAATGCCATGGAATGCTGCTTTCCTGGCGCTGGGTTTGGTTTTTATTTGTAAAATGTTATGTGCAACAAAACAGCAGCAAATTTAAACTAGTTCAGCTGGATGAAACCACCCTATTAAGGTAAATTTGGTTTATTTGTCCCAGGAATGTGTAGCAAATGCGTGTCTAATTACAGATAAGGCAACTGAGCCTTTCATCTTCTTTCAGTGAAAAAAACCTCTGCAAATACCATGGAAAATATTTTGTTGAAATGAATGAAGGTCTTTTCAAGGATTGGGTTATCACAGATGAGAGCCCCACTTGAGGGAATTGGCAATGTTTCTCCCTGTCCTCCCGCTTTGTGGGTGGCGTTGGGTGTTTTGGGACAATTGCAGCTGACTCTGGAAATGCCTCACTTTGAGATAACAATCTGTCCTTCTGCCTTTGGAGATCGCTGGTGTCATCTGTGGGTTTGGGAAGGGGAGGGCAGATCTGCAGTGCTCTGCTGAGGATGATGGAGATGCAGGAGTCTGACTGAAAAGTGCGCACGTAGCAATGTGCCATGTTTCCTCTCCAATTTCTTGCTCTGTAGGTGGTAGAGAATTAGTGCTTAATTACTTGCAGGCTGTGGACAACAATCAGCCCCCTTAAACTGTTTACATTTCTGGATGAGGCTGGAGCTGGGTATTCTTTGAGGTTCAGTCCTTCTCAAAATCTATGGAAGATTTTATAGTGCTTGTTTATCTTTTATACCATATACTGGGATAAATATTTGTTCCCAAAGAGCTTTTATCTATGAAAAAAACCCAAACCCTGTTCATCCACGTCTACATCCCCATTATATGTGATAAAACCCATTCATGCCCTTCAGCTTCCCAGCCTGTGAAAAGGCCCAATCAAGAGGCTTGTGCAACTGGGGGAGTTCAGGACTGAGCAGAAAATCAGATCCAAGGTGGAGCTGGAGTTCTAGATGCTCTTGGATACAAGGAATTATATCTAGCAAATATCCCTTGAATAAAACATTAATTTCCCATTATAAAACATAATGTTGCTCTGATAATGGGTCCTGTTTTGAGTAATCGTTTCCTGCGTCTCTCCGGTGACTCATCACAGCAGAGCTCTCATCCATTCTGCCTTGCAGATGCTCTCAAGCTGTGTATTCCCCATCTGACTCAGCTCCTGTGTATCAGCATCTCCTCCCATTGCTGGTGAGCTGTGGGAATGTTTGCCCGCAGAGCCCTTCAGCCTCCTTCCAGCCTGGAAATGACTGGTGCTCCTGGCTGCACTTTTACATTTAACTCGAATTTTTAAAAAGTTTCTGGTTAAAAATTCACATTTCATATTTTCAGGTTGTCGCAAGTCTTGAATCTGGAACTGAGAAGCCCAGATTGCAGAAATGTGATAGGAACAAGTGTCTCTTCCTTTCAGGTTTTCAGTGAGTGGTTGCCTGTATAAAACATTCCTGGTGTGATGTGTGCCTCCTACAGCTGAAATTAAATTTCAAGGGGTTAAAAGTGATGGGGTCTAAGGCAAGGGTCTAAATGGAGACTGTGCCTCAGCTGTCACCTTTGTAGCAAGGCCTGAGCTTCTGCTACTGAGGTTTGTAGGGTAAATATAAAGCTTTGAGAAGGCTGATTGGTGGGTGGTGAACTAAGCAACAGAACCACAGGATTCAGAGAAATCCTTGCTGGGAGATGGAGCTTGGAGGGCTGCAGTGCTCTGAGGTGCCATAAGGTCCATGCAGAATGTTCCACGTATGAACTCAGAGCCCTCAGAGCTGGGGTAGAGCTGTGGGCAGGGCTGGCTGACATTTGTGTTGCCAGGGGGAGAGGTTTGCCAGCTCTGGGGGTACAGCAAAACCTTTCCTAACTCTTTGCCATTTGGGCTCAAGGAGAGGAGGGTGCAGGTGTTACCAGGGTGTAACTCCCACTAGAATTACCATGGCCATAAGTAGACTTTTAAGACTTTCCTCTGCTTCTTGTTTAAGGCTACAGTGAATCGTGATCCTGAAGAAACACTACAGTTTTCTGCCAGGAGGCTGAGGAAGCAAAGACCTCTTGCACAGATGAGCCTTTCCTTCTCCTCCCAGTTACTCCCTCTGTGCTGCTCTAGGTGAGGCTTGGGCTGGAGGTTCATTCCCCAGCTCCTGGGTAGTGTTGAGCCATGCAGGGGAGCTTTTTTTTCGTTTTTGAAGTCAACCTCACTCTCCTGTGAGCAAAATGAAACCTGGTGTTTAATAAAGGCTGCACTACAGTGACTACATAACTGGTTGTGCTTGTCTGGGGCTTTCACTACTCGGGTTGTGCCCATGGGATTGGCGCTGCCATGGAGCTGCCCTCCTGTCACCTGTACCACAAAGTGTACCTGGGACTCAGGGCAGATCCTCTTTACCTTTAATTGACTTCTCCACTTCGTACTTCTGGCAGTTATTTAAGTTTCTTAGGTCATATTTGGGTAAAGTTTTCCTTTCCATACTGACAACAGTTTCTAGTATTAAAAGTTGCACATGGATGAGAGTTTTCACTGAATGAATGATGACAGAGATGGAGTTTTGGGACAGTGCCATGCTTCATATAGTTCTTTAGATAGATTGTCATGAGGTGGTTACCTCAGCTGTCAGTCTGTTAGGATTACATAACATTTTAAAATTATCTCCTTTCCTATGGCCAAAAAATGATTCAGTCCTCTTGCATATTGTATTACCTCGAGCTCTTGGTATTTATTACATATGCAATCAAGAAAATAAGAGTCTGAGGCTTGCAAAGATTTATTTAGTAGCATTTAATAGCTCTCTGTTTGCTGGTAATTTGGTTCGTAAGAATGAGGAATTTATTTCTGAATTGGCTTTTAATAAGCAGATAAGCAGGTTTCTGTATCACTAAAACTGTGGGTTGTCACTTCAGGACTTTGTTTTTACAAATGGAAGTTGTTATCTCTTGGACAGGTATCAGCCTGCTGTGGTAGTTTCCATTGGTTTTAATAGAGCCTGAGTTTAAATACCCTAGCTAAAAGAAGGATAAGAACCTTTCTCTTTAGAGATATTTCTTTTTCTGTGTATTTGGTGCTTGATGGAGTTTATGCAGCCAGAATGAACCCCTAAATGATTTTCAGTTCTATGAATAGTGACTTTTTACTTGGGTAGATCGTGATAGGACAAGGGGGAATGGTTTTAAAGTAAAAGAGAGCAGGTTTAGATTAGAGATTAGGGAAAAATTCTTCCCTGGGAGGGTGGGGAGGCCCTGGCACAGGGTGCCCAGAGCAGCTGGGGCTGCCCCTGGATCCCTGGCAGTGTCCAAGGCCAGGCTGGACATTGGGGCTTGGAGCAGCCTGGGACAGTGGGAGGTGTCCCTGCCATGGCAGGGGTGGAATGGGATGAACTTTAAATCCCTCTCGGTCCCTCAGTGCTGGGTGTTACAGGTTCCACAGCAGATCAGAGAGTATCACCTCCTTTCTGGAGGAAACAGCCTCAAGTTGCACCAGGGGAGGTTTAGGTTTGATATCAGGAAAAATTTCTTCATGGAAAGAGTTGTCAGGCATGGGAACAGGCTGCCCAGGCCAGCGGTGGAGTCACTGTCCCTGAACGTGTTCCCAAACACGTGTGGATGTGGCACTTGGGCCCTGGGTTATGCTAAACAGCATCAATCCCCACAGGTAAAAGCCCACTTCTGTCATTTGCAGCTTGTGAAATCCTATGGAAAACAGGAAAAGAAAATAAGTATCGGGTTAAGGAGATAGAAATGGGCAAGTAATTGCAGCTTCCTGTCTGTTTTCCAAACACTGGCATATTTGGCAGTGCTAATTCTCAGATATTTTTACAGAAACACAGAATAGTATGTAAAGTGTGGGGGCTTTTTGGTGAATACCCGTTTTTGAAGGAAGTCAGAAGGAATCACAGTCATCCTTGTAGTTCTTACTTTTTGTTGGCTTCGTGCCAGGGCGTTGCTTTTTTTTTTTGACCCGGGTCCTTTGATTTACTCCAATTATAATTTATTTATGAATGGATTCTTTGGGAAAGTCATTCAAAAGCCATGTGCGATGAGACAAGGCAGGTTTTCATTTTCCACACCGTCGGATTAAGCTGTAGAAAGTGGATCAAACAGGACACATGGCAAACAGGACACATGGCTGGCCTCTTTCTTTGCTTTTTCCTCCTCTGCTGAAATAAACTTGTAGGTGTGTGGAGGTAAATCCTGACTCAGAGTGCTCCTGCCTGCGAGCTGGAGCTGGCTGAGCTGGGCCTCAGGGAGGTGGGAGCACTGATGCGCTTTGGTAAATGAGGCAAACGAAGCACGCAGTCTGCACGAGCTCCTCCTCAGCTGCAGGGATGGCTGCAGGAGGATAACTCCAGCCCAGAGAGGCTGATCTGCTGGCTCCCTCCCAGCTGGAGCAGGAGTGTGGGCTGCTCCGAGCCCTGGAGTGCCCCACAGCCCTGGCCGGGGCTCGGGGCCAGCGCTGGCAGTCCTGGCCCGCAGGAACCGTTCCATGCTGGAGGGTCATCCCAGGCCCTGGGTGTGTCCGGCCGTGCAGCTCCAGGGAATTTGCTGGCACTCCTTGCCCAGCCAGGCCCGCAGCCTCCCCTCCCTGTGGCTTGGCAGCCGTGGGGCTTGGCACTGGCCAGGCTTTTGGCACGAGGGCTGGCAGCCGGCGCCGAGGCAGTGACGTGGAGCAGGAGCTCCACCGGGATGTTTGGCCTTGCTGGCCGCAGGAGTCTGGCCCTCCCCGCTGCTGTCAGAGCCCAGGGGACATCAGCTCCAGCACATTTTTGTCTTTTGCCATCATCCCTGCAGCCCGGATTCCTCAAATCCTGCCAGTTACAAAGAGAAGATGAGTGTGGGTTTTAGGGTAGTGGTTGGACTTAATGATCTTAAAGGTCTCTTCCAAACGAAGTGGTTCCATGATTCTGTAAAACATAAAAAATCACCTTTTTCTTATATGGGGGAAGAAGGGTTGGAAGGGGGAGTTTGTATTGTACCAGCTCTGGTAAGTGAAGATTACCACTATTAAGAGAAAAAAATGTTTAAAATGTATAGAAACTGCATGTTGGCTTGGGTTCCTCTTAAAAAAAACCTATTCTGTAAAGGTGATGTGTGATGGACCCATTTGTTTACCTGAGGTGAAAAAGGAGAAAGTCATCTGAGATGTGTCTGACATGAAGATGACCTGAGCTGTGCTGTACATATCTTCAGAGATGGGAACAATACCTCTTGCTAGCAGCCAAAGCAGTTCTTAAGGCACTGAGGGGATTTTCAAAAAATGCATAAAGAGAGATTATTGTGAGTTAGACTGCTGGGATTTAAATTATGGCCGTGTTGGAGGGAAAGCATCCTCAGCTTGAAGCCATTCTAACTGGTGTCAGGTCAGTCTGTCCTCAGAATTTAAAGTCATAAAATTGTTGCTCAAAAAGCA
Source organism: Corvus kubaryi (assembly GCF_017639235.1). NCBI lineage: Eukaryota > Metazoa > Chordata > Aves > Passeriformes > Corvidae > Corvus > Corvus kubaryi. The sequence continues at coordinate 1,024,875 of NW_024581089.1, read as the reverse complement.
GATGCATTGCAGTGGGGAAGAATCGGGACAGGCTGGGCATTTGTGGAGGTGTGACTGGAGTTATACCTGTAATCAGCAACTAAAAAAATTATTATTGATTATAGCTTAGTAAAATGTCAGATCCCTTGCATTCCTCCAGCAGGGCTGGTGCTGGCTGGTGCTGGGTACACAGTTCCTAAGTTCAGTTTGGAACTTGTTTCTGTATGCCAAACTGGATTGGGAAAATACTGCATCAAGGGCTAAAAATGTTGAGTCTTTCTTTTTAGCAAATATCACTGGATGTCAAGCAAACATATCGAATTTAATTGACTTTTTAAACATACGAAGTGTTTTGGAACTATTCCATGGAAATAGCATTTAGAAAGTCATACCTGCCCGTGGTGTTTCTGTTTGAGTTGGATCTACGTGGTGCTGGCAGAGAACTGGGCAATTTGGGTTTTGGGGTGGTTTTGTTTGAAGGCAGTTGCTGAGTCTTGGGAGCTAATGTAACCTTCTGTGTTTAAAGGCCATTGTATTGTCCTCATTTGCAGTTGGTTTTTATGTACCAACTCTACTGTACAGAGGTTTGCAAAAAAACCCCTTTTTTATCACCGATTCTCAGGGACAATTGATGTCATTAAACCTGTTTCTGTCATTGTAAATTGACATAAAGCCCTGGAAAGCTGGAAGTGGCTAAGCAGTTTTCCCACTCCTAGGTAATTAAACAACTATAACATGGGAACGTTTGTGGAGATATGAGGATGTGGAAAGCAGAATTTTATTTAGGAGGCTTCTTTTCCCTCTGTTCAATATTTCTTATTACTTCCTAATGAAATAACTTTGCTCCACGAATCAAGTGCATGGAGTTGTGCTAATCAGGACTTTAACAGATGATGGTGAGGAAAAGTAATTACCCTTCAGTCAGAAATGGTTGCACTACGCCGGGCAGTGGTGCTTTGTACTGCATACACTGTAAATGTAAGTCATCTTGATATTGTTGGGAATTCTTGGAGCTCTTAGCTCAGGTTTCCATGTTCCCTCAGGTTCCTGAAACGTTATTCATGGGGTTGTGGTGCCAGTCAGTTCATGTGCCGACACTGGGAATTAGAAGCCATTGAGAAGTCAATGAGCCGCTGCACAGAACGAGATCTATTCCAGTTGTATGGATTCAGTGCCAGTGTCATGTTCCTTTGAGTGCATCCCTTGGCTCCGGGTGGCTGCACACAGAGTTGTGCAGTGGGGTGGTGCAGCACAGACACAGCACGTGCTGGTGCTGCCAGCAGGATAATGGATCTGCTCTCCCCCAGCAGCTGTGGAACACGAGCTCAGGGTTAATGGCACTTGGGAGAGCACTCTGAACACACTGAGCAGTGGTCCTGACTGAAATCAGAACCTCTGCCGAGTCAGCGAGTGGATGTGCACAGAGGTTTGGGGCTGATAAAGGCAGACTGGGTGAGAAATGTAGCATCAGTAGTGGTGGCCTTGCTGGATGGTTGTTTTGTGTCCTGACTTGGAGGAAAATGGATTGGTTTGGGTTTTCTTGTCAGTGATTTTCTGAAGAGATGTGGGAAAAGAGATAGCATTTGGGGGGAGATAAGGAAAAAGGGTCAATAAAAATAGGAGTAATGTGTGCCGGTAGGAAAGGGAGAAGACTAAGGGACTCTGGAGAGGAAAAGCAGTAGGGAAACAGAGAAACCTTCAAGGGTAAGAGCTGCAGGACTCCAGCTGGACGCAGATGACACTGGCTGGTGTTGTAAGGCTGCTGTAGTTACTCCTGTCTGTCCCAGCAGCTGGGTCACTGCTGCTTTTGTCACTGTGGGGCCGTGCCCATGGCCCTGGTCACGGCCATGTGGCAGCGCTGCCCCTGCAAGCTGCCTCAGACAGGAAGGTTAAAGGGAGAGGTCCTAACCTGGAACACGTGGAGGGCACTTTTCTGTTACTGAAAACGGAATATTCATATTTTTTATGAAAGCTTCTGTAACAAATTGCCTAGAAAGCTTGTGATCCCAAGAGGGTTTCTGTCTCTTGCCAGATAGCCAATCTTTCATTACAATGTGGTTGCAGCGCATTTTACTTGAATTTATAAACAAACAACTCCTCCCTAAAAGCAGCCTTGCCAATACACTCTGTTGGTGGTCCTAACCCTTGCTGAACGGAGCACAGCTCAGAGCTCTTGTCCCAGCAGCTTTGGAGCTGCCCCTGACGTGGCAACTTCAACCTTTAGCTGTGCTGCTGTTACAGAAAACCTTCTCCCATGACCTTGTGCTGAACATCAGAGCCACAGGGACAGTCAGACCTCAGAAAGCTTTATCTCATCTGTGGGAAGGACTGGAAAATCCTTCAAATGAAAATGCATCTTCGATACCTGCAGCTTGTGCTGGCTGGGTCAGTGGCCTTCCAGAATATTAATGTGTTGAAAACGTTGAGATTTTACTTCAGATTTTCATAAGGACTGGCCTATCTGATGTGAGAAGGGTGTCAGGCTTCCGTTTTGGTTTGCAGGCACTGCGTTGATATGCTGTTATCATCACATATACCCCACCTTCCCTCCACCCCTCCTCTTTCTCATTGAAGATTTACAGAGAGTGGCAAAGGAGTCCGACTGTGACCCCTATTTCCAGCTCTACATAGAAGGGAACAGTTCCTCACCTCTCCCCACTGTGTGGCCCTTGTTCCATGTGAAAGCTGATGCCTTGCAGTGGTTGGGAAACAGCTGACAGTTACCCAAGGGTGTTTGTTGACTGGGAGAAGCAGCAGGTTCAAAGCTGACCCTACCTCCCCTGGTTAGGAAGGATGCATTCCGTACAGGGGGAGGGATCTGGTTTGCTTGTCAGTGCTCCCTAGTGTTGTATCTTGCTTTTAAAGATCCAGTTCGCATCCATTTGCAGTTGCAAACGCAGCAGAGAAAGGTGTAAGTGCTGAACCCAAATAAAAACAAAATAGATCTTGGCAGCAAGAAGTCAAAATTGTAAAATTGCTGGAGAGACCAAACAGTATGCAGGTCCTGCTTCTATGGAGTAGTTTATAAAAGACCTATTTTGTGCTGATTTACCTTTGTGTACGTAAATAACAAAATAAATTCAATTAAATCAGCTACAGAACTAAAACCCTACATTTTTGCAGATTGATGACAGTGTTTATAAGATATTTCTCTTCTTGGCCTGGATCTAAAGAGGGGGTAAGTTTATCGTTGATGCATCTTCTTAATGCTCTCAGACCTTATTTAAAGAATCTGTTTTTCATGAGGTGACTGACAGAGGAATTAAAAACCACCGAAAAAGTAAAATCTGCCTAGTGATTTGGGTCCCTGTGCAGGATATATATATAAAAATACAAAAAAATATATATATAAAAATATATAAATATATACTCAGGAGGGTGAAAGAAAAACCTAGTTTAAACACGTGAACATTAAAAAGCTTGACTCTGCATCACCATTTTGTAGCCCAAGACTATGAACAAACACTGTCCCAGTCAAAGCTATTGGCAAACTCAGCCAGTGGAGTACAGTTGTTAAATTGACAACTAAAACTCTGAGAAAAATGTGAAGGGCTGTGGCCTTGCTAAGGGTTGTGCTTGGGTGTGTGAGTCTGCACAGCTTGGTGGTGCTCCAAACCCTCTCAGCCACCCAGAGCCCAGTGTTCCACCCACTTCTGTCCCTTCTCCTGGCTGATGATTCAGCAAGTTATTGTCTTTTTCCAGCAATGTCCAGACTTGTCTGCCTTTAAGTATCCAGACACTTTGTTCCTTTCTTGTTGCTGTATCACCACAAAGCCTCATATGGATCTTATTTTCAACAGCCTCTGGGCAGCACTAAGGCTTTACTCTCATCACGAGCTGTTAGCACCCTGAACTAGAAACCTGGATAAAAGACTTCAAAATTCAACCATCCTGATATTTTGATCATTCAGTTATAATTTGCACAAGTGCTGTGTGGGATTGGACATTGCTTTCCTGGTGTGTGGTTGAATATTGAAAAACAGAGAAACTGAGAAGTGCACTCTACTTATTTACACACACAAATGATAAAGACTGGGGCTTTTTTGAAAAGTATTGATGAAGTGGTATGTGAAGTTCTGCTTCTTTTAATGTTTTCCTTTCCTCTGTTTTAGGTGTCTCCTGCAGAAAGTAACTGTAATGAGAATTTGTAGGAGAGATGAAGAGACTCCTCCACCCTTCATTAGAATTTGCTGCCTTATCCCAAATGCTCCAAAACACATTTAAATCACATAGTTGGAGCTTTTCACAAGTCAGTCCCTTTTCTCTCTTCATCTCTCATTCCAAACTAAAATGCAATTGGGAATGTAAATTCCTCTAAAAGTGGCTGCAGCCTGTGTTTTCCAAGTAGGAAGTGTGAGCCAGAGTGCTCTGCGGGAGATGGAGCTCCGGCTGTGATTTAGCTTGTGCCTGTTTCAGGTTGTGCACGTGGGGTGTGGAACCTGCCCCAGCACACACGGTCTTCCTCTGGCTGCTCAGGACCAGCAGGAGAACTCTGAGCTGACCTGGGTGCCAGCTCTGTCCCTGCAGCCGTGTTGGTGCTCGCTGCAGTGCTGTGTGCGTAAGAAGGGGAGAGGGATTGGGACTGTCTCTGCAGCTCCCGAAAAGCACGGAATGCTGAGGTGGCTGAGGAAGGAGTTTCTGTAGATTCAGATACAGGCTGGAATGCTGATCTCCATAACAATCTCCTGATGGTTTCATACTTTGTACATGCAGCTGTTGCTTGTTGGCTGTTCCCTGCAGGAGTCACTGTCCTACCCATTCCTGCTGCGCCTCAGACAGGACCAGGGTCAGCAGTGGCCTTCAGCACATGTCTGAGCTCCATCAGTGCTGCTGCACTAAGGACTGGCCTAAATATTAATATGTTCATATTTATTCTATGTATAAACAACCCCAGGCTGAACTGGAGTTGCTCAGCCTGGAGAAAAGGAGGCTCAGGGGGAACCTTCTCATTTCCTACAACTCCCAGACAGGAGGGGTCGGGTTCTGCTCCCAGGGAACAGGGACAGGACAAGGGGAAATGGCGTCAAGCTGTGTCAGGAAGGTGTAGATTGGATATTAGGGAAAAGTTTCTTAATGGAAAGGGTTGTCAAACACTGGAATAGGCTGCCCAGGGCAGTGGTGGAGTCGCCGTCCCTGGGAGTGTTCCAGAACAGGTGTGGATGCAGCACCTGGGGACTGGTTTAGTGGTGGTGGTGCTGGGTTGATGGCTGGACTTGATCTCAGGTCTTTTCCACAGAAACCTTAAGGATTCTGTGATTCTGTGTTCAAGGGCTTTGTGCTTTGAATTTTGGTAAAGGAGCTTGCAGGGCCTGTAGGCTTCCATGGGCACGGGGTCAAACCCCAGCTTTAGGTGAAAACAGCCACTTTTGCCAGAGTTTACAACAATTTTCAAATGTTGCCTTGTTTGAAGGTGACTTCGGTAACAGTGCTGGTATTACAGGAGTGCCATTTATCTTGATGAACACGTACATGAATGACTCGCTACTTTCAATCAGGAACACAGAATTGAAACAAAGCACAGGAATTTTGTGTGTGATCTGAGTGGTGTAGATTTGTGACACGGAGGACTTAGGGAATTAAACAGTTCATGTGACTGTGTTTCTCTTAGTGTGTTGTGGGGTTACACTGAGCTGCACCATGGATTGGCCGAGCTGGAGGCAGACTGAAGTGGGAATGAGCAAAATGAGTCACCCAATAGCTGTTGTGTGAAACCACAGTGACAGCATCAAACAAGGTGCTTCATTTAGAAGTTAAAAACTCCATTTTCCTAATTTCTACCCCAAATCATTACTTTCTTAGGGAACTAAACCCCCTTGTTTCCAAACATCTGTGGTTCTGAGGCATACTGCATGGCAAAGGAGAGATTTCCTGCTGTGCTTCCTGCTAGGGCTGCGAAATTCCCCTGGAACAATCTAAACCTCATTATCAGCCCATTCAAATTAGTATTTCCTCCTACTTTTGTGAGGGATAAAAGGAGGTTTGTTTCATTGCTGTTGACTTAAGTGTCCCACTGAAATTCCTTCACAATAACTGCTCTGGCGCTGGGTGTATCCTGGAGAGTTTAAACCTCCTTGGGTTACTGGATCAAGGCAGAACCGGGGGCCATCAGCTCTTCCAGCCTGTCATTAATCCAGGAAATGCCCTGGGCCACAATCAATACTGCTGAAATTCTCCCCAAAGCCTGATTACAAAACTTCATAAAGAAAAGCCTGAGGAAATGAGAGATCTCTTCAGAACATCATCATAAAAGAAAGGAACAGTGTAATTTATGATTATAAACCTGACAAGGACTAGGGAAGAATTCTGGAGGGTTCCCAATAAGGAGATGGAGCTCTACAACAACTCTTCTGTCTGGTTTAAGCATCCCTACTCGCTGATTAGAAACTCAGTGAAACTCAGAGGTTTTCTTCCTCTGCTATTCAGAATCTTTTTGTCCGCAGTCCTCAGTCCAAGCAGAGCTGGAGGGCACATGCTTGGTCAGGAGCGCTCCTGGGGCTGTCCAGGCCACTGGCTGCTGCTGTGGTGTCATTTCCTCTCTGTTCTCACCTTCTCGAGGTCTGCAGGGCTCGTGCTGTGCCATTCCTGTGAAGGCTGCGCTGCGCAGCGGAGCAGAGAGCACAAGCTGACACCAGCAGCTGGGGATGAGCCAGGGGGTGAATCTGCCTGGTGTTTCCAGTGATATTCTGAACAGAGATGAACACTCAGTTCACTCCTCTGAGGAATTTTACAGTTTTTCTACTTTGGATGAATTGGTCACGAGAAAAATGAAAATCTTGGCTTTTTTTCCCCTAAAATTGATTTGAGACTTTTCTGTGAATAGTTTCTGGGTGGGTTCTCCTGGAGGGCAGCTAAGGCTATGTGTTTTTAGCCTGTGCTGCATGTGTTGAACTGGTGGAAGCGGACTGAGCACTGGGCAGGTGCTGGGGATTTTCTTTTCAGTTGCCAGAGTTACAAAAGGCTCACAACAGCAACCTGAAAGATGTTTGGCCTTTGGGTCAGCTTCATAGGAGCATTCATAAGCAGTTCCCTATCCCATGTGAGCTCTGCCAGGGTGTGCACAGAGCAATCTGTGCCCCAGCAAATCAGATACGGTTCAGATATAGATGTACAATCCTCCTTCAGGACTTCAAACAAAAGTACAATTTCCGTGTGATTGGTATGAGAATAAATTATGTATTTGTATGGATTGCATGATTAAAGTGTGTGTCATGGTTTTAGGCAGTTGAACTCTAAAATGGCACAGTAGCTTGGCTTGTCCTTGGTCAACACGCCCAGTCCAAAACAAAGACCTTTTTCACTGCTACACTTTTAAAATTAAAGCAGCACTTTTAAAGCACTTTTAAATTTAAAGCAGCAACATGTCTTAATAGATGGCTGTTCCTAACACTGCAGTGTATGGGTCTGAATGGGTAGTGGTGGAATTAATGCAATTTTTTCTGTAGATAAACGCTCAGAAGTACGGAGAGCGTATAAGCTGAATGAAGGCCTTACACACACATCTATTTGCTTCTTTATGTTTGCTTGCCTTCATATTTTTTAAGAAGAAGGAATATTGTTTGCATAATTTAGTTACCATTACAACCTCAGCTCAATTTGTAATGAGTTAACGTACTGGAAGTGCTTGGCTTACTCAAGTGTTTGAGTTGCAGCACATTCAGTGATCCTGCCTAATTTTCCCAAGTGCTCTGACAGGCAGTCCCTGACTACATTCCCTGATAAACACTATTCCTCTGAATTTTAACTTTAAAATTAAACAGGGCTGGTGGAAATGCTTTGAAGAAGGAAGCCTACCTAGCCACAAAACAGAGCATGCAAAGAGTGTGCTCTCCCCCAAGATAAAATTCTTCAGACAGGAATTACAAGGATAATCGGAACCAGGCTTTCCAAAGCCTCAGCTCTTTTGAAAGTTAATAGCCAGTATAAATATACTCTGTGCAATATCTGGGGAAGGAAGGTTGAGGAAGAAAATACAGCCAAGACTATGCTGAAGGGCAAGAAACATTCTGCCTGCACTGAGTTATTACTGTAACGAATAGAAGGACGATTGTGTAGGAACTGTTCCGCTTCAAACTCAGTGACAGAAGGACGCAGCAAAATGAGACACATTCTGAAACGGCAGGAAGAGGAATTGCTTGGGTTTGTTGCTGGTGAAAAAGGTTAAAGAATATATTTAGTTGTTCCCCCCCCTCCTTCTTTCAACCTGGACCTAATAAAGGATGCTGTCATGGAAACGTTAAAGACCAAACATCATCTAAATTATCTGGCCTCTGCCACAGGTAATACAAGTTTTGACTTACAAGGATTATCCAGAACTAAAGCCAGAGGGAATATAAGGTTGCTATTCATTCACACTTCGAACACAATCTGCCAAACAAGCCTGGCTGAGGTTATGTTGATGTATGTCTTCATTGTATGGTGCACAGTAAAATGAATGTTCGGCTTGGGTTATCCAGTTTTTCATTGTGCCTTGGGGCAGACACGGCTCTCTGTGTTTTGCCAAGCAAGCCAGCATAAGGAATTTATGAAAAAAGAATAACGTAGGAAACAGAATGTTTTCAGGTCGAAATAGAAAGCAGATGCTTCCCAAGGAGTGAAGGCAATATAACAGAACTTGTCCCGGATGAGTGGTGGGATGGATTCCCAAGGAGACGCGGGCGCCTTCGGAGGATGTAGAAAAACGCTTTGCTGCATGAGGTTTAAAATGAAGGCAGGTTGCTCCAAGTGTGATGGAGCTCCCTGACACTGCTGTGGTGATGGCATGGCAGGCTGTCCAGCAGGAATGGAAGAGGGTAGTGGAAAAGAAGGATTAGGCACTGGATTGGATCCATGAGATGTGTGCTGAATGCTCAGCTCAGCCTGTATTTCTCCTGCAATCTGCTTTTCCATCATTTCCAAGGAGAGAAGCCTCAAAGACTGAGAAGCTGCACGTGGGTTAAAGCCCCGTCCCAAGCAGTGAGCTCACTGGGGGTTTGGTCATGGAAACACTTGAGCGCTGCCCTCGTTTCAGGGAGATTTAGAGTCAGACACATCCTGAACGCTGAGGCGCTTGGAGGAGCCTGCAGGAACCTGCACAGAGCAAACCCTCGCTCATTTATCTGGGAACAGGTCCTGGGGAGAGCTTAACCAGCCCTAATGACGTAAGTGATAGCTCCGTTTGGAGTGAAAGCAGCTGGTTTTGGGGCCGTGTTGTCATTCTCCCCTCCCCTGTCTCTGCCAAGATAAATGTTCTTCTCCTCTTTACCTTACTCATTAAAACGTCTTCCCAGCCATTCCAGATAAATCAAGCTGAGAACATGTTACAATGCACACCTAAATGGTGAAATTCAATGAGGGAATTTAATAAAGCTTCTCAGGCTGTTGATAAGATAGAAAATGACAACCTATCAAAGGCTAAAGCTACAGTACTTTGTTATTTATTTATTAGAGCTTTAAATGATTAAGAGATTGGAGCAGAAAAAAAAGACCCACTGGAAACAGTTATTTTTCAGTATTTGAAGAACTCCACCAAGTTGTTCTGTGAAGTTTTTGTCATTATTTTTCAGAATATGTGGTTTTATGTTCTCAGGCAGGTATTTGATAAGGAAATATAACTTTTTTTCTCCAGTGTGAGCAAGCAATCCTTGTTCAGTGTATGTGCTGGGGGTATTGCAGGTATGGATACCCCTTCCTTTAAACATATGTAAATCTATAAACAAGTTTTCAAGCTGCATTTATTGTTTGGGTTTTTTAATAAGGGAAACAAGTCATGAGCACTGACTTAGACTCTGCTTTGATCCCTTCCTTGACTGTATGTGCCCGTGGAAAGTGATGGAAACTGCTCCCTATCTGCCCCATTTCTGTTCTTTCTCCACTCATTCCTGGTGGGTGAGGATGGTTGCAGCAGGCGAAAGGAACCTACGCCCCTGATCAAAGAAGAGCTTCCCTGCAAGCTGTGAGGAGGTGCTGGTGGAGCTCAGCCCGTCTGCTTTGCTCCCTGGAAAGGCACAATTCCCCCAGGTGCTGCGGGGCAGAGGTGCTCCCTGTGCTCAGAGCTGATCCTGATCCCTCACTTGGCCTTATGGAACCCTCCCCAGCGATGCTGCGCTGTGAGGCTGCCCCCACCCAGCTCCCTAGGGTGGGTGATTTATGCCAGCTCAGCGCTCGGGCAGTTTGTGCAGCTGCTTTTATCAAAGTAATGTTTCAGCTCGGGAGTCGTGGCTGTCAGCTGCCCGTGTGGGTGAGCAATGAGATCCTCCAGAGGGAGATGGCTCCTAATGGAGTGTCTCATTTCTGAGGCTCCATATCAAAATCAATCTCAGTGCACAAACTCATTTCCTTGCAAGATCCTGTGTTGTTTGCTGGTGTTTAATCCCCTGTCCCACCCTCCCCCAAGTGTAAATACTATCGTTTTGGGGAAGATAAACTATTTTCCTCAGGTGTAGGAGTGGAGCAGGATGCTCCATCACAACAGCAAGAGCTCAGCTCAGTTTTCCCAGTATGACCTTTGCCTCTCTCACATGTGAGTGCTGACCCAGCAATTAACAGCTGGAATTAAAGCCAGCACTGAAGAGATGTGGGTGCCTGGGGCTGACAGTGCCCTGCCCCTGACATGCTGATCCTCATGGTGATTCATGCAGTGCTCTGGCTTTCCCTGGATTATGGATAATTGTATTTGGGGTTAATACCAGTTCTGAACTTCACCTCTACCTGCAGCCAACTGATTCTATCCAGGCCCCTGTGCTATGTCTGCCTTACTTGGGTCTCTCTGTAGTTAAAGTTACTATCTAAGACTCCTTAATGTCACGGCTCCTGGAGTAATTTTAGTAGAAAGGAAAATAATTGTCCACTGGTGGGTGGGAGGCTTGGGTGGGTTGGTTGATGTGATGGATTAGTCCTCGCTGCTCCCATCATGTGAGGAATCGTAGACTCACAGAACAGTTTGTGTGGAAAGGGATTTAAAGTTCATCCCATCCCACCCCCTGCCATGGGCAGGGACATCTCCCACTGTCCCAGGCTGCTCCAAGCCCCAATGTCCAGCCTGGCCTTGGGCACTGCCAGGGATCCAGGGGCAGCCCCAGCTGCTCTGGGCACCCTGTGCCAGTGTTTTACCAGGCTCAGTGAGGAAGTGCTGATGTCTTAAGGCTTGTCTGTCTTTCTACTTAGACAAAAGAAACACTTGGAACAGACTGATGGATAAAGCTGCTGACAGCTCAGTCAGGAGTGCTGGCTCCGAGAATGGGTATTTGCATAACAGGAGTTATTCAGTCAATGCAAATGCTCTGCAGAGCTGCAAACCCGAAGTGAGAATGGGAGGAAGCAGCGAAATTGGCGGTGTTAAAGGTGTTAAATGGTCTGAGTAGAAATCCAGGTGAAGCTGAAATCAGGGAAACTTCAGTGTCAAAAAAGTTCTGGCAAGAGACTGAGATATTCTATCCCTTCTTGACCTTCTGGAGCTGGCTGATGATTTCTCGCTCTCGAAACATAATTTGTGAACACTGGGAGGGAAAAAGGGGAGGAAAATCCTCCTTTGTCTCCTTTGCTGCTCTAACAAACTTTTGGTTCACTGTGTCGGTGGGAGGAAATAATTTAGTAGCCTTTAACTGTGTGTTTTCCTCAGTTTGAGCTTCAGCTAAACTTCTTAAAATACACCCACCCACCCATAGCAGCATTTGTAGCTGGAAGCTGAAATTCTTAGCATGTAAAAGCTGTGTGGATATCCTGCGGAAAAACTGGATGTGTCCCTGGGTCCGACTGAGGCCATCCCACTGCTGCTCAGGGTTGGATCAGGCACTGAGACAACTTGAAAGCACAGGCAGGGAGGAGTTTAAATTCTCTGAGGGAAAAATGGTTTTCAAAATATTTGAATTAACTTCTAAATGTCTTTAGAAGACAATGCACAAATTTTTGAGATTAGGCCAAGATGTCCTGTAGTTCGTCTCTTCAGACTGATGTAGAGTGATAATTGCAGGAGGTGAGTTACTGAACTGCAAACAAGTGAGGAAACTGCTGCTGTTTTGTAGGGCAGCCTGACATAAATTACCTTTTTTTTCCCTTAGAGAAGAAATCTATAAATAGCAAATTATCTATTAGCAGGTGGGTTGTGAAAGGACTTTATGAAGTATCAAAGATTCACACAGTATATAAAAAACCCCCAGGATTACAGAGTTCTCAAACAAAATTACTTCGTTTTCTGTGAGCAGATGCGAATCTGCTTCTAAATCTGCTAAGATCATGGAAGCCCCAAATAAACAAAGCTCTGTTTGAATGTTTTAGTTACACACAGAGCTGAAAATCTCTATCCAGCAGACAAACTCTGTGGTCCTCAGTCCTGTGCATGTATTTAGTTGTATACATTTGTTCTTGCTAATGGAGACTTAAAATATCATAAATCCGTGCTAATGTCTGTGAGTCCTATTATGAGTTATTCTAGGTTCTTTAAAATTCCTGATGATGATAAAATGCAGTGGTTTGTTTATTTTATGATAACTTCATTCTGGGTTTAATTATTCATAAGATCACAACAAAAGACAATATATTTTGCAAATATGACTGTTTAATAGTATGGCACTTCAGTAGAGCAATCTGATATTGAATCTTTAGTGAGGAATGAGTAACTCAGTTTTATTTGAATTATAAGTCATGTAGATTACTGCAATGTAGATAGTTAAATTCTGCTCTATTCTCGTGTTCCAGCAAGAGCAACAAATGTATTTCAGCACTTGGTAAAATGAATGGAGTTTCCACTGAGGGAGTGAATTAAAACTATGTAACTGTTTTATAGGAATGTGTTGTAATTATCTGGTACTGGATGTATTTCCTGCCAGTTTAACTGCATAGATCAACCCTCCAATGTCACAGAGCAACTCTTACACCTAAAACAGCTTTCAGGACTCAAGGATATTTTAAGATTGTTAATGTGCTGTATAAAATGAAAGCATTGCAGAGCCTGAGGGCCATGTGCAGATTGTTGTGGTGCCCTGGCGTGTGAGCAGGAACTGGGCAGGGTGGGGGGGACACAAATGGCTTTGGTCCTTAACCCCCCTGCACCTGCACGGGGTGGGGGCACAGTGGCTCCAGGTGGGTTTGGGTTGTTTCTCCCCGAAGGCTGGAGGAGAACAAAGTGCCCCAAGTCTGTACAGTAGGTGTATAGGATACAGCAAAGCCCTATTTCACTGCAACCTGCAAATGTACATCTTCGCTGGAAATCCACAAAGGAAAATGTGGGAACTAGAGCAGCATTCTGCATGTCCATCTCTCACTACATCTCAGTGCCAGTGTTTCACAGGGTCAGTTATGTCTCCCAAACCCTTTTCAGTGTATTTTTAAGCCAGCTGAACCCTCCAGGGCTGGGGCACTCTGTGCTAACCCAGCTTGAGTAGTGAGGGCACTGTTACAGCAGTGTAATGACTTAGTAAATCAACTTGCATCAAGTGGCCAAGCATGATTTTTCAGGGAGTTTGTTCAGAGTTGTCAAATATGGAGTTTTCTTCAGTTATATTATTTGTACTGTTTAAAATTCCTAATTTCCTTCTGCTGTTCCCCCCTGAGTGACATCACCAGGTGAACAATTATATCAAGATGTTCCAGGTATCAGTTGTCTCTTTCTTTGTTTTCCTTGTAACCAGACAAAATGTGGAAAGAAGGGGAAAAACCTCACCCTGAGCTATCATTATTTTAAAGGTCTTCTCAATTAAGAAACAGAGTTACACCAAATCTATTCCATACGAAATAATCTACAGAAATGTGTGTGTGTGTGTTTCACACAGGTTCCACGAAGGAATTGATTGAGAGCTGCTGTGGAGCTGGACAGCAGTGGGCTATAGACAACGGGGAGTGCACAGAAATCCCTGTAAGTGGCATGGATGGTGATATTTGCAGGTACGTAAGGTAAAACTGAACATTTTCGGTTAACACAAAGAGCAGCCCTTGAGAAGTTCATGGGATGTCCAGGAGACAGGGAACTGTCATTCATTGCCTAAATTATTGGTAGACTGGCAATATGTCGTGGCAAATTAGAAGGGAGGATTTCCCCCTCCATTTGCCCAAAATCTAATCTAAACAAAAGCTTTTTAAGGTTTCTTTTTGTCTCCCACATGAGCAGAGCACAGATTTCTGTTTCCCATTTTCAGCACATCTGTGGAGTTGCAGTTAAATTGGAGGGCAGAGCTTGGCTTCCCCTTGGCAGTGCTAAATGCAGTGATTGTCCATGTCCTTATGGGATGTATTTATTGCCCACTGTGAGTGGGCCCTGGTTCTGCTGGAGGGGGGAGCACATGCCTGGTGCTGCTGCTGGTGTCAGCAGCATCTGGTGTGAGAGGGTGCCAGGTTCTCTCTGCACAGCAGGACAACAAGGATGGGTGCAGGGTAACATGGACCCAGTACTGCACGAGCTGCACTTCATCCCCTTCCCTCCCCACCAGTCTGGAGCAGGCCTTGGGGAGGGATGAAGGCAAACTTACTCCAGACTCACATTCTCGAAGAGTGATCCCATCATTTAGAGCACTGAAAAACTTTGGCATAATGACTTTTATCACATTTAGTATCATTGCACCTCTCTGAAGTTAGTGGGAGATGGAAATCCTCCCCACTGGGATCTGGCGTGACGTAACTGACACATGCCAACTGTCTGTGCAGTAAAGGCAGATTAAAACATTCCAGCCTTGGCCTAAGTAGGTGTAAATCCAGTACATTAATGAGTTGCACCTGCACATCTGAGGCTGGTTTTAGATGAAAAAGCCAGATCCTAAATGTTTCAGTCCCTGTGAGTCTATTGGGATTTAAAGGAATAAGAGATCAGGGGTTCAACTGTCTTACTTCTAAAATTTCAGTTGTGTCCCTGTTTTAAAGATTTAAGCCCGCCTATAAATATTATGTCCAAAGAAAAAATTTAATGTAAAAAATATTCAAGTATGTGGCCTCAGAGCCTGGAAGGCAAGGACAACAACTTGGTGCTGCTGCTGGGGGATGTGGCAGCGAGCAGAGCTGGTGACCCTGCCCCTCTCCAGCCCCGGGGCACTGTCTGTGCTGGAACCCTGCAGCTCCCAAGAGTCTGTGCCAGCTCAGCTCACTGCCTGAAGACTGTAAGAAGTAGAATCACAGAATCCCAGACTGGTTTGGGTTGGAAGGATCTTGAAGTCCATCCAGTGCCACCCCTGCCATGGGCAGGACACCTCCCACTGTCCCAGGCTGCTCCAAACCCCATCCAGCCTGGCCTTGGGCACTGCCAGGGATGGGAATAGATAGAAAGTAGACACTAGTTTCAAAAGCTAGTTCCTGTTCTGCCAGGACAGTTCTCTGGACACATTTGGGTGTTACAAGTGTCCATCACCGTGATGAAGGATTCATTTTCTCAGTTCATGCAGATGAAGGAAGCCTCCCTGTTACACAGAGGTTGCAGACTGGGGTGTCTGTTGTTTCCAAATGCTATTTTGAGGTGTTCATGTGGTAAAAACGTTGTTGTTGAAGCTACTTCTTGATGTATCTTGATGTCTCTGGGCATTCAAGGACCAGCCTGGCCTGTCTCTGTGTAGTGACCAGCCACACTAACTGCAAGATGGACACTGGGCTACAAGAGATCAGGTGCAGTAACTTGATGACTGAACTTAAAGCAGGTTACAGGAAATCTTTAGATAATCAATGGATAGTCTGATATAAAAATACTCCCAGAGCTTGTACCACTGGCTGTGTCAGAAATAGGATGTTAGCCTAGATGAAATCTCATCTGACCCAGTGTAGTAGTTTTTATCTTATAATTGGTGAGTTTTATCACAACAGAGCCGTGCTTATCTGGGTGGCATTTGCATGAGCTGTCCCAGCACGGGCCCTGCTCTTTGCTGACACGTGTCCCAGTTAGAGACTCACACCAGTTTAATGCAGCAGTTCACTGAGCTTGACTCACTAACTCTTTTCCTGAAGCAGAAGTGTTCTGAATATTCTTTAAAATTCGCTTACCTGCTCTGCAAAGAGCAGGTTTGTGAAACAGAACAAACCAAGAGCATGTGGTTGTCACTGTTGTTTCCCAGTTCATTTTCTGGTGATAGAGGAGCTGAAACTGAGCTCTGCTGATAAGTAAAAAATACTAAAATAAAGAATGGCCAGTGATACTCCAGCAGGCCAAGAATTTCTCCTGTCTAAATGTCCCATTTCAGAAGAACATGTCTATAGAGATTTCAGTGTTTAAATACAGAAAACACTTTGCACATACAAAAAAGCGTCTAAGAGCATTTGTTTGGTTTTTTTTCAACTTAATCCCCTGCTTCCCAGTTTCACCTGTCTTGTGGTACCCAACATAAAAATATTAATATAAAAGTGACACTTGGCCACTGATACTGGAAAAGCAGCCAAGTGTCTGTCACTGCCTGGTTTCTGCTGGGATAAGAGACGTCCCTTTCCATTTTTTTTTGTGAATTGCCCAATCTACAGGTCCCCCCTGAGCCTCCTTTTCTCCAGGCTGAGCCCCTTCCCAAGCTCCCTCAGCTGCTCCTGGTGCTCCAGCCCCTTCCCTGGACACGCTGCAGCCCCTCAATGTCCTTCCTGTCCTGAGGGGCCCAGAACTGACCCCAAGGTCCCTCAGCAGTGCCAGCGCAGGGGACGGGCACTGCCCGGTGCTGCTGCCAGGGCACAGCTGGCACAGCCCAGGTGCCATGGGGATGGTTCCACAGCGTGTCAGGGAGCCCAGGCTGTGGGATGTGTTACATGTGATGGCTTGGCCCTTGCAGGATTGCCCAGAAGCAGTGCTGTGTGTCCACGGTGAGGGAGAACAGCTGCCTGGCCGGGATGATCGCTGCCAAGGAGGGGGACACGTGTGGCCCCGAGGAGAGCGATCCCTGCGCGGGCTCGTCCTACAAGGTGAGCTCCTCTGATGCTTCTGCAGACGTGTAAGGTGTCCTCAGAGCCTGCCTTCAGCAGTAATTTGTTTGTGCACTACTATGGGGCACAGAAAAGGTGAAGTTGCAGGAATGTGGCAGGGAAATGGAGCTGCTTGCATTTAAGTTTGCAGCCCCTTTTAAAACTTCACAGTGATGTTGTTTTGAATTATTTCCATCTCCATTTTGTAGACCTAACTGGCTGTATTGCTTTTGCTTCCTTGCTTTGGAAGTAGCTGAAAAGTCCATTTTAGTTTTTGTGTCTATAATGTAGAAGAATTTAGGAAATGATGGGGCAAAACTTAATTGAAGATATAATGTGAAACCCATTACTGGACAGTTTGCTTGGCTCCAGTGTTGAATTGTGGCCCCCTTTCCCAGTTCTACACAATGCTGGACTAGAGGAACAAGCATTTAGGTGATGATGGAAGCTTTTGTTCATAAATAAAGGCAAACCATTAGCAGCCAGCACAAATCACAAATCCTGAGCCACAGCCTCCGCTTAGATAAATGAGATTTGCTTTATGAGAATCACTGGAGCCAAACCAATTTAAACCAGTTTGAAGATTCAGCAGCTCGCTTGTCTTGTTTTCACCAGAACAGTGCCTTTCAGAATTCATTTCCCTCTGATCCTAATTTACATAGCTATAGCTCAGCTTAAGTGCAGCTTCCGTGGGCTCAGCAGGAACCTGATTAGTTCTATCTGTTCCTGTACATCGGAGATTCTCACAGATAATTGTTCACTGGAAGAGCAGAGAACGTGGACATCCACTGCAGAGTGTAAGGTTTAATTAGCTATGCTGATTTGTCATCTTCAGAACTATTATTAATTTTGGTCTGAAGCCTATCATTAGAGTAAAAAGAGAATTTGTGCACTTGGGAGAAGACATTAATATGTCTGAAATGTGACAGAATTGTTGTTCTTAGGTTTTCACCAGGGGTGGTTTGCATGCCCGGCAGAGGCAGGCTGTGGAGTTGGTCTGATTGCACATGCCATTCCTCAGGCAGAGGTGGGGAGGGAGAACTCCATCGTTCCTGTCTGACCTGAAACCAGTGACAAAATACTCTCGTGGAATGGTTGCTCATGCCAGTTCCAATGGGATTTTTCCTTTAAGATAAACCATCTGAGACAGTAAAATTACTGAACAGCTTTGCTCACCTATTTAGCTTGTTTAGCTCTTGAGTCATTGCAGCTACTGCTTGAAAAAAAATCAATAAATACTGAGACTGTTGAGACTTTGTATTACTTTAGCATTACAGTATGTACTGCTGTAATACAAAATAATCCAACTTTGTAATGCTTTGTACTACAGGAAAGGTTTTCTAATTTTATTATGGTTAGACATTGTTTCAGAGGTGATCTGGCAGAAGATGCTGACAGTCCTTAGTGGTGTTTCCCCTGCTCTTAGTAACTGCTGTGGCATGAATCAAAAAAGTTTGTTTGGAATGTGGAAAGATTGATTAATTGCCCCCAAAACCAGCAAGTTATCTACACTGTCCTGCCAAAAGCCAGTGTTTTAACTCCAGGTTACAAACATTTGTAGGTCTTCAGGCATTTTCAGGTGTGGGATCCTTCCTTTTGCTTCAAGGTGGAGGTGGCAGTGCTGGTTTTTCAGATCCAGGAGTTCAGCCTGTGTTCAATCAGCCTAACCTTAGGGTGCTTTAACTGTTATTTACTTACTTAGTTGTTATTAATACAAAAAGCACATGCTTGGGGTTTTTTCCCAGTGGGTGGAGACTCCACCGTGGAAAATCCAATTATGCTGGATTCCAGCAAAGATAGTTTTGAGGGGAATGCAGAAAGCTGTGAACCAAAGAATGGTTCTCAAGGTGTTTCTCAATTGCAAGGTAAAAAAAGTCATCTTTGCTATTAAATCAGTTGTAGAATTCCTGGGAAGTTCAGAAAGCAGCTAATAGAAGGTCGAGGCATTCCAATTTTTGCATTTTAGAAGTAACTTTTCAACGAACAAGTTTTTCCACTGGAAAATGAGACAGTTTTGTTCACCTGGAAAATATGTGAGCCCAAAGATGTCTGACTCATTGAATACTCTCTGTCATACCTGCACATGGGATAAATTGTGAATAAACTATGACTGCAAGAAGCCAGGGTCCTCAAGGCAAATATTGTATATTTTACAGTACTTCAGTAAAACCATGGATTATCTTGAACTTCTTCTATTTTGCATATTGAAGGTGACAGAACTGAGCTAAAACTGAAAAAAAATGCAGAAAATAGAAATTTTTTTCCATAAAATTTTGAATTTGAAGGTTCTGGATTTGGGGAGGATGGAAAGAGGAATTTTCCCTTTTCTAGCATGACCACAATTCATTATTGCTAGATTTTTTTTTTTTAATACTTCTTTTGAAAAGATGATTTAGCCTATTTAGCATGCAAAATAATTCGTCCTCTTCAAGGGGCGTGCTGTAAATTTTACACAAATGTTTTTGGGCACGTGAAGGCAGCTCCTCGTGGCTGTGCATATTTGCAAATGTGAGTAATGTCTGCTGTTTATGATGTTTGGGGATTTTTCAGATTAGGAAGCAGGGCCATAAAACATGAGCTGCAGCCATCCAAACTGGCTGAACATGCAAGGCTGTGCACTGAGTGTGAAATGCTCACGAAACCCCAGTGCTGTCCTGAAAAAAGGGACTTGGCAGAAGAGTTTCTGAGCATTGAGCTGGCAGTGGATGCATTTCCCTGCTGGAGACAGGCTCTGGTTTAGTGGCAATGCCCACCTAGGATTTCTGATGATGAGAAGTGATCCCTCTCCATTTCCATACTCCTCCAGCCCTTAAAACACTGCCTCTCTTATCTGCCCTGCCAGGTCAGGGATCTCCCTCCTTGGACTTTCTATTGACACAGCTCCTGCTGCCAGCTCGAGTCCTGCCCTTCAGCTCCCGTGTCTGACACCTTTCCACAGGGTGAATATTGGAACAGACTGAAGCTGGCTCTCTGGGTTCAGAGGGGCTGTTCCAGTGTAACTGCAAACTCTCAGTGAGTGCACGACTGTCAAAGGAGTTGCAGAGGGAAAGAGGCTCTGTGCTTTTCTGTCAGTGAAACAGACATTATTTATAGCTAAAAGACATGAACAAATCAATAAGTAAATTAGGGGTGAGAGGACACTTAAATTCAAATCCACAAAGGCATCTCCAGCTCAGGTGTGACCCCTGTTGTCTCTGCAGCAGAGACTCACAGCTCCTCAGCCTCCCTGCTTGGTGAGGCATCCGCAGTGGAGACTTCCTGAAGTTGCTGTCATTTCTCTGATGCACTTTTGTGTCCTAATTGTGCAGCAGATTTGTCTGTGACTAAGTAAAGCACCACACAGCTTTTGTCTGCCACCTGCAGCAGAGCAGACTGCAAGAGGTGGGAGATCAGCGTGTCAGCAGAGCTGCTGTTCGGATGCTCTCGGGAGGGAAGAGGGAGGCAAATAACTCCTAACTGCACCCTGGCCTCCCTCCAGCCACTGTCTCAGCAGGATGCTGTCCGGCACAGCCAGGTAATGGAAGGTCAGAGCAGGTTTGCAGGGCAGCAGTGCAGAGAGGAGAGTCTTTACTGATGCCTGACGGGGCTCAGATGCTGCTGACCCTCATGTCTGTGCAAGATATTTCCAATTCCTGTCACACTGCTTCAAACTGACCATGTTTTGAGCTCTAATGCAGAGGTACAGATCTGTGTTATTTTGTTTATAATTTTTGTTTGTACTACACACGAACAAGGCCTGTGTGCAAGAGCTGGGAGGAGCTGATGTGCAGCACCCCTCCTTCCTGACGTGTGGAGTTGCTGAAATCACTGGCACAGCCAGACTCTGTGTTTGTTGTGGCTGCAGTTGACCCGTTGGTGCAGAATGGCAAAAACAAGCACAAGTAAAGCTTTGATATTTGCAACTGTCTGAACTCCAGATGTTTTTACAGATGCTCCACTGCTTAGGGAAGTGCAGATCAGTTCCAGGTGTGTGTGGGCTCATCCCTGAAGCTGTGTTAAGTCACAGAACAGAACTGTTAAGGTGGGAAAAGACCCCTGAGATCATCAAGTGCGACTGCAAACCCAGCACCACCACCCTGTTCACCCCTAAACCATGTCCTCAAGTGGCACATCCACACATTTTTTGAACACTTCCAGGGATGGGCACTCCACCACTGCCCTGGCAGTTTGTTCAGTGCTTCCAGATGCTCGTTGCTGACAGTCCCCTTGTTTTGCAGCAATGCTGTGACTGCTGCAGCCTGGGCCTGCGGCTGAGGAGTGAGGGGAAAACCTGCGAGGCCAACATCAACCTGGGCTACCCCTGCAGCCACGTGATGCTGTCCTGCTGTGAAGGGGGGGATCACTTCATCCATCCAGAGATAAAGCGGCATCCTGAGCCTCTGCCAACAGTGACCCCTGAGAAGGGTGAGTGTCCATCTGTACCTGGGGGACACTGCAGGGTCAGTGTCCATCTGTACCTGGAGGACACTGCAGGGTCAGTGTCCGTCTGTACCTGGGGGACACTGCAGGGTCAGTGTCCGTCTGTACCTGG